>NC_142882.1:44008257-44311287 GCF_051225735.1 Oryctolagus cuniculus
TGGCTTCCCTGATCCCCTCGTGCTGGTGAAGAGATATTGGCATCTGCCCATCTCCAGCCAACAGAATGGGGAAATCGGAATTGTTCAATGTGGGTAGCAGAGAGTTGTCAATTTTGTGGGCACTAAATGAGGGCAGGCAGTCAATGCCTGTTTCTCTGATTCACCAAGACTTCTGCAAAGAGCTTCAGAAGTGCAAGTGCAGAAAAAGTACGGATTTTTAAAAGGAAGGACTTGAGGAATCTTTATTCTTTGGGTTTATGGTCACTCTGGAAACCCAAGAAACGACTAGAGCACAGTCTGAGAAGAGGCGTGATGCTGTGAAAAATGGGAAACTTTTTTTTAAGATTTTATTTTTTATTTATTTGAAAGAGTTGCAAAGAGAGGGACAGATAGAAAGAAACCGATTATGGGGAACATTTTGAAAGATGCTCCAGAACTTTGGAACCTGTCAAGTCACCTTGTTTTTCTTTTTCTTTTTAATGGATAGTGCTACATGTAACAGATTAAATAACAGTTACTCTTTGCTTCTAATAATTTCTGTTTCTTTTCTCCATTCAAAGGAAAATCAAAGGAAATACAGGGGAGTAAGCTATCATCTGAATCATTCTAAACTGAAGGTACAATCTTATTTCAGATTAGGTTTAGGTGGCAGCATTTGATACCTAAACAGTTAAGACATTCTTTGGGACATTCTCATCCTGTATCAGAGTACCCAAGTTCAAATTCCAACTCCACTTCCAGTCCAGGTTCTTGCTAATATGTACCATGAGAGGCAGCAGATGAATGCCCAAGAACTTAAGTCCTTGACACCCACGTGGGAGACTTCAGTTGAGTTTCTGCCTCTGGGTTTTGGCACAGTCCAGTCTCAGCCACTGTGAGCATTTAGGGAGTGAATCAGTGGGTGGAAGATCTTTCTACATCTCTCTTTCTCCCTATTTTGTCTCTCTGGCTTTCAACTAAAAATAAATAATACAAATACTGGGGGGAAAAAGGCTTACATTATCTTTGACATCACGTTAGAAACACATTGCCAAAATGCCTCTTAAACAAGTGAGCTTTAAGAAATTTCCCCACAATTTCCTAGTTAAGAAGCTTATTAAAAATCTATACTTTTGGGGCCAGTGCTAGGGTATAGCAGGTTAAAGCCCCGGTCTGCAGTGCCAGCATCCTTTATGGGCACTGGCTCAAGTCCTGGCTGCTCTACTTCCAATCCAGCTCTCTGCTCTGGCCTGGGATAGCAGTAGAAGATGGCCCAAGTGCTTGGGTCTCTTCTCCGAAGCCACCTGGGATATCTTGAAGAAGCTCTTGGCTTCAGATCGGCTCAGCTCCGGCCATCTGGGAAGTGAACCTGCAGATGGAAGACCTTTCTCTCTCTCTCTCTCTCTCTCTCTCTCTCTCTCTCTCTCTCTCTGCCTCCCTGTAACTCTGCCTTTCAAATAAATAAATAAATCTTTTTAAAAATCTATACTTTTGCAGCAATTTCCCTTTCCAATTTTATCCTTTCACATAAGAAGTCTTAGCTCAACTCAGTAGCAGGAACACCTGGTCCTGCTTCTTTAAGGGTGTCTTCTTCCACATGAGAAAGCTTCCAGGATGGTGCCAATACTGTGCACAGTGGATTAAGCTGCATATGAGCACTGGTACAGATCCCAGCTGCTCCACTTCCAATCTAGTTCTCTGCTAATACACCTGGGAAAGCAGTGGATGATGGGCCAGTACTTGGGCACCTGACACCCATGTGGGAGACCTGGATGGAGTTCCCAGCTTTCACCTGGCCCAGCCTCAGCTGTTGCAGCCATTTGGGGAGTGAACCAGCAAATTAAAGCCCCCTCCCTCTCCTTCCCTCCTTCCCTCCTTCCCTCCCTCTCCCTCTCCCTCCCTCTTCCTCTCTCTCCCTCCCTCCCTCCCTCTCTCCCTCTCCTTCTCTCTCTCTCCATCCCTTTCCCTCTACCTCTTTGTAACTCTGCCTTTAAAATCAATAAATGAATCTTAAATGGAAACAAAAAGATGTTTAAAAGAGGGAATAGAGAAACAGAGAGAATTTCCCTTTCATTACTTTACTCCCCCAATACCCATAACAGCCAGGATTGGGTCAAGCTGAAGTCAGGAGCCTGGAACTCAATCCAGGTCTCCCACATGGATCACAGGGACCCAAGTACTTGAGCCATCATTGCTGCCTCCCAAGGTGTGCATTAGCAGGGAGCTGGAATTGGGAGAGTAGCCAGGGCTTGAACCCAGGCATCTCCATACGGGATGCGGTTGTCCCAAGCAGCATCCTAACTCCTGTGCCAAACACCCACACTGGGAAAATATTTTTAATTGACACCATCCCAGAAAATTCAGCCAGAAAAACATTTTAGCATAGGTCCTACAGTGCCTGTCAGTCCCTCACTGACAATCTTAAGCAAAAACAGACTTAATTTGAGAAATATAGTATAATTCTTGGCCATAGAAACAAAACATTAAGTGATTCCAGAATTCTTATCTTCCTCTCCTCCTAGTTGCAGATTTTTAGTTTAGGACTAAGAGTCTGCTGGAATTTTTTTAATTGTATTTATTTAGGAGGGAGAAAGGCAGAGAGACAGAGAGAGAGATAGAAAGACGTCCCACATCCTCTGTTTACTCCCCAAATATTCTCAATGGCTGCAGGTGAGCTGGGACCAAAACAGGAGCTGGGGAGTCAATTCAGGTCTCTCACACAAGTGACAAAAACCAACTTGCTTGAGCCATCACTCACTATCTCCCAGGGTCTACACTTTTCAGAAGCTGGAATTGAAAAGCAGAGCTGGGTACAGACCCAGGTGCTCCAAGGTGGTTTGCAGGCATCCTTCCCAGCACAACAGCTAGGCTAAATGCCCTCCCCTCTGCTACTGTGTTAAGTGTTCCTTATCCTCATTCAAGCACCCTTCTCTTCATGTCCATAGCTGTTAGTTTCCTACATACTGCTTCTAAATGACGACTCTCTTGAGCTTCTTCACAGTTAGGAAGTAGATGTCTCAAATGCGTGTGGCGTCTTAGAATAGAAGACTTCCTGTTCATTATCTTGTTGGTGGAGAGGTTGCTGAGGTAGAGAGTATCATAAATTGGCATGCAGAGACAGGGTCAGAGTGGCTATTTATAAATCAGCCAGGGTTACATAGGTGTAAGAGAAGGAGCCGAGACTCACTCCTGTCGGCTCCCATTCCAACTCATATGCACTTCTCTGTACACCCCTTCTGTTATGGCTCCTGAAGTAGTTACATGTACTCCACCTGTGAGGAAGGCAATTGAAGTCACTCACTGCAGATAGAATTCACCCCCAGGCAGACCTGTCTTCCAGCTGAATTCTTATTATTGGTGAAAATTTATGAACGTAAAACAGCATAGAAAAAAAAAGTCTGCTCGAAATAAGTGTTACTCCCAACAATTAGGTCATTCACAAAAACTCTAACATTTAAGATCTTTCATTGAAAGGCGAACATAAAGTCATTCTTAAAAGCTGAACAGCTGACAAGCATTTCCAGGGGTGTCTTTTGCTTGAATTATGTGTTTCCCTTGGAGAGTTTTGTGAAGCCAGGTACAGGATGTCATAACAGTGTCTGATTGGTTCAGAGGCGTTTTGCTCTTAAATTTCCAGGATGTCTAACTTGTTTTCTCTGTTCCCCTATCTCATCAGTTATTACTAAGAAAACTCAGATTGCTACAATCTTGGAAAATGGTCTAAAATGTTAGTGAAGGATGACAATTGGTGGCAAAACTCCAGATCTCTTTTTCTGTTCCTACTTCATTTTAGCTCCTTGTGTAGTTGTGAGACTCCGGTTACCGTAACCACAAATACAAGGTTGAGTAAGCACACCCACAAGCCACAGCCCACAGAAATCAAAGCACATGTTGCAGGCTATGGTCTGAGTAACTGACGTCAATATCTGCAAGCTTAACCATCAGGTTTATCTGCATTTTCTCTTGAATGTTTTTATTTTTCTTAGCCAACTCTGTAGGAGAGTATCCTGGGATAATATATTAAAGCAAAACATTAAACCATTCCTCACACCAAGAAATCATTGCTTTAATTATGCTTTCAATAGATACTTGAGTGCTAACTCTGAAACAGACACTGTGGAAAACACTGGGGATATGATATAAACTGCATAAATATGGTTCTTGTCTCCATGGAGCTCACAGTCTGACATAAGAAATAAAAAAGAAAAAGTCAAACGTGACAAATGATACAAAGGTGATAATACAGTTTTCTATGAGGTAATTTAAAACAAAAAATTTCCCTGGGTATATCAAAGGCCAAACACAATTCATATATGTTAGGGTTAACGCCACTCAAACTCTCTCTTAAGAAAGCATTTAGGAATAGGAGCTGGCATTGTAGTTAGTGGGTAAAGCTGCTACCTGCAACACCGGCATCCCATATGGGCAATGGTTCGAGTCTTGGCTGCTCCACTTCCAATCCAGCTCCTTGATAATGCACCTGGGAAAAGCAGCAGAAGATGACCCAAGTGCTTGGCCTGTACAACCATGTTGGAGACCTGGAAGCAGCTCCTGGCTCCTATGCTCCGGCCTAGCCATGTGGCCATCTGGAGAATAAACCAGTGGATGGAAGATTCTCTCTCTCTCTCCTCCCCTTCCCTCTCTCTGTAACTTTGCCTTTCAAATAAATAAAATAAATCTTTTTAAAAAAGGAAATCAAGCAGTTAGGAATAAAAATAAATAAGGATGATGGTATAAGGATAACCATGAGCCTGCTATAATGTAAATAAAAATATTATTTTCAAACTTTAACCATTAAGTTTTGTATTTTGATAATAGAAATATAGTGTATTACAATATTTATGATAACATCTTTATATACATGAAGAGGTGTTTTGATTGTAAGTATAGAGTTAAATCAAAAGATAGGGACAGTCGTTTGGTGCAACAGTTGAGTCACTGCTTGGGGCACCCACATTCCATGTTGGAGTTCCTGCTTAGAGTCCCGGTTCCTTCGCTTCCACTCCAGATTCCTGCTAATGTACGCCCTGGGAAACAGCAGATGATGGTTCAAGCACTTGGGTTCCTGTCACCCACATGGGAGATGCAGACTGAGTTCTGAGTTCCTGGCTTTGGTCCAGCTCTGACTATTGCAGGCATTTGAGGAATGAACCAGCAGATGGAAGATCTCTGTCATTCTATCTCTCTCTCTCTCAAATAAAATGAAAATATAGAAATAAATTTTTAAAATGGTATATTGCTTTATGCTAACACTTTTTTATAACAGTGAGATGAAACCTGTCTTGTTCCTTGTCTTCAATCTGATGCACTTAAGGGTGTAAGTCTTTGAGGTGACAGAGGCAGCCACAGTCAATTAACATGATATGAAATGGGCAGAATGTGTATATTTATAGTAAAGTGGTGAGCAACGTGGACAGTGCTTTAATGTGGTAATACAATGACATTCCATTTTCAAATTATTCACCTAAATTATTTGGGTTTTTTTCCAATTTAGTTGCTTATTTGAAAGGCAGAATTACAGAGAAAGGGAGATCTTGCATCTGTTGGTTCACTCCCCAGATGACTGCAACTGGGGCTGGATAGGGCTGACGCCAGGAGCCTGGAACTGTATAAAGTTTCATACATAGGTGGCTTTCTTCTGCCACTGCTTTCCCAGGTGTTCTAGCAGAGCTGGATCACTAGTAGAGCAGCTAGGACTTGAACTTGCTCTCATGTGGGATGCCAGTGCTTCAGGTGCTGCTGCCCCAAATGCTGGTCCCCCCCCCCCAAAATTAGTTGTTAAGAAGCTGTATGCAATAGCCTGATACTAAGTCTAATCATCAAAAATAAGCAAGAAATGGGGCACATTGAAAGTTGCTTTCCAGTGATCCCTGTTAAATATAAGAGTGGGAATAAGAGAGGGGAGAGATGTACAATTTGGGACATGCTCAAGCTGACTTGCCCCAAACGGTAGAGTTAGAAACATACCAGGGGATTCCAATTCAATCCCATCAAGGTAGCATGTACCAATGCCATCTCACTAGTCCATTTGATCAATTTCTGTTCACAATTGATCATAATGATAGGACTAAGAATCAAAGGGATCACATAAACAAGACTAGTGTCTGAAAATACTAACCGATAGAACAAAAAAGGGAGAGAACGATCCAACATGGGAAGCGGGATACACAGTAGACTCAAAACAGAATGGCAGATGTCTTAAACAGCACTCTGGCCTCAGAATCAGCCCTTAAGGCATGTGGATCTGGCTGAAAAGCCCATGAGAGGAGTATTTCAGGCATGGAAAGCCAAGACACTCGGGGGGGGGGGGGACCTAAATGAAAGATCTCTGAGAGTGAAATCCCAGTGTAAAGAACAGGTCATCAAAGAAGGAGGTGCCTTTCTCTGAAGGGAGGAGAGAACTTCCACTTTGACTATGAGCTCGTCTAAATATGATCAGAGTCAGTGAACTCAAAAGGCTTCCATAGCCTTGGCAACTCATGACAAGAGCCTAGGGTGATTACTGATGCCATAAACAAGAGTGTCAATTTGTTAAGTCAACAACAGGAGTCACTGTGCACTTACTCCTCATGTAGGATCTCTGTCCTTAATGTGCTGTACATTGTGATTTAATGCTATAACTAGTACTCAAACAGTATTGTTCACTTTGTGTTTCTATGTGGGTGCAAACTGTTGAAATCTTTACTTAATATATACTAAACTGATCTTCTGTATATAAAGAGAATTGAAAATGAATCTTGATGTGAATGGAAGGGGAGAGGGAGTGAGAAAGGGGAGGGTTGCGGGTGGGAGGGAAGTTATGGGGGGGAAGCCATTGTAATCCATAAGCTGTACTTTGGAAATTTATATTCATTAAATAAAAGTTAAAATAAAAAAGAAAGTTGCTTTCCATGACTCACCAGACATCCATAGTGAATCTGAGATACAACCAACATACCCTAGGCAAGCCCCCAAACTGATTGAACCATGCCAGGAAAAGAACTTTGATCACAGTAGAATCTCCACTGTGAAAATCTTAGCCTCATGTTAATGACTTGGAAAATATGACAGCAATCACATTTAATTGACAGTAGAACATCGATTTTTGTTTAGGTCTGCACTGCTATAAGTCAGCTTAGAAAACTTGCCATAGGAACTTTGTTCCAGTCATCAAGATGATCGACAACCAGAATAGATGATAATAGATAACCCAAGTATTAACTAGCTAGGTTTTTGAGATTTTTATGATGTGAAGTGCCCTCCAGTTTCAACAGTAAGAATCAAGGCTACTGAAGTTTAGTGTTGACTCATCCTGGAGTTGTTGCAGTACAAGTTGAGTAAAGCAATGACTTGTAGAAGACCTGTTTCTTCCTTATCTTTCTGACACACATCCCCTTGATTGCTGGTACACATTTCACTGCAGGGATCCATGAAACCAATGCAGATCTGTACTTTCAGAAACTGACAAAGGTTAAAATCCTCCAAACCACAGAATCCGTGATGTTTGCCAACCCCAGATTTATCTGTCCAAAAGAAATACTCCTACATTCTCCCTCTAGTCTTATCTCCTGAAGGGCTACCAACTCTGACAGCTGCTATACTCACAGCTATAGCCAAGCCCATTCTAGAGCAAATAGTGCCAAGAATAATCTTTTTTTTTATGTTCACAGTTCCCAAGGGAGTAGTTGTCAAATGGCCAGGAAATCCATCTGTGTGGCCAACCCACAGAGAAATATTCTTATCTAGTGTATATTTATTTTACTACTTGGTATATCATAAATATGATCCAAATTTCTCTTTTTCATGGAATGTTAATATATGTGTTCTGATCAGAGGCCGGAAGTCTCTGCCATTCCAGTGCTTTTAAGAGAGTAGCAAAATAAAAAGTTTCATATTGTATCCAGATATTTTTACTCTATTCATTTTTAAAAACCCTACATGCATATAACCAGCCCCACGTTATATTAAAAAATAGAAGAACATTTTATTTCTTAAGTACATTTCAAAGGAAAATATTGGAATTCTGGAATATTTTTATATGGAATATGGCATATGTACATGTTTTAAAAGATTGTTGAATTTATTAAAAGAATAATCAGATATATATAATTGCTTCAAATATCTAATCATGGGGCAGGCGCCATGGTACAGCAAATCAAGCCAACACTTGAGACACACACATCCCTTAGCAAATCCCATATCATGTCTGGGCTACTCCAGTTCCAGCTTCCTGCTACGGCATCTGAAAAGCAGTAGGGATGGCTCAGTATGTGAGTTCCTAACACCCACTTGGGAGACTTGGATAGAGTTCCTGGCTCCTGACTTCAGCCTGGCACAGCCCTGGTTATTGCAATCTTTTGGGAAGTGAACCAGCAGATGGGAGATCTCTGTTATCTGTCTCTCCCAGTCTATCACTCCGCATTTCAAAGAAATAAATATTTTTATAAAATATAATCACACTAGGGAAATGTTAACTATGACAATCTAAACTTTTCTATATTCAGTCTAATGTTTAACTCCTTTTCACTAATCCATATACAATCTTTCACTCAAAATAATGAAAAATAAAATTTATATACATATTTTAATTTCTTGGCACTTTCTCTTTTGAAACTTCATGTTTTAAAAGCAATTAAAATGGGACTTTTCAAAATTTTCAGCTTAAGAAAGTTGAGCACCCTCATGCCTGTTTGCTTCCCCTCCTAAGACAACCCACTTCAAATGACAGTAAAGACAGTGAGAGTAAAACCTATACTCTCAATAGTGACAGAAACAGAAGAAGAATGAGGAGGCCAGCAAGGGGTTTAATAAGAACAGCAGAAAATAGATGGGGAGAACTCCTTTCCACTGTTGTTTCAGACTTGGAACCCTAATATAACTTGTCCTCAAATTAACTCATGATACAGCACACAAATGCACAATACCAATTAAATTCATGTGTCATAAAAGGAAAGGAATCAACATATGAAAGAGTTGTCTGTACCTTCATGTTTATAACAGCTCAGTTCAACCCAGATGTCCATCAACTGATGACTGGGTAAAGAGGAGTAGGAGTAGGTAAAAAGGAGTAGGGAAGTATCTTTATGTTCTTAGAATTGCATCTATGAAATACACAAATCATGTTCTCTTCATATTGATTTTTTTAAATGCTAATTTACAAGGTGATCAAATAAAATGAAACACTTGGGAATAAATTGAACAAAATGTGAATACTGAAAGTAACAAAAAAAAGTAGGAGAAAATGAAGAGCTAACTATATGATGAGATTTACCATGTTAATGAGCCAAAAATTTAAGTATTGTCAAGATGTCAGTTGTCCCAAGTTTGATCTTTAAATGCAACTCCACCAATTAAATTCTTGCAGATCTTTACATTAAAATTAATAGATATACTGCAACAGTGTCTTGCCGGGCTTTGTATCAAATCATTGTCAAACAAATTGGTAGAAATTATATACCACTATAATATTTATGATTTTGTGGATATTTTAAAATTTACTTTATTTGAGTGAAGTTGAAAATCTTGTCATTTGAATATTGTTTATGGAGCCTGCTTATTTTCCTCCTGGACTACAGTCTTTTTAACATTTATTTGTTAAACTCTTTTTTTTTTTTTTTTTGACAGGCAGAGTGGACAGTGAGAGAGAGAGAGATACAGAGAGAAAGGTCTTCCTTTTCCATTGGTTCACCCCCCAACACAATGGCCGCTGCAGCCAGCGCACCGCACTGATCCAAAGCCAGGAGCCAGGTGCTTCTCCTGGTCTCCCATGCAGGTGCAGGGCCCAAGCACTTGGGCCATCCTCCACTGCACTCCCGGGCCACAGCAGAGAGCTGGACTGGAAGAGGAGCAACTGGGACAGAATCCAGCGCCTGACCGGGACTAGAACCCGGGATGCCGGCGCCACAGGCAGAGGATTAGCCTATTGAGCAGCAGCGCCGGCCTCTTTATTTAGTGGAGTCATTACATCTTTGACTATAATGTAAATTTAAAATATATTTCCTCAAAAATAATCAAATATTAGGTTGGAAATATAGAAAAACAAGTAGACATCAAAATTTACCCGCAAATACAAAAGGCTATAAAAAACTGTTTTACAAATCAAGAACAAGTGTCAAGTACTTAGATCACATGGTTCCATGACTTATTCTAACACTACCATCATCATCATGACAGTCTAGTATTGGTTTCAGATCAATGGAAGAGAAGAGTGCAAGAATGGACCAGTATGTAAGTGGCTAATTAATTAACAAACATGCCAAGATAATTCTTAGGGTAAGATTAAAGTGTGACAAAGTGACAAAGTGTACTGGGACAATTGATATGTGAGTAGGGAAAATCAACTTTAACCCTCATAACATGGCAAGCACAAAATTTAATTTGAAACATAGTATAGAAATAAAAAGTTATGTGAATCCATTGTGAACTCTTTCAATGACAAAAATTGAAAAATTTTGGAGTACCAAGCAATAGAGAGTATGTGAATCAACACATTCTCTTGGGCATTCATGTTAGAAATATCTTGTGTTTCTACTGCATTATAAAATATTTTTGCAATATCTTTTGAAATTGGATAATAGTATAATCTATGGTCTATCCGCATTGTCATATGAGCATATTCAGGTTAACTTGTACATGTGTGATCCATGAAATACATATAACAGTATTCATTTCAGCACTTTATAATATGAAATAATGGAAGTATTAAATGTATATCTTCAAGATGACAAATTATAGTATATTCATACAAGGGAGAATTATACTATAGTAAAAATAAGCTAACCAAAGCCACATGAAACAGTTTAAAATGAATGTTATGGAGAAAATGTTAAGAAAAATAGGTAGCCTCAAAAGATTACATACTTCACATTATTCTGTTTATAAAATTCAAAACAAATTGAACTTACATTAATCTTTTCAGCTTTGATTCCTTGCAGCAGAAGATGGCCCAAGTGCTTGGTCTCCTGCCACCCACGTGGGAGACCTGGATGGAGCTCCTGGCTTCAGCCTTGCCCAGCCTTGGCCAGTGCAACCATCTGGGGAGTGAGCCAGGGTATGGAAAATCTCTCTCTCTCTCTCTCTGTCTCTCCCTATCTCTCTGTAACTATGACTTTCAAATAGATAAATATTTTTTTAAAAAAAGTAACAGAAATGAAAAATGAATAAGCACATGAAGAGCATAAATATATCTTTTGTCTCTAAAGAAAAAAATCAATTTTCAGGGAAATTATAAAAAAATGAAACACTGAGCTACCAATGAATTAAAGAAAAGTTAATCCTGGGCCATGGCTATGGGCGCAGTGGCTAAGCCTCCACTTGCAGCTCCAGCATCCATACAGGTGCCGCTTCATGTCCTGGTTGCTCCTCTTCTGATTCCAGCTCTCTGCTGTGGCCTGAGAAAGCAGTGGAAGATGGCCCACATGCTTGGACTTCTGCACCGCATAGGAGACCCAGAAGAAGCTTCTGGCTTCTGAATTCTAATGGCATAGATATTCTCATTTTTTATCATTTGGAATAAAAAAAGTTTATATGAAGAAATGAGATCTAATTTTTTGATCATCATCAATAAAAGAAAGAAAAATCCTACTGGAATTGTTTAAATTTGAGACCAATTGTGGCTACATAACGGCCCTGGTACTGTGAATAAAGTATAGCACCGGCTGTCATATTGGAAACTCCATAGTTAATATTCCAGAGAACACAAGCAATGCCATCGTGATGTTTTCTGGAATTGAGAAAAACAAGTAGGAGAAGAAAAAAAAATGGAATTTCAAGTGGCAATTCCTTCGGAAAAGGACTGTGAATAGAAAGAACCTTCTTCTTCTAGGTGATCATTTCCTGTGTGAATAAATCATGTTCAGAGAGGTTAAGAGCAC
This sequence comes from Oryctolagus cuniculus, assembly GCF_051225735.1. Lineage (NCBI taxonomy): Eukaryota > Metazoa > Chordata > Mammalia > Lagomorpha > Leporidae > Oryctolagus > Oryctolagus cuniculus. Next base: position 44,020,089 of record NC_142882.1, read on the forward strand.
AAAGCCAAAATAAAGAACCTCGTGCCCCTGGGTCCAGTGTAGCTCAACAGGCTAAGCTGTCACCCGTGACAATTTCGTCCCACAAGAGCGACAGTTGGAATCCGAGCTGCTCCACTTCCCATCCAGCTCCCTGCTAATGTGCCTGGGAAAAGCAGCAGAAGATGGCCCAAGTGCTTGGGCCCCTGCACCCAAGTGGGAGACCTGAATGGAATTCTTGGCTGCTGGGTTTCTGCTATTTGGGGAGGGAACCAATGGATGGAAAATTCTTTCTGTCTCTCCTTCTTTCTGTGCAACTCTGCCTTTCAAATAAATAAATAACTATTTTAAAATAATTTTTCTTGTACAGAACTGATATCATCCCAGGGATTGGCCAACACTGGAGCTTCATCTTACGCCTTCCACTCAAGACTATTTTTACTCCTGTGCCAAGGTGCTATCCCGTGTCCTATTGTGTAACAAATATCTGTTTCCCTTTGCTCCAAAAGAGGCTAAATAAGCCCAAGAACTGAGTGGCAAAAAGTTATCTTAAAGGCTTATGGAATATTTTACAATCATCACGGTAGGTGGGCTGAGTTGCCCACATCAGTCATGGAAAGGCGACAGAAAGAGGTACCTGAGAGCCCATGGGTTGGTCAGAGCACAGCTGAAGTGAGGCATCCTTCAGAGTTGTTGTAGACTGCACTTAATGTGAACACACCCACAAGAGGTGACTGCAATGCTCTTGCTCTCACAGCCAGCAGAGATCAGAGTCCCTCAGTGAGTCCACCTCACCCTATCCCTGGTTAGCCCTGCATGAAATTTATTCGGCTTGCCTTTGTTTTCAGATTTAAAACTGTCCTGGGGGACAAAACATTTTCTTTTGAAGGAATGCTAAGTTGCAAACCCATCCCCTAGCAAGGTGGCTGACACATGCTCCATTCCTTGGATGGTTTTGCTACTGGTGCTGTTAAAAGATCCCAGCTCTCTGGATGCTGTGAAAGACAGAGGACAATCTTGTCCAGAGACTAAAATCTATTCTCTTCCTCCTGCAATTAAAATAAGAAAAAGGGAGTGTTCCGATCGTGTTCCTATCCCTAGTTCTAATTCAGTCTTTCATCTTTCTTTCCAAGAAATTCCCGCTGGCACACGACACCCCAGGAACAAGGAAACCCCAAATCACATCTTGCTAAAATTATCCCTTGTGAACAAGTATTCCGTGTAGTACAGAATTGTACTAAAGTTTTTATTAATAGCCCAGTTTTGGGGCTGGCACTGTGGTGAAGTGAATTAAAGCCATTGCCTGCAGTGCTGCCATCCCATGTGGGTGCCAGTTATAATCCCAGCTGCTCCACTTTCAATCCAGCTCCCTGCTAATGCACCTGGGAAAGCAGTGGAGGTTGGCCCAAATCCTTGGGCCCCTGCAACCATGTGGGAGACCCAGAAGAAGCTTCTGTCTCCTGGCTTCAGATTGGACCAGCTCTGGCCATTGCAGCCATTTGGGAAGTGAACCAGCAGATGGAAGACTCTCTCTCTCTCTCTCTTTCTCTCTCTTTCTCTCTCTCTCTGTAACTCTTCCAAATACATAAAAATTAATCTTTCAAAAAATCTCAGTTTTGATTTTCTTATTTCCAGACTCATTGCACAATTTTTTATCTTGTCTTTATATTATCTATAGCTCTGTTTTATCAGAACTGAATGAATCTTGGGCTTTGTATTATTTTCACACCATGTAAAGAGAGATGAGGAAATAATTCCCCAGTCTCGGCCTTGCACAAAGGAAGGCTCAGTTAGGGAGCACTGCCAACCTCCAGACAAAATCTGTTTATAGGTTAGGAGTGCTTGCCATCCCTGCAGATCAGATGTCCACAAACACATTGCTGTATCGCCTCCTCTGACAGCTGCTGACTTAGGGGCGGTGACTTCACATCATCTCCCAGCTCACTGGATTTGCTCAAACATCCCATTCTCAAGCAAAGAGCAGGTTTTCAAAATTCTACCTGAACCTGCCCTGGGAGCAGCACGCTCTCATGTTCAGGGGCAGCATGTGGCTGATGAAGTATTTGGTCTAATCTCGCAAGCATCCCGAAGCACCTGCGGGCGTGGAGGCAGAAACACACTTGCGCAATGGTGTGTGTGGTGCTGATCTGTCCACAGCTTATGCACCACTCACACTGGCCTGTGTGCTGTGCCTTCAACATACCACGTGTGATCCTGCTTCAAGATCTTTTTATTTCCTTGTCCTCAACTGGAGATAGAAAGATGGTTTGCCTCTTCCACAACTGCGTGCTCAGACGTCGCTTTCTTAGTGAGATGTCATCGGGGCACTCGATTTAAAGTTACAACTCTGCCCTCCCAGCACTCCACAGCCTTATCTGTTTCTCCCTTCTCTGTCACACTCACCACCTTCTCCTGGTTTCTAGATTAACTGCCTCTTATTATTCTTGAACACCAATATGCACGACACTCCAAGATGCTCGAAAAAACATTTTTAATAAATGAATGAATTTAAAGATGATGTAACTGATGTCAGCTTATTATCTGGATATAAAGTTCAATGTGTCATTTTTTCAGCATAAGGCTGAAAGCTCTGTGTTCTTTCTAATATCCAATTGCTGGGGTTCCCCCTCCCCCAACAGATTTTTTAGCAACCCCCATGTCCAAGTATTAACATCTCACTGACCTTCTTTGTCAATTCTTGTTTGACATTTCCTAGCTCCACAAAGAGGGGTTTTCCAAGACAAAAAAAAAAAAAGAAAGAAAAAAGAAAAATCTCACAAATAAAAAAAAATTGGCCCTGCTGCAAGGATGAAGGGAAAGTGCCCCCAAGAGATCACGTAGACAAAAGGCAAGAAGAGCAGGGGCCAGGGCTGGAGGAGAGAAAGCCCAGGGCCCAAAGAGTTCCCTGCTCCTCTCCCCAGATGAAGTCTCTGGTCGGAGCCGGTCTACCCCACTCAGAGGGCCACTAGGATCCATGGCTGCTAGCCAGTGCTGTGCTGAACTCCCCAGCATACTGTGTCCTGAGCAGATGTCCGCAGGGAAGGGATGATTTCAGAAGATGGATCTGCCCCCGATGATTTCTCGTCTGGCCTTGGCTGGGGGACTTTTTCCATCTCCCCTAGTTTTTTTTTTTTTTCAGTCTAGATTTTTATGAGTTCTGAACAAGAGTATTTTAGATGTCCCTAGTAGCTGAGATCCAGTCTTAGACAAAAGTCCTCTAAGACTGAAATATAAATAGAGAAGCCTTCAGGATGACATCATGCTGTATGCACACCAGAAGTGACCACAAATAACCTACAATAACCTTTAAAATTAGTTTTTTCCTGACTTCATAAAACAATATTTTATTTGGCAGGCATATATTGGCAAGCTTCTTCAAGAGCTCTATTTGTTTTCTGTATCCAGGAAGACACAACCACTGTTTTCACATAGGTTTCCTTCTCTGCTGTGGTTTTGCCATTTTCTGCTTCTTTATGAGTGGCTGCTGCAGAATGTTTTTCTTGGGGACGTTTATTAAGAGCAGAAGGATATGAATGAACAACCATCCTTATAACAATGCAGGGCGGGTTTCTCCTTACCTTTCTCCCAAGTTCCAGGGACAGCAGTGGAACCGATCCACCACAACCAACTCGCTCTGTCCTGGGTTCTCTAATGTGTGGCTGGAGAACATATCTGAGAGTCCATTGAAGGAATTTGGTCCACTTGTCCTTTGATGCATTCCTTACATTCAAGATTAGACAGAGAATATAGCACCATGACACAGCTTGAAAAGAGGGTAAATCTCTTCCAGGCCAAAAAAAATTAAGCTCTAGCTTTGACAACACGGTCCCCTTAGAAAATAAAAGTGATATATTTTTTTCTAAGTATGCTACTGTATTAGAAAATGCTTTCTGGGAAGGAGGCAGGAGAGTGGAAAAGGAAGGAGGGAGGGAGAGTAGGTTGGGGAGGATGGAAAGCATCATTTTGTTCTCAAAACTGAATATATGCACTTCATGATATTTGCTTTCTTTGCATAAATAAGTACATAAAAATCCTTTTCCGAATCTAAGTTCCCACCCCTCGGTTTTTCAAAATCCTCTGCCATTTCCTAGAAGACGAAGAGGAAGGAGTATAAAATCTTCTCAAAGGCAATAAAAACAAAAATAAATATTTCTCAAATAAACAGCACTTCCAGCCTGTGCCACCGTATTTCATTTTCTTCTTTCTACCCCTGCTCACCATCTTCTCTCACACAGGCAGAGAGGAAGGTTCCAATAGTTAACCTTGTACTGTTGACCCAACCAAAATTAACTGGCTATGTAACAATTTAGTTGTCCATATAAAAACAGGAAGAGAGATTTCCCCAAGTAACCTTTATTCACCATGAGAAAAACAGCTGGCGCTCTCTCTCTCTCTCTTTCTCTCTAGCTGTGGCTCTCTCTCTTGCTCTCTCTCTCTATGTAAGCCCAGGGGGCATGGATGAAAGCATGTATGCTTTTTATCTCTTCTCTTGCAAATGGGTGGCTTTTCCAGTGGAAGTGTGCCAGTGCATAAGAAAGTCTCGTCAAAATATTTAAAATTCTATCTTTATAAGATGAGGTCGTTGAAGCAAAGCTTTCTCACCCCTGTTATGCGCAAAAAAAAAAAAAAAAAATCACGGCAAAATAACCATGGAAACCTACACCTCTTCCTCCTAGGAAAGGAGGGAGCGATTAATAAGAAACACTGCCCTTCCAACAACACAAATCCGAGCCTGAGTACCAGACTTCTTTTGTGTCCCTGCTTTTCAGTAGTTCTGCTACATTTCCCACAGTGCACTGCTGGGATTTTGTATTTTTTATTTTCGCTACGCATGCTCACACATCTGTTGCACATGTGTGATCAACCGACCGGAGTCCGAGCCAAATGTCCTGCAAAAACGGACGGAGTGGGTAGAGCATTCCTTGGAGAGTCAGGCACTGCCTCTGGTGGCCTGCCTCCAAGAGCAGTGGTGTAATAAAGAAAAGAAATCTGCTCATTTGAATTGCATGGAAATGAACTGTGTCCTCCCCTCAAAGACCATATGGGAATGATCCCTGGAGGGGTGGCGCACAACACCTAGGGCTGGCCGACTCCACTGGACGGCTGTAAACGAACCTGTGGAGTCAGACTGGGAGAGGCAGCCGGGCGGATGAGAAGCATGCAGCCGGAGGCAGGAGTCCTATCTGGTGGCCCTGCGTCACGTCTGAAGGAGAGAAACTCCATGGAAGCAAGAAACGCCAGCGAGCCAGCCGTCTTGCAGAAATCCTCCGTCTCCCATTAAAAAGCCATTCTTGGATCTCACCTCCGGTAAAGTGAACCCTGCTGGAGACAAGGCATTGCACCTGAGCAGTAGCCAGAGTTCCTTTGCAAGCAAATGAGCTCCGTGAGACTCAATGGACCTCTGCAAAGCAGAAAGGCAGTCTTCATAATCAAACCTGCACCAGAGCCCGGAGCCCAGGGACAGAGAAACCGGAGACGCCGGCTGTCCTGCCTGTGTTCTGGCAGGTCCCCTCAGTGAACCTGATCCAACCACATGTAGCTGGTGACCTGCAGCAGACCTGTGACATCCTTAGGGGCCACACAAACACACACCTCGATCTTCTCTGATGGGGAGGGATTCAGATAACATCGGGAAATTTGTTATGAGATACAAATACATATATAAATACATCAAAAGATAGGAAAGAGTAAGCTAAGTATTGCTGTGTTTTTGGAGTATGGTCCTTAATTACAAGAAAATCCTCATCGCTTTTACTAGTTTTAAAGTTTTCATTTATAGGAGCCGACACTGTGGCCCAGCGGGTAAAGCTGCCACCTGCAGTTTTGGCATCCCCTATGGGCGCGGGTTCCAGTCCCAGTTGCCCCATTTCTGATCCAGCTCCCTGCTAATGTGCCTGAGAAAGCAGGAGAAAATGGCCCAAGTACTTGGACCCCAGCACCCACGTGGGAGACCCAGAAGAAGCTCCTGGCTCCTGGCTTCAGATGGGCCCAGCTCTGGCCCTTGCAGCCATTTGGGGAGTGAACCAGTGGATGGAAGACCTTGTCTCTCTGTCTCTGCCTCCCTGTAGCTCTGCTTTTCAAATAAAATAAATCTTTAAAAAAAATTTTTCATTTATATCAAAAGTGCAGTCCTGATTCCTTCTTTCATCTTCCTTGAGAAAAAGAACATAATTTCAACTCATTCAGTCTAAAATCAAAATACGTTATATAGAAAAAATTGGGGAAATCACCTTAGACAAGGTGTTAATCTTGCTTGTACTTTTTCTGTTCCAATCATCTGATGATAATGATGGTGCAAGAATTCCTAAGACTTTATTTCCTTCTCAACCTTCATTTTGTTGTTTTCTCTAAGCTCAAAGTGAAGTTATCCATATACCAAAATTTAAATTTTGAATCAATGTGAATTTTTTTCTAAGTTTCCTGAAAATTGAAGTCTCATTTTTCCTATCAGATATGACTTTGTATTTATATTTCTAAGATTTCATTACAATAATTTTGAGGAAATTCTGTGATCGTTACTTATAAAAGCAAGACATTGTGTAATGGGGTAATAGTAGATAGTACCTCCTGAAAAGTCTTACTAACAGCAACTCATTTAATCTACACCAGGACCCAGTAAGAGAGATATTAATATTAACTCTATAATTCACAGATGAGGAAACTGAATTCTATCAGAATTTTGTGATTTGTCCAAAGTCCATAGTAGATAGTATGCCTGAGGTGCAATTCCATCTCTGTTGTCTGGAGCCGATATTTGGGAGTGCGCATGACACCACTGTACTAGAAGAGTCTTTGGGTTTTTTTTTGTTTTGTTTTTTTGTTTTTGTTTTTTTTTTTTTTTGGTTTTTGAAATAGGATCTGGCATTGTCACTTTAAACCTGTCTTTCCTATATTCCAAGACTATCAAAAGGGGAAATTCTAGTTACTTCAACAACGTTGTAGTTCTTCTAAAACATCTCATGGGGCCAATGCTGTGATATAGCCAGTAAATCCAACACCTGCAGTGCCAGCATCACATATGGGCGCCAATTTGAGTCCCAGCTGCTCCACTTCTGATCCAGCTTTCTGCTATGGCCTGGGAAAGCAGTAGAAGGATGGCCTAACTCCTTGGGCCCCTGCACCCACATGGGAGACCTGGAAGAAGCTCCTGGCTCCTGGCTTCGAATCTGTGCAGCTCCAGCTGTTCTGGCCACCCGGGAAATAAACCAGCAGATGGAAGATCTCTCTCTCTCTCTCTCTGCCTCTGTCTCTGCCTCTCTGTAACTCTGCCTTTCAAATGAATAAACAAAACTTTAAAAAAAAAAAACTATGTCACTAAATATTTTTCCTTTCTTCAAATCTCAAGACTTCCTCTGATTGAAGTGCTAATCCATTGTCCCTCTGTTTCTTCAACCTTTTATTCCCATGGGAAAAAAGCCAAAATTCTTTCACCTTTCCATAGAAGTCATTTTTTTCTAAATCAATGTATTTTGCTAAAAGTAGAGCTCTTTGAGTAAAACTCATGTAGGTAAATAGCTGTTGTTTTAAAATATTTTGAAAAAACTCAATGTTTTTAATGCAAGTCTGTCCATAAGGCTTTGCCCTCTGCTTGCTTATAAGTCATTTCTACTTGAGGCTCTCTATGAAGATTGGGAATCGCAAAAATGGCTCTTGGAAACCACATGGCAGTAGATAGCATTTCCACAGATAAGTGTATTTCATAATTCTCATAATAGCAACACAGATTTTTTTCACTATCATCAAATTTGATAGTGACACACCAAGGAAATGTCAGCCACTCTTCACTGGTGATAAAGAGGCCATTGGATTCTGAGGCCATTCTCCAATCTATTTATTGCAACCCTGTTCCCTGTGGCAACAGGGAAGCCCTGAGTACAAAGTGTGTGGGAAGATGTATCTCATTTTCACAGATCAGAAAGCTGAGCAGAGATATTAAATTCTATTTATGAGGTCAATGAAAATATCAGCAGACCGTGATGAGCCAAATCTCCATCCCACAAAATGTCTAAAAATACATTGGACTTCCAAGTGCTATGTAACTTGTATTTTAAGACATTCTGCGAAATGAACGTATTCGCAGAGCCACGCCTTTCGCTTCAGCACTGAGACTATCAGTGTTTATCAGAGGCACGGGAAGTTCCCAGCCACCTGCCAGCTGATCTTGGAGCAGAGAACGGAGAGGAGCCCCCCTGTGTATTTTTTTGGCGCACATCTGTCTCCAGAATGTACAGCGTCATCTGTGCTAAGTAAGCTAAAAATACTAAGTTTGTTCTTAGCTGGGGACCAAACTGTAGAAAAGCACATTCTCACCCTTTGCAGCTCAGATCTGCCATTTGAAGGATGGGACTAACTGTCCTACTGCAAGTTTTGGGTCTAGCTGCCCTTTTTTTTTTTTTAAACTGATTCCAAGGGTGGCTTGATTTGTTCTTTTGGGGGCACTTATAAGAATCTTCCTGAATCTTCGTGAAAGGCTTAGATGTGTTTTACTAAATCTGAGTAGCCATATTCACACAGGAGCATTTCCAGGTTTATAAGAAATAAACTCCTCATCATACAGACAATGTGGGTTAATATTCTTGGAAATTCTTACCTGAACTTTCAATTGTGAATTGAAGAAATTAACATGTATAGCATCCTCATGTGTGTGTGTGTGTGTGTGTGTGTGTGAGAGAGAGAGAGAGAGAGAGAGAGAGAGAGAGAGAGAAGCAAATTAGCCAAAAATGAGGATCTTGCAGGCCAGCCCAAGGATGCCTCAGAGATGTTTCAGTGGGAATGCCTGTGCCATCGGCATACAATGAACCATAATGTGTGTGAAAACGCGAATCTGAGTTCAGCAGTGCTCCTCCTTGCTTTCTCTTCCTTCCCCTCCCCTCTCCAAGTCCTTTCACTTCCTAATCTGCCTAATCAAATGCTAAGTCAAGAGCAAGAGCCACAATTAGGTTTGTCAATTAAAGCACAGAGTTCAAAGTTGACGCCAGAGTGAGTAATTGCTTTTGAAAACCACAACCAGCAGGCAGCTGCCAGATCTTTGCAACAGTTTATTTAACCTCAAAACATCTGATCAATTTTATTATCTCCACAAGAAGGAAGATGTCCCGGAAAGAAAGGCTTCACTATATGACACATCCTAGATGTTTGAAGGGAAATTCAAGTGCTCCATCCCTGTAAACAGCCTTTCGCCAGCGCCTTGCAGAGAAAACAAACCGAAATCGCACTCTCTTTGCTCAGAAGTCAGCAGAAACGAAGAACAGCATGATGTTCAGCCCCGACTGGGAGTGTGCAGCAGGGGCCAGGAACAGACAATTTACAAAATTACAAGGTTTAAAAACATCCAAGCATCCGGCTCATGATGTTGGGAGTTTTTATTCATCCAGAGAAGAGACAGAGAGGAGGCTGCCAACCTCACCAAAACAAAGAGGATCGCGTTTCCAGGCTGCTGCCTGCACTCTGCTGACCTCAGGACTCTGAAATCTGCCCCGTGGCTCCAGGGATGGAGAAGCTGGAAGCGTGGATGCTGAAGCCGAGCCTCAGAGCTCCCGCTCCACCCAACAGCCCCTAGAGGGGTTTCTCCCAGCTCCTTCTTCCGTTCTGACCCCTCCGTGTGCACCCCCGCCAAGTCCTCCCTGCAGCTCTCTGGGTTCCATCCCACAATGCCTCAGCAAGCACATCGCAACCTAACAGATTAAACAGACTGCACGGATGATCCTGCCAAGACGCGATCTTGATTAAGGACATGGGCTCTGGAGGGGTCTTCATGGAGTCGAAGGCCAGTTCCACCATTGCCTAATGGGACGATCCTGAGCACACAACTTCTCTTTGCCTTGCTGCCCCCTCATCTCCAACCCCATGGTTTGTTGTGATAACTGAACAATGACCACCATGCGTGAATGGCTCAGGACCAGCATGCACCCAGAGCATATTCTCTGAGAGAATTGGCTGTTGGTTTTTTGTCATTCACTCAGAACACTGTCTTCAGTTTCCTTTGGCCTGGAAACCTGGACTATTTTTTTTTCAAAGATTTATTCATTGGGGGCCGGCGCCGTGGCTCACTTGGTTAATCCTCTGCCTGCGTCGCCAGCAACCCATATCGGTGCCAGGTTCTAGTCCCGGTTGCTCCTCTTCCTGTCCAGCTCTCTGCTGTGGCCCGAGAGGGCAGTGGAGGATGGCCCAAGTGCTTGGGCCCCTGCACCTGTGTGGGAGACCAGGAGAAGCACCTGGCTCCTGGCTTCGGATCGGCGCAGCACTGGCCGTGGTGGCCATTTGGGGAGTGAGCCAATGGAAGGAAGACCTTTCTCTCTGTCTCTCTCACTGTCTATATCTCTACCTGTCAAATAAAAAAAATCCCATAAATGCGAAATATGGACTGTCTTTAAATTTAAAAAAAGGGATTTATTTATTTAGTTGAAAGTCAGAGTTACACAAAGAGAGGAGGGGCAGAGAGAGAGAGAGAGAGGTCTTCCATCTGCTGGTTCACTCTCCAATTGACCGCAAAGGCCGGAGCTGCACCAATGCAAAGCCAGGAGCCAGGAGTTTCTTCTGGGTCTCCCACATGGGTGCAGGGGCCCAAGGACTTGGGCTATGTTCTACTGCTTTCCCAGGGGCAGAGAGCTGGATCAGAAGAGGAGCAGCCGGGACTCAAACTGGCGCCCATATGGGATGCCAGCACTGCAGGCAGTGGCTTTATCCGCTACACCACAGCACCAGCCCCATCCTGCACTATTCTTGTGCCCTTGCTTTGAGGCCATGCTATAAGAAAGCTTTGCTACCACTGTGTACTTTCCCCTTCCCTGCAGCTGAACCATCTTAAACAATGTCCCTGAAGGTTCTAGAATACCAGTCACTCCCTACTCTACTTGTCTCCCAATATTTCAAGAAGACTTCAGAAAGTTTGCGGGAAAATGGATATTTTGAAAAAACTACAAGAGGATTTTATTTTTTGCACCAATATAAATTCATCTTTTCATTGCATTTTTTCAAAAACTTTTTTAAAGTATCCTCATACCATTTTCCAAAGATAGAGGTATAATGAGGTACAAAGACCAATCACTACACACACAAAAACTCTTTTTTGTTAAGATTTATTTATTTATTTGAAAGGCAGAGTTACAGAGAGGCGGAAGCAGAGAGAAAGAAAAGAGGGATCTTCCATCCGCTGGTTCATTTCCCAAATGGCCACAACGGCCGGAGCTGGGCCAATCCAAAACCAGGAGCCAAGAGCTTCTTCTAGGTCTCCCACATGGATACAGGTGCCCAAGGGCTTGTGCCATCTTCTATTGCTTTCACAGGCCATAGCAGAGAGCTGGATTGGAAGTGGAGCAGCTGGGTCTCAAACCAGCAACCATAGGGGATGCTGGCATGGCAGGCTTTAACCCATTATGCCACAGCGCCGGCCCCTACACACAGAGACTCTCAGTACTACATCTTTTCTGACCATTCTGACAATGTCAACTTGAAAAAGAATTTTGAGACCAAACAATTTAGAAAGATTTTGGAGGAAAGAAGCCACGCCTTTCAAAGCAAAGGCACTTCAGTATCCCATGAAACATAGGAACACGGCCTAAACTCATACTTTGGGTTTCATTTTCTGTTGATTTTCTTTTATGTCCAGGGCACATCCTCCTCTAGAACCTTGCTGCTGGGCTGGCGCTGTGGCATAGCTGGTAAAGCCGCCACCTGCGATGCTTGCATCTAATGTGGGTGCCAGTTCAAGACATGGCCGCTCGGATCTACCTCCCTGCTAACACACCTGAGAAAGCAGTGGAAAATGGCCCCCCAAGTGCTTGGGTCCCTGCTACCCATGTGAGAGACCTGGAAGAGGTTCCTGATACCCAGCTCCCTGCTTTGGTGTGGCCAAGCCTTAGCTGTTGTGGCCACCAGGGGAGTGAAACAGTGGATAGAAGATCTCTCTCTCTCTCTCTCTCTCTCTGAAACTCTTTCAAAATAAGTGAAAGCTTTAAAACAATTAAAGAACCATGCTTCTGATATCTTTAATTTGTATGAATTATTGTGTGTGTGTTCTTTGTACATTTTTATGTGACGTGCATTGATTTATAATCTAATAACCAGCGAAGTTATCAACAAGGAGTTCAACTCATTCAGTTTATTGCTTTCATTCATTCAACGGACTATTCTTACAATACATTCACGTTATTTTGTGTATAGTTTGTTTGTTGCTTTGAATTACCAGAGTAATCTAGAGTGTGTACTTACTATATTTTTCTGTAACCACTCTATTCTTCACACTTGATCTTAGCCAAAAGGCCGAGAAGCGATGCCACTCTATTCTTGACATTTACTTAACAACAAAAAATATTAACAGTCAATGGTTAGTCTCATATTTGAACAACTTGCTCTAAAGTTAAACGGTTCTGGGAATGCAATGAGGGAATCCACCCATCCCATGTTTTCTGTAATTTTCCAAACAACTGATTCTCTCTTTCACTTTCTAGTAAAGAGGCACTCAGAAATTAGCATATTTCTTTTTTTTGGTTCGAAATCTGATTGTTGGCAACCAATGTTTTGTCAATGAAAGTAAATATCTTTCCAGGACACTGAGCAACATAAAAAAAAAAAAAAAAAAAACCCAGACATCTCAAAAGCTCTGTGCAAACGGTCAGACCATAAATAAAAAGTAAATAACAACAAACCAGGTGTGCATCTAGTATACACATGATTTTGTTTATAGAAATGTAGGAAATGCATTATACCCCACAGCTGTCAATTCAAGTGTTTGCATTGTAGCATTATTTGTCATCATAAAACACAGAAAACAGTTTTAAGTGTCTATCGTAGGAGACTGGGATTTTATACAACGAAAAAAATGAATTCTGTGAGTGGACACAGAAACATTTTAAAAATTCATTGTTGGTAGAAAAGGCAGATCACTGCACAGTACTTTTCAAATGCCTCCAGTTTTACATTGAGAGAGAATATACGTGGATGGTGTGCGCACACACAAGAGTGCAGGTGTTTGAAACAATCTGGAAAGATTCAAGCTCCCCCAGAGAACAGCAAGTTCCAGAGGAAGCAGAAAACGCTTGTTACCTTTCAATGTTTATCCTTGCGTCTGCTTACATGTTTTTGGTTGTTTACAACCAGGATATATTCATTTCATACTGAACTTTTCTAAGGAGAAATACAATGATAAAAATATGACGCATAAGCCTGGCTTTTGAGATGGGCTGGAGACGTGGTTTTGCTGAGAAGTGGAGGGATGGAGGAACCAGTCTGGCCACGCTATCGCTCAGGGAAGAAACGTAGATGCGAGAAATGGATCCTGCCTCAAAAAGCTCGCCAACCGGCAATGCCAAGTCAAAGCAACACAAGCCTCGTTCTCCCCACGGCGACACACCACTTGCAAAGCTCTGGGACTTTCTGTTTGAGTTTTTGTTTCATTGCAATGAAAAATGGACAGAAAAATATTTCCATTTAAATAGAAGAAATAATTTTCAGGGAACTTGAGGAGTCAGGGGAAAAGTTTTTTGTGGTTGTTGATGCTAACACTAACTAGCAAGGAAAATGAGTTAGAGTGATTTTCAAATAGGTAAGATGTTAAGGAGTTAAGGTTTGTTTCATCTAAAGCATTTATGAGACAATCAACTGCTTTTTCCTGCATGAAAATTAGGTAGTTTCAAATTTAAGATGTATGCTTACTATGAAAGGTGCTGATATCACAATTTTTCATAATGATTTTTACTTTGGAACTTTTCAAATACTGTTTTATGCATCAGTGTTTCAAAATAGATTATATAGCCGGCGCCGTGGCTCAATAGGCTAATCCTCCACCTTGCGGCGCCGGCACACCGGGTTCTAGTCCCGGTTGGGGCGCCGGATTCTGTCCCGGTTGCCCCTCTTCCAGGCCAGCTCTCTGCTATGGCCAGGGAGTGCAGTGGAGGATGGCCCAGGTGCTTGGGCCCTGCACCCCATGGGAGACCAGGAAAAGCACCTGGCTCCTGGCTCCTGCCAGGATCAGCGCGGTGCGCCGGCTGCAGCGGCGGCCATTGGAGGGTGAACCAGCGGCAAAGGAAGACCTTTCTCTCTCTGTCTCTCTCTCTCACTGTCCACTCTGCCTGTCAAAAAAAAAAAAAAAAAAAAAAAAAAAAAAAAAAAAAAAAAAAATAGATTATATAAAATATTTTTAGTTTTTTTCAACTACTCAGTCTCAAATTAGTTCAATCTAAAATATTGACCATATTTCAAGAAATCTGGGGGGGAAATGACACTTTTAATGTTAGTATGAGGAAGATATTTAAAATTTAGGTAATCCATCCTTGGAATAAGTAGTGCTTTTACACTTGAGAAATACACATTTCACTTTTATTAAGGCGGGTACCCTCTTAACGTGAGAATTAAATGTTTGATTTTGTTACCATATAACCAAAACAGATGCCCAGTGAAGTATTTCTCTTAAATAATTTGTCTGAGAAGTCAGTAACAGAAAGTTTCAGACCAACACATATATTAATTCTATGTTAATTGTAACCGCAGCAAATAAAACAATAACAACAGACCTAACAATATACGTTGATGCACACTCACCTCCCCAGATGTTCTACATTGTTGGGAGCAAATAATTATATGGACTGCATTTCCGCACGCTGATTATAAATGGAACGTTTTATATAGAAAAAGAAAAGCATTAATGTTACATACTATATACTGAACTAATTTTTTCCCATAGTTTTTCTTATCAAAATATTTCCAAAGATGTGAATAAAAAAAATATGAGCGTACCCTCTGAGTATTTGCCCTTGAATCTTGCTTTCTATTAGCTTACTGCGGTGGAAGTGACAGGAAATATTTATGATGTTATACTCCCTCTAGTGGATACCTTTCAAATGGACTGTTCAGCAACGTCCCTCCCACTGCCAGGCATTTTTCGAGTCCGGGTTTCCGTGATGATGAAAGAGCAGGGTCTTTGCAGGTTGCCACAGTCTGGCCACGGCTGTCGCTGTCAAGCCAAGGGTGCCAGAGATACAGGCACCGTAGGGTCAATCAGCTCAAGCCCTTCCCACTTGTCACTACCTCAAGGAGTGAATGGAATGACGTCTTGGAATGACTATTGTTAGAAATTATGCTGACACCAAATCCAATCCCACTTTTTCCAACATGCACTTCTTAGGTATCTTAAACAACATGGGAAGAGTTTTCTTTCTTTACCATTTTTCTTATTTTTACAATATATTTAGAAAACATCTCAGCATAAAAATAACTACTAGACAAGTAAAAAAATAGCATTATGCAGTCATTTAAAAATATATATTATTTCAGGCATGGGTAACAAAATAAGAATGCATTATTAATAATCCATGAAATTGCAAACATAAAATGGTTATTTTCTTTTCCATTATATGGTGCCATTATCCATCACATCCAAAACTGAATGTTACACCCAATAGCAACTAGTTTATGCAGAAAAATATGCTCAATAAATGTTTAATTTGAATGGTTTGTAAAACTGTCTTTCTCTTTGTGTTAAATCACATAGTTCATTGCTATTGCATGGCAGATTTCTACTGCATGCATTGAGTCAAGTGCAACGCTCTGTTTTTGCCAACAGTGGCTCAGTCTGGGCTGAGCCTAAAAGAATTCACAACACAACCAGAGGATGAAGCAAAAATAAGAATACAGAGTAGCAGGACGGAGTCAGTTAGCTGACTTAAAACACACCTATTCCACCAAGTGCCCAAATTCACCTTCCCAATTTAAAAGGCTCATACCAGAGTGCTACAGTTTCAATAAGTTTCCCCCAGCCCCTCAAATTGGGAACTTAAATTCCAAGCAGCAGTATTAAGAGGTGGCACCTAATGGGAGGTTTTTAGGGCACAAAGAGCCCCATCCTCATGAGTGGATTAATGCCAGCTACAGAAGGGTTGCAGGCTGCGAGTTCTCTCTTGCTCGCTCTCGCCAGCTCTTTGCCCTTCTGCCACGAGATGATGTGCTGACTCCAGAACTGCAAGAAATACGTTTCTTTTTATGTCTATATAAGTCTGTGCATTCTATTAGAGCAACACAAAATGGACCAAGACACTGAAGAATCCTCAAAAAAAAAAAAAAAAAAAACAGAACTAGGCTATGATCTCGTAATAACCACTACAGGGCATATATCCAAAGGAAATGAAATCAGTCCATCGAAGAAGAAACACCTGCTCTCCCATGTCCACTGCAGCACTGTTCTCAGTAGCCAAGATATGGAGTCCACCCGTTGGCCAATGGATGAATGAATAAGGATTATATATATTATATACTCACACCATATATACACACATGCATATATATGCACAAACACACAATGGGATAGTTTTCAGCCTTGAAGAAGGGAATCCTCTCATCTGTGACAACATGGATGAACCTGCAGGACATTTTGCTCATAAAGGAAGCCAGCACAAACAGCTCATGATCATGCTTTTATGTGGAATCAGAAAGACTGAAACACATAAGACCAGGGAATAGAAGGGAGGTAACCAGCAGCTGGGCATGGGGTTAGGGTAGGCTATGTGTTACATTGGTCAAAGGTTATAAACTTGCGGTTAGAAGATGAATAAGTTCTAGAGACTTGATGTATAGAACAGGGTGCCTGTAGTTAATAAACATGTATGGTGTATTTGAAATTTGCTAAGAGAATAGCTCTTAAGTGTTCTCACCACAGAAACACCTCCACACACAGAAACTTTGTGATTTGATGCTGGTAATCATTTCTCAATGTACACATAAGCCAAAGCATCACATTGTAACTAAAGTCCTCCAGACACCCATGTTGCTGCAAATGATAGGATTTCATGCAAGAATAGCATTCCACTGTGTATATGTAAGCACTTGTTTTATTCACGGACATCTTGCATCTTGGTTGACTCCATATTTTGGCTTTTGCCAATAGGGATGCTTAAATGTGAGAGTTCAAGTATCTCTTCAGTATAATGATTTCATTTTCTTTAAATAAACACCCAGTAGTGTTCTTGCTGGTTCATATAATTCTGTTACCATTTATTTGATTTATTAATTTTTTAGATTTATTTTATTTGGTTGAAAGAATTAGAGAGGGCATGGGGAAGAAATCTTCCCTCTGCTGGTTCACTCCTCAAATGGAAAACAGTATGAAAGTTCTACAAAAAATGGTAACAGAGGGGTCAGGAGTCCCATACAGGCACTGGTTCGAGTCCCAGGTGCTCCACTTCTGATCCGGCTCCCTACTAATGCACCTGAAAAAGCAGCTGAGGATGACCCAAGAGCTTGGATCCCTGCAGCCTTTGTAGGAGACCCAGATGGAGTTCTGAGCTTCTGGCTTTGGTCTGGCTGAGCCATGGCTGTGTGGCCACTTAACAGTGAACCAGTCCGGCCGGCGCCGTGGCTCACTAGACTAATCCTCCGCCTTGCGGCGCTGGCACCCCGGGTTCTAGTCCCGGTCGGGGCGCTGGATTCTGTCCCGGTTGCTCCTCTTCCAGGCCAGCTCTCTGCTGTGGCCAGGGAGTGCAGTGGAGGATGGCCCAAGCCCTTGGGCCCTGCACCCCATGGGAGACCAGGATAAGTACCTGGCTCCTGCCATCGGATCAGCGCGGTGCGCCGGCTGCGGCGGCCATTGGAGGGTGAACCAACGGCAAAGGAAGACCTTTCTCTCTGTCTCTCTCTCTCTCTCACTGTCCACTCTGCCTGTCAAAAAAATAAATTAAAAAAAATAAGAAAAAAAAGAAGAGTGAACCAGTAGATGGAAGATCTCTCTTATTCTATCTCTGTCTTGCTCTGTGTGTCTCTCCCTCAAAAATAAGTGTATAACTCTGTCTTTCAAATTAATAAAAGAATTTTTAAACATTTGTTTATTTGACAGGCAGAATTAGAGAGAGGTCTTCCATCCGCGGGTTTACTACCCAAGATGGCTACAACGGCTGGGGCTGTGCCAGGCCTGAGCCAGAAGTCAAGAGCTTCATCCGGGTCTCCCATGTGGGTTCAGGGGCCCCAGCACTTGGGCCATCTTCTGCTGCCTTCCAAGCCACATTAGCGGAGCTGGATAAGAAGTGGAGCAGCCAGGACTTGATCTGGCACCATATGGGACGCAAGCATCGTAGCCAGCAGTTTTACCCACTACACCACAATGCCAGCCCCATAAAAGAAATCTCTAAACAATATAAATGGCTTTAAAAGAAGGAGGGGGAATCCATAAGCTGTACTTTGGAAATTTATATTCATTAAATAAGTTAAAAAAAAAGGAGGGGGTAGAAAATCATATTATATACTTTATTTATTTATTTTGACAGGCAGAGTGGACAGTGAGAGAGAGAGACAGAGAGAAAGGTCTTCCTTTTTTGCTGTTGGTTCACCCTCCAATGGCCACCGCAGCCGGAGCACCGCACTGATCCGAAGGCAGGAGCCAGGTGCTTCTCCTGGTCTCCCATGGGGTGCAGGGCCCAAGCACCTGGGCCATCCTCCACTGCACTCCCTGGCCACAGCAGAGAGCTGGCCTGGAAGAGGGGCACCGGGACAGAATCCGGTGCCCTGACCGGGACTAGAACCCGGTGTGCCGGCGCCGCAAGGCAGAGGATTAGCCTAGTGAGCCCTATATACTTTAAATATATGCTATGCAATTTTAATTTTTTGGTATCCCTCAGTGAAGCTGGAAAAAAGTAAGAGATTTCATCCCCCAAGGCCCACCCTTATGCTACAGTCCTCGCTCTGCCTTTCTCAGCAGTCACAATGCCTTTGTCATAGAAGCCCAAGCTGTGTTTACCCCTGGGGAAGGTGAAGCTTGGGCTGACTTCTCAGGCTCACCAACACTGATTAATTCCCCATTGCTTCACGTGGTTGAATAATTTGCCTTTTGGGTTATTTGCCTCTAAAAGAAGCAATTTGGTGGTGAGAGGGAGTCCAGAAAAGCATGGATGTCAATGAGTTGTGGGCAGGGGGTTGTGTGATGATGGGAAACCTTAGCATGTGGGGGTCCTCTCCCTGTATGGTGGGAGGGAGGGTCTTGGAGGGAAAGAGTTAGGGCCACCAGGGACGGGACACTCTCTTGTCTAGGCCAGCTCATACCTGCCATCCCATAGAGAAGAAAGCTTAGCCTTTCCTTTCAGAAGCGATGTGTGCCTACTCTAGATGAGCAATACAAGACTTGACTGTAGCATTTCCAACTGTATCTGCCCTAGGTCATCTCATCAGTATGATTTTGGAAAACCATTGCATGCGGGGGCCCGGTGGGGGCCGGGTGGGAGGCAGAGAAGACCTATTGGGATAAATGGGTAACTACACGTGTGCAGATTTCTTTGTATAATACATTGTGTGCCAGGCACTGATGCTTTTACAGCTGAAAGTGACATAAGCACATGGAGCAGCCCAAAACAATGTTTACCAAAGCATGACCTTCAACTTTCACCTGCAATGTTTGCCAACACAGGTAACCCAAGGTCTAATCAACCCGAATTTCTAGGAATGCTTCCTGGTATATAAAATGAGACAATACAGTTTGTGGGGGGAAAATGTAATTAAAGATAAAATTCTGAAATCCTTGCATGGTTTTTTCATATAAACATTTTTCCATTAACTTTTTGAAAATCCCTCATATGCATGGATTTCAAACATTTTTGCGGCCGGCGCCGTGGCTCACTAGGCTAATCCTCCGCCTAGCGGCGCCGGCACACCGGGTTCTAGTCCCGGTCGGGGCGCCGGATTCTGTCCCGGTTGCCCCTCTTCCAGGCCAGCTCTCTGCTGTGGCCAGGGAGTGCAGTGGAGGATGGCCCAGGTGCTTGGGCCCTGCACCCCATGGGAGACCAGGAAAAGCACCTGGCTCCTGGCTCCTGCCATCGGATCAGCGCGGTGCGCTGGCCGCAGCGCGCCGGCCGCGGCGGCCATTGGAGGGTGAACCAACGGCAAAAGGAAGACCTTTCTCTCTGTCTCTCTCTCTCACTGTCCACTCTGCCTGTAAAAAAAAAAAAAAAAAAAAAAAAAAAAAAAAAAAAAAAAATTTGCACTAAAATACATGCATCTTTTAATTCCATTTGCCATGAACTTTTTGAAGTTCCCTCACATTTAATAAAAACCTCAACTGACTTTCTGTATAAATACTGAAGCTTGAGAATCAGTACCAAGGATTTAGAAGGGTGGGAGGGATGTGGGTGTGGGGAAGTAAGCTTGAAAATACCAGTCATTGGTGCAGATGCTAAGAACCACTTAGAACACCCACAAGCCATATTAGAGTGTCTGAGTCCTGGATCCACTTGCAACTCTGGTTTCCTGTTAAGGTTGCACCCCAGGAAGCAGCAGGTGATGGCTCAAGTAGTTGGGTCCCTGCCACCCATGTGGGAGACCTGGGAGACTTCAACTGAGTTCCAGCTCCTGACTTCCACCTGGCCCAGCCCCAGTTGTTGCAGGCACTGGGGAGTTAACCACCAGCAGTAGCTCGCTCTCACTTGCTTGAGCTCTCTGTCTCTCTCTCTCCCTCTCTTTCTGCCTTTCAAATAATCTAAATACATAAAAATTAACGTATCAACCACCATGGGAGAAACCAAGCAAAAACTTTTACAAATCCTTGAGAAATTGGTATTTGAATACCAACATATTATTTCTCAATTATATTTCCATCCTGTTTGGAAAACAGATTTGGTTTCTTAGCATGAGCACAAAATTCCATAGTTGATTGCTATTTAGAGGTCATATTGAAAATGATTTATCTTTATTTATTTTTTATTTTTTATTTTTTGACAGGCAGAGTGGACAGTGTGAGAGAGAGAGAGAGAGAGAGAGAGAGAAAGGTCTTCCTTTGCCGTTGGTTCACCCTCCAATGGCCGCTGCGGCCGGCGTACTGCACTGATCCGAAGCCAGGAGCCAGGTACTTATCCTGGTCTCCCATGGGGTGCAGGGCCCAAGGGCTTGGGCCATCCTCCACTGCACTCCCGGGCCATAGCAGAGAGCTGGCCTGGAAGAGGGGCAACCGGGACAGAATCCGGCGCCCTGACCGGGACTAGAACCCGGTGTGCCGGCGCCGCAAGGCAAGAGGATTAGCCTAGTGAGCCGCGGCACCAGCTGAAAATGATTTATCTTTAAATTCTAGAGCCACTGTGAGTCCAGGGAAATGACAATCTGAGAATCCCAAGGTAAACTGAGAACAGCTGAGGAAGTAGACAAGTGCCACTAACTGGAACGATGGATGTGTTCATTTATTAGTCCATTCAGCTACATATTGAGCAGTTAATATATACAAGGTGTTATGTTCAATGATGTAAATATCAAGATGCATAGAGAAACGCATTGTGTTGTGCTTCCAGAAAATTACATTATAAACCACAGAAATCTCCATGTGTGCAACTTTTCAACAGATTTTATTTCAGGCTGATACTTTATAATGTATCAAGGTTTTTAGTTAAGCGAGAGAAAACCATGGGGACGAGCAAGTGGGGCTGTAGAGATCAGTGTTAATTGCTCACAGGTTCCTAACAGAAAGTAAACACTACATTTCTCTATAGGAATGATCTATTTAAATACGCATTTGGTGTGTCTTTGCTAATTGACCTATTTAGCGAATGTTATTAGTCACTGCAATGTAATTACAGTTGTAGTCAGCCCTCAGCTTTCTCATGCTAATCTGGCATTTTCTAAAGATTGGTCTACTGAGACTTATTCACAGGAACACCTGGGTTTGGGAGTTGGCCTTTTTTCTACTTTCCTTAAAGATGAGGGGACTTAAAAAATTTGCAGAAAAATGGAAGGAAAAGAAAAAGTTTAAATTGGTGCAAAGATTTTTTGAAAGGCATGCCATTATTTTCACATTCATTTTCCATGAACTCTTTGAGGATCCTTTGTACATGTAAGTACAGTCTCCCTCATTCCCAACAGTGAGGCCACTGAGGACGCCCTTTAGATGACTAAGGCAGTCTCGCAGCACCAGAGCCTCACGGGAAGGATGTTAAAGCATCATCTGTTAGCAGTCTGGACAGTGGTTCAGCACTTTGCTGTTGTTTGAAAGCAGTAAGAAAAAAAAATCTTCTGAACAAATATCGTGTATCTCAGAGACAAAAGCAGCAGTGTTGTAAAAGTGCCCGTAATTAAAACACACTCTCCATTCATACAGGAGGTTGTGGGCAGAACGTGAAGCACCACCTAGACTGATGCTTTTATTTCCTAATCACTATTTCAATAATAAACCTGGAAGAGTATTGACTTAGATTTCTTTCTGCTGTCAGAATATTTCCAGATTGAACACTATACAATGTACTTACATAAAAATACTTGATGTACACTCAAATCCATTTCTTTTTATAACTTCCCGGTGTTCTGAAGTCTAAACTTTCACATTAAATCCCAGTTTTTCACTTCAGACCAATTGTTCCTCCTTCTGCAAAAGCTAGCATCCCATATGCTTGCCAGTTTGAGTCCTGGCTGCTCTGCTTCTGATCCAGCTTCCTGTGAATGAGCCTGGGAAAGCAGCAGAAGATGGCTCAAGCGCTTGTGCCCCTGCACCAACATGGAGCACCAGGGTGGAGTTCTTGGCCCCGGCTTCAGCCTGGCCCAAGGCCCAGCTGTTGTAACCATTTGGGAATTGAACAAGCAGATGGAGAATCTCTTTCTCTCTCTGTCTCACCCTCTTTCTCTGTCACTCTGCCTTTCAAGTAAATAAAACAAAATCATAAAAAAAAAACCTCACTTTATTCTCAAACATCCACTTCCTATGAACCTGAACTCTAAGTCTAGTGCATCCCTGGCCTCTTATCCGCACATATCATAAACAGTGGGCAAAATCAGCTATGCCATTTTTAATCTAAGTAATTTAGGCAGACACTATGAGAATCTTGAGAAAGAGAAAATTTAGCTTCTGATACTTTATTTTTATTTTAATTTTTAGAGAGAAAAGGAGGGGGAAGATCAATCTTCCAGCCACTAGTTCATCCCCCAAATTTCTGCAATGGCCAAGGCTGGGCCATGCCAGAGCCAGGAGCCTCTTCTGGGTCTCCCACCTGGATGCAGGGGCCCAAGGATTTGGGTCATCCTCTGCTGCCTTCCCAGGAGCATTAGCAGACAGCTGGATTGCAAGCAAAGCAGCTCTGACACGACCAGCGCCCATCTGGGATGTCAGTACTGCAGGTGGCAGCCTAACCTTCTATACCACAGCACCAGGTCTGTTTTCCAAGTCTCCTCTTTGCCACCTCCTGCATGCTTACCACACTATAGGAGAACAATTTGTTGATACAGAACTGTTTCTACTGCTATAAAGGGTTGGGATGGCTTTTAGGATTTTAGGGTTTCAATTTTAACTGTTCAGCAAAGGAGCTGTGTGTTCCACTGTCTGGAGTCCAGTTTTCTCTGTGAAATAAGCCATTGCCCCAGATAATGTCTAACCCAATTAAAATTAGCTCAAACTGAAAATAAAGAATGGAACTTCAGATGTGTTCCAGCCTAGAGATTGGGATTTTAAAGGCAATCAAATCTTGAAAGTTTGCAACAGCCAAGAACTGGGAGAGATTTTTCTTGCCCTCCAAGGTCAAACCATCGGAAGTACAGCCATAGTATCACCAGTGTATTGAGTAAAATTGTACAGAAGGCAGTATATGCCTTCTGTTTGGCTGTCTCCTTCGTGATATTGGCAGTTACTCATCTGTCTCTCTTCTTTTTCTCTGCCTGCTCACCTATGAATTCCTCAGGCAGGCATCCCCAGTGGACTGTGGAGCCCATGTATGCAAATAGCCACAGACATCAGACAACAAAGAGGCAAAGAGGTAGAAGGTGGTCCATCAGAGTGCATGTTCTTCTCTGAGTGGCAGCGACTCCTCACAGGGAGTTGCCTTGCAAGGAAAGACCCCTCCTTGCAGGACAGCTGCATTTTTATAAGAAAATGCCCTAATTTTCACATGGAGGCAATTATTTTGTGTTTTCAGTACAGATATGATACATCAAATTGGAAAGCTAAATCCTGCTGGAGGTTTCTTCCAGTGTGTAAATGGTCCTTGTACGGCCAATGTGACGTCACCCCACATCAGGGGTACACATCAAAATGCTCTCATGTACATGTGAGAAGAGTAGTGAGAGTATACAGCATTACGACTTGCGTTGATATTTTTCAAACATGTTGGCATTTTATTCTTATAATTTTATTGCAATCATAGAGGCCTTGATATTAACTTGTTTTACTATCAACACATCCATAAAATTCCTTCAGAAAACAATCCGGACACAAGACAGGTAGGAAGAAAGATTTGGTTTGTGCATTATCACAGTGAGGTCAGTCTGGTCATGGCTGAGAGCCTGAATATCACAAGATGTGGAATCAACAGATGCCAGACACCATGCTTTAAATGTCAGTGTCAATAATAGCAAACACGGCCACACTTCCCAACTTCTGTGGAAGACTAAAGCCTCACACCACACATGCGCATGCACACACACATGTACAAACACACACACGTGCACACACACTTACGTAATCCATAAGTACATATGCACACATGTAGATTCACATTTCCCAGTTCTGTTCCCCAAAACAGATCTCAGCCCACAGGCTGACCTGCAAACCCAAAAGCAAATTCGACCACCAGATGGAGCTTAGCCTCCATTAAAGCAATGGTTATGCGAGGAAGGGTTTCCAGAGCATGTGAGAATTCTTCGTGTAACCCAGGAAAAGATTCAAGCAGAAAGGCGTACTTTCAAGGCGACCGGGCAACTTAAAGGTCTGTTTCGAATGCCAGCTTCCACAGGATCCACAGGATTCCCGGTGAGCGCTAAATTGATCGGATGCTGAGTGGCTGCTCATAAATGATCAGACAACTGACTTCCTTCCTTTCTTTCTGCTCCATCGCCTTTGTATTTGAACGTTGTTAAATTCCTACACATTTGAGTGCCTGCCCTTAAATACAATGAGAAGTCATCACTAATACAGAGTCTCTGAAGTGCAAGCACCAAAAGAAATAGCCCTGAGGATGTAAAAAGTGAGCTGAGCTACACACTAGAACCCATACATCCCATTGGACGACATAAAATGCAGTATGGAAATCACCCAGTGCAGTGCCTGAAATAGTCAGCTGGAAAAAAAAAATTACTTCTATCCTAATCTCAAAAGAGACACCATTTAACAATGAATCTCTACCAAACCAATGGGCTACATGTCTTTGAGACGCTTGTGGTGTGTTCAAAGCATGGTTGGGTCTTGCAGGGCAACCAGTTATAAGGCAAGGCATGGTGCTATTCCTCAGAGAAGACGGGATGCCACTACACAAATCAGGGAACCCAGATTTGGAATGTAAACTGGATGTTGAATTGTGGCTATACAGCCTGTAAGTACTAAACGGACAGAGAGAGGTCAGGCCAGGTGTACTCGTTAAGCAGGAGCAGGAAGAATGGTAAGAAGTGGGGAACTGAACCAAGAGGGAGCAGGTGATGCACTACCAGGAAGAGAAGAACCAACCAACCAGCCAACCAACCAACCAACGTGCAGCTGCAGGAAGGGGGAGCAGGGTGTGGTGAAGAAAGCCACAGGTTGCCGGTGCTTGTGAGCTTGAAAGGCAGAACTAGCCTGCAGTCAATGAGGATTAAGATGACAATTTGGTGAAAAGGCAAATGGTGGATCTGCCATGGAGAGAGTTCAGCAGAGACCAGTTGAAGTCATGGGTCAAGTGTCAAGTGACAGCATTCTTTGCAAAGCTTCTGAAGGAAAAGAAAATGGGGGGGTGGGGTAAGTAGTGGTCCATACAATGTCAATTCTGCCCAATCTTTCGTACCAATGGTTCTTCTAGATTCAGGAAAAATAAGATGTATAAAACATGCCCTCTACTCTGAAGTTGCCTGGTGGAAAAATACCGTTGGTTCTAAGATAAAGTACCACCTAAGTACAGATGGAGAAGAATCAAATTTGACATGTGTCGAAAGATGCTAACATCAGTGTCTCCAAAGGCCAAAGGCAAGTGAACACAGTGCTGGTCAGAAAATGGCAGGCGGTTTGCTCCCGTGTTGGACATTATGACCTGCAAGACTCGTCAAGACATGGGCATGAACTGGAGGGATGGAAGGGGGAGGAAGGAAGAGAATCTGGATTCCTGGGGTGCTCAAGGAAATACAGGCGACTGCATAGAAAAGGGCCCGAAACACCAAAGAAGGGCAAGCAGAAAGCACAGGACAAAGACAAGAACTGAGGGAATAAGTCAAGGTGGGGGGCAGGGAATACAGGCTCGGCTTTCAGTGCAGCCTCACTGAAAAGTAAGATGCCAAGGATGATACACTGTATTCAGCAGGCAATTGGAGATAAGAGCTTGTCATTCACGTGCTATTCACTGAGAGGGAGCAGGGGTCTGGGAGGGAATCAAACACTGCATGGAAAGAAGCAGCATTCAGGGCCGGTGCTGTGGCTCAATAGGCTAATCCTCTACCTAGCGGCACCGGCACACCGGGTTCTAGTCCCGGTTGGGGCACCAGATTCTGAACCGGTTGCCCCTCTTCCAGGCCAGCCCTCTGCTGTGGCCTGGGAGTGCAGTGGAGGATGGCCCAAGTCCTCGGGCCCTGCACCTGCATGGGAGACCAGGAGAAGCACCTGGCTCCTGCCTTCAGATCAGTGCGGTGCGCCGGCCGTGGCGGCCATTGGAGGGTGAACCAACGGCAAAAGGAAGACCTTTCTCTCTGTCTCTCTCTCTCACTATCCACTCTGCCTGTCAAAAAAAAAAAAAAAAGAAGAAGAAGAAGAAGAAGCATTCATTGCTTGCACCCTTTGTGATAGCTAGCACACAGACAGGCCTGCTGGAGTAATTCACTGCTGTCTTGCTCCCTGTACTTTTGCCTCCCCCCTACTATTTAAAGCTCGACTCCTGGCTTTATCATTCCCTGCCTTAGACATTTTGCAAAGGGAACAAAGCAGGGAGATCCTGAAGTTACAGAGTTACAGCTAAAATGCAACATTCCTTAGATTGTAGTAGTGATCGCTGGGGAAGGAATAAGAGAGGGAAGGAGGGAGTCAGAAAGAGAAAGATGGGAGACGTTTGAAAGAGATTCAGAGATCAGGAAGGGGAGGAAGGGACCCAGAAACCCAGGCATCTGGGGTGTGCTGTGGCCCCTGCCTGCTAGACCTGCAGAAGCAGTGGGGTCCTCTGTCGGCTGTAGGGATGGGTGACGACCAAAGGAACACTTCTGATGCTTTGATGCTTCTTATAACCCAGAGATTTTATAGTCCCTGAAGCAAGAAGAGCCTGAGGAATGCCTGAAGTGGACTTTTCTTCTTACCCCACAGGATTGGGACTTAAAATAAAGGATAAATGGAGGTAACCTGTGTTTTTCCGACACATGGATTTATGAATTGAGATTCTAACACGGTAGCATAATGGTTCTCAAGTATCACTTAATTTATCCATTAAGTCTGGCATTGCCAAACAAGTTTGTAAATCCCTCAAGGGTTTATAGCCCACCTCATAAAGGCTTAATTTAGGGATTATTGATATGGCTGCTAAACTGGAAATATATTGTATGCCTGAAAGGAACATTAGTAAGTTACTGCTACTCTTAATGGAAGTTGGAGTTAACCAGAGAGCTTGGCCTCAGGGAGACTGTATCTGAAAGGCAAGCACAGAACGCTTCAATATAAGATGTCATCGTTCAATGGATCAAGATCGAAGGAGGATGCGCAGCCCCACAGGGGTGTTTAGGGAAGGAGTTCCATGGGAAACTGTCAGTCCTGGGTCTATAAGGAAGCAGAGCATTCTTGCAAACCAGATGCCAGAAGCATCCCTTCCTCGGAATACCACGGACTTCACTTGTACCATGGACACCTTTCCATTGCCATCATTTTCATTTGTTTTCCTCACCCTTCCAGAAACCTTGTCAAGTTTCCTTGCAGGGGGGCAGTGCCGTGGCTCACTTGTTTGATCCTCTGCCTGCGGTGCCGGCATCCCATGTGGGTGCTGGGTTCTGGTTTTGGTTGCTCCTCTTCCAGTCCAGCTCTCTGCTGTGGCCAAGGAAGGCAATGGAGGATGGCCCAGGTGCTTGGGCCCCTGCACGTGCATGGGGACTGGGAGGAGGCACCTGGCTCCTGGCTTTGGATCAGCGTGACGCTGGCCGTTGCAGCCATTTCGGGGGTGAGCCTATGGAGGGAAGACCTTTCTCTCTGTCTCTTTCACTGTCTATAACTCTACCTGTCAAAAAAAAAAAAAGTTTCCTTGCAGAATTTCCATGAGACCTTGTGGTCTTGATCTTAAGGGACACTCAGTAAATAATTAGGGACCAGGATTTGCTGTGCTACTCAGTGCTCATCTTAATGGACTAGGAAAACACATATGTTGCTAAGGACTAGCTCTGTGGCTCAAAGCCCATAGAGGAATGAGAATCAAAACAAAAAACTGGAACACAATTGAGTAAGTAGACTCTAAATATTTTTTCCATCACCAGATCTTTTTTTAAATGTTCTGTGGGATCACGTTCAGATCCTAACTGATAAAAAGCAGTGCAAGCTTCAGGAAAGGGTCATGCCTCTCACTCACTAGCTGTGTGAGCCTAGAATATTCCCTTGGCTTCTGTGAGCCTCAGCTGCTTGAGGAATATCTGGCTAATTCAGAGTTTTCAGGAAAGTTGCATCAGATAGTACATGAAAAATTAATTGGCAAAGACCAAAGCACAACTGAATGGTAATTATTATTAAATAATTAGATAGTCTCCAAGCTACTCCTTTGACATAACAAAAACCACTGATATTAAAAGGAGAAAAAAAACAAATTCTGTCTTTTACATACTTTGCCCAACCTTGTGTTTCTTGGTAAAATTATACTCTTCAATTCATTGAAGTTTCATGAAATATTGCTCTCAGTTAGCTGTTAGATATTTTTGAAAAAAAAAATATAAACCTTGACTGTGGCTTAAAATTTAAAAACATCCAGAGGAAACGTATCTATAGGCACATCATTGTGGGTTTAGCTTATTGAACACATGAGCATTTTTCTTGATGAGAATGGGTAATGGTACTATGATAGCATAATAGTAGGATGGTACCATCACCTATTCTGGGGAGGATCCAACCCTGATACAGGAGGTACAGCAAAGCTCTTTGGATGGGGTGCAGTGTGCTGGAATGAGAAGGCCATGCCAAGATGGCCGCTGGCAAGCTAGCGTCAGTTACTCAGGAATGGCTTCAGAAACCCCCTGGGAAACCACCTAGCAATGGAGCCTGCCTAGCAACAGGCTGTGATTGGTTGGGGTATAAACCACCCCTTGACCAGATTGGCTGCCTCGGCTATATAAGCTGCTGTACCAACTGAAATAAACAAGTCTGCAGGCCACTCATCTCTGGCCCACTTTCACCCGACTCCAGGGGTCTGTGTGGTGACTCCACGCCTCTTGCTTCCACAGCAGCAGTGCAGCAGAGGACAGGCACTGCGTTCTGGTTTAGGAGTAGTGGGGCTCACACATCCAGGACCTTAATGTGCTTCTGAGAGGGAACTCAAGGGAGATTGCCCTGATGGGAACAGCAAACCTCCTTTTGCTTCTCTCAGGGGGGCAGAAATAGAAAGAATTTCTTTTGTAATAGAAAGATGGCGGCTGTTTCAGGGAGAGTGTGTCAATCGCATGAATCTAAGATTAAGTTCTTTGAGAGATCTGGAAGGGCACTCAGGGCTGACTCCTAAGTGTGTGTCCGTCCTGAGCTGGGACACACAGAGATGAGATGAAAACAAAGGGTGTAAGAAATGGAGGGACTTCTACAGCAAGCATGAAATCTCGAGGGGGAGACCCCCCAAGTCAGGCTGGTTTCCAGCTTAAACCATGTGGGCTCCTATTGTAGTAAGTTGAGTTAAACACACACACACACACACACACAAATGGAAGTGTAATTTTATTTTATGTCACAGGTTAATGAGACTACTATATCTGGGGAGTGCACCAGCAGATGGAACCATATCTCTCTCTCTCTTTCTCTGTAACTCTGTCTTCCAAAGAAATATTTAAAAATTAAAAAATAAAAAACTATACTTTGCTGTATTCACTGATTTATGCAATTTATAAACAGAATCATTAGTGACATATAATTACACATTGCACACATTTAGTATGTTACAAGAACATAAACAGTGGCTTCATATTTCAAGAGCTGTTTTATATTAAGCAACCAATAAAATGTAATAAAATAAAAATACAATTCCATTAAGGCAACATATATATGATTTGGGAAAGAGTAGTGTTATGTATAATTAACCCAAATCTTTTAATACTAAGATTCTCAATCCAGAGTCAAGAATAGTGGGTCTATAGTTGATTCTCTCTGCTATCTTATTATATTATATCATACTGCATTTATGCTAAATTCCTGATTTATGGCAGAACTTACTGATATTCCCGCTGAAATGTTCAAAACTCTTAATGTGTTTACATATCTTGGCTTCTTTCCAGATTTACGTGAACAGTGACTGATCTGAGAAACAAACAGACGGAAATGTCTTTGAATAGCATTCTTTCCCCGTTGGGTCATACAAACTTCCATTCAGTAGGACAGGCAACTGAATTCCTAAACTGGGCAGTCCTATAGTACATTTTTAAAACTCAGGTGGGATTAAAGAGAATGATTTTCTATTCAAGCACGAAAAGAAAAAGGAACTATGAACTTAACAAGGTCTTAAAAACACACACAGGATGGAAAAACAAATTCCTCCAAACTATTGAAGAAAATTAGTAACACACAGATTTTATCATCTATTTCCTTCTCCTCAAAGGGATGTTTTGTTATCCACTTAGACTGAGAAGCTTGCTTTCAACAAAATTCAGGGCTCAGATGCAAAGAATAGAAAAGGAAAAAATATAAATAAAAACCTGACATACCAATATACCAATGGATTTCAATAGCCCATTTTATAATGAGGTAGAACAAAGAACACAATGGATAACTCCAGGATGGCAAAGCTCCAAACCCTCATTCAGTTCATCTACAAGATGCTCTGCCAAGCCCTATCCAAATAACCCAATTATTACTGTCCACAGCCTAGTGGAAATTCTTACAAAATTGGCTCCCATATTGGATCTCCAGTCATGTCTGCACTCGGGTCAAAATAATCACCAGGATTTTGTTGTTGAAGTTTTGCCTCTGGGCTCAACAGCAATTTTGCACAATGGAAAGAGGGAAGGCATCCAGGTAAAACTCTGGATGGAAATTTAAATCAGAGTTCTCAAACCACAAGCAAAGGGGAGTCCTTCCTACATGTGACCCCATTCCCAAAAATACTGGCCAGTGGAAGTCAGGAATTCTAGATTTCCCAACTCTATTTGGCTTCCAGTGTCCCAGTGATCCAAAACTCTTAAATCTCTGCATCTGCCTTTTTGCAATGTCTTATCAAAAGACTGACATAGACCTACATGTAGGGACCCTGATAGGATTAACTAAGGATACATTGGGATAAACAAAAACTGCATTTGACTAGCCAGGCTTCTCTATGCTGCAAAACAAACCCAGCTGTTTCAACAACTCTATGGATTTTTTGGTAGCATCTTAAGTAGAGAATCTGCATAAGGTCTTTCAGCAGCAAAGCCATTTCTAAAAGCCAAGCTTCCCAATGTTTCAGGTGGAAGGGCAAAAACAATGTGGCTCCACTCTGGCCTTGATCCTCATCCCCAGTACCATTCACCCTAGAATTTCCCAGTGGAGCACACAGGGGTGGACAGATGGGATGAAGAGAAGCTCATGGCAAGCGAAGTCTTCATGCTTTCTTAGTCCTGGGCATTTCTCTGGGCTTGCCTTTCTCTTGTGAAACTGGCAAATGGATTTCAATGTCTTTTCATGTCTCCTGTGCTGCCGAGGCACAAATGACTACATGCAACTCTTATTTATCATGGAAAAACTTGCTTCTACTTCTACTTTTTTGTTCTAAAATAGTATTTTGCATCTTTTTAAATTTTATTAATTTTATTTGAATGAAATAGACAAGAGATAGAGAGAGGATGAAAGAGAGAGATGAAGAATCTCCCATCCATTGGTTCACCCCCCAAATGACTACAACAGCCAGGGCTGGGTCCGCCTGAAGTCAGAAAATCAATCTGTATCTCCCACAGGGGTAGCAGGAACCCAAGTACTTGGGCTGCCACCTGCTACCTCTTAAAGTGCACATCAGTGGGAAGCTGGAGTCAGGAGCAGAGTCTGGACTCAATCCCATACAATGCAGTATGGGATGTAGGCATCCCAAGCAGCGTATCTGCCTATACTCCTAATGTATACCCTTGCTTCTAACCTTTTCATCTTTTTTTTTTTTTATCCAAGTGTGTCTGACATTTATTGCTGGAGAAAATCCCCACAACTTTAGAGCTCAGAGATGGTGTTGATGAAAATCTGATGTGTGGATCAGTCTTTGATTTTACCAGTACATGCAGATCCAAGGAGGTTCCAAAACACCAGCACTGTGGTACGGTGGGTTAGGCTGTCACTTGAGACTCCTGAACTACATATCAGAAGGCTGGTTCAAGTCCCAGCTGCTCTGCTTCTGATTCATCTTCCTGCTAATGTGCCTGGGAAGGCAGAGCAGGATGGCCCAAGTGCTTGCGCTGCTGCCACCCATGTGGGAGACCGGGATGGAGTTCTTGGCTCCTGGTTTCAGCCTGGGCCAGACATAGAGGCTGCAGCCATTGGGGAGGACCCAGCAGATGGAAGATCTCTCTCTCTCTCTCTTTCTGTCTCACCCTCTCTCTGTTTCTCTGCTGTTCAAACTGAAAGTGTGTAACTTCTGCGCCCTTGTCAAGTTGCACCATAATGAATCGGGAACCATGTGTATGTTTTTGTGTTCAGAGTGTCAAAGGGCAAAAGAAAGGCTACAGAAACTCTGAAAATTAAAGGGCTTTGCCCATTTTTTTTCGCTCGCTATTAAAGAAAACTGAAAGTTGGCTCTTTGAGAGACGTTCTTTAAGAGATCTTAAAACAGTATGTTTTTAATACAGTATAGCTTAGTGCTTAGCAATGTATGATCTGAAATTAGATTCCCACTTGTCTCACTAGCTCCTTTGTTGGCTGAATAACTTACTCAGAGCAGGTGCAACTTGGTCTGCTCATCTCTTAAACAGTGATAGGTTGACTTGTTAGCACACAGAGTGCTTATAAAGAATAAAGAAGTTATGTACATAAAACACTAAACGGTTTTTGGAAAACAGTAGTCAGTGAGTGTTAGCTATTTTCATTGTCATTTTATAGGCCCATATCTTAAACCCACAATCGTTTCCTATTCAAGTGTGTTTCACCTCTCTTGGAAACTTTTCTACAACATTCTGGTTTATTTTTCTCCTCCAGAAACTGCTGACAGGAACCTCAGAGCCTTCTGATATTTTGGGATCACTCTCCCCAGCTACTCTCCTACAGGTATCCTGCTTTAGCAAGCTACATCTCTAGATATAGCTGAGACTTTGCAGGGCAGATACATCACACACTGGCACGGACTGTCTTCCCGTGGCTACCAATAAGTGTTGTAAAAGATGCTCAAAACTCAATACGAGCAGAAACCTATGAGATTTAGTGAGCTTGCACCTGCTGGAGCAGTCACCTGACCTGGGCTTGGTGGCTCCATGGGTCCCAGCTGGGGTTTTCACGCGTTTGTGGGTGAGTTGGAGGCCGGCTGTTCCAGGCCCCTCTTCTTCCTTCTGGGGGCGGAAGGCTGGAACAGGCATGTTCTTCTCATGATAGAGTCAGAAATGGAAGACAGCAAGCAGAACTCCTGAGGCTGAGTCTTAGGGGTTTCACTGCCACTTCTGGTTCGCCCTATAGAGCATAGCAGGTTTAAGAAGCATCCCTAAGTCAAAAGATGAACATACATGCCTCCATTGGAAGGTAAGGGCAGGGAGGAATATTTCTGACACTAGACACTGTGAATGATCACGATACTGTGTTTCTCTGTGTTTGAGTGTAACTTTTATATTCTTAGCAACAATTATAATTGCTAGAAAGCCCCCTAAAATTAGGGGAAAAGGAAAAGAATCCATTTGAGACTTCTGGTTTTAGAATTACCTTTTAATGCTTACTTATCTGGACGGGGGGGGGGGGGGGGGAGAGAATATCTTCCATCTGCTAGTTCACTTCCAGGGCTGGGCCAGGCTGATGTCAGGTACCAGGAACTCCATCTGGGTAGCAGGGACCCAAGCACGGGATGCACCATCTGCTGCCTCCCAGGGTGTGCAGTAGCAGGAAGCTTGATTGGAAGCCAAGGCGATACTCAAACCTAGGCATTGAGATTTGGGATGTGGGGGTCCTAACCGGCTGTGCCACAGTGTCCAACTCTAATTTTTTGTTTACAAAATAGACTTGAACTTAAAAACTTCTATCTTTCTATTATATAAAGCACCAACACTTTATGAGAATGTAATATTTATTTAGTTGTGACTAATTTATATTGAAAAAATATATACATACCTTAAATATAAATGGACTCAATTAAGGATATTAATAGTTTAGCTATTTATCACTTATATGTTGTATGTAGAGAACATTTTTAGACTATTTAGTGGTTTTACTTTTCATCTTAGAAATATGCTTACATTTTTCCACAATTTTGATACTAAAACATACTATATATATAAATGTTACAATGCCAGATAGCACCTGCAAGTCACTTCCAGCTCACTGATGTTAAGCCATACTCACAAACTCTAAATGAATTTAAAATTTTCATCTATTCCACTTATTTTCAAATTAATTTCTAAAAATAACTTCAATCTGGTGCTTTCCAAATTGTTTCCTTATTCATAAGCACTAAAATGTTGTGATTTATCCTTTCATGAATACATAATTAGTTTGAACATGAAAACAAGGTGAAATTTACATATGTTAAAATGGTATGCAATTTGATCTTTATAAAATGACTGCTGAATTTCTATATATAAAATAAAATTTAATAGTTACAATTATAATGCACTGTCATGGAAAATTGTGGTAAACCTTTGAAAATGCTTAAAATTATGACATTAGATAGGGATCTGACTCTCAGAGATGAACACAATTGCATTCAGTCATCTCAAATGGAGCACATTTATTTATTTATTTTTAAAGATTTATTTACTTATTTGAAAGTAAGAGTTACACAGAGAGAGAAGAAGAGAGAAAGAGGTCATCCATTTGCTGGTTCACTCTTCAGTTGGCTGCAATGGCTGGAGCTGAGCTGATCCGAAGCCAGGAGCCAGGAGCTTCTTCTGGGTCTCCCACATGGGTTCAGAGGCCCAAGGACTTGGGCCATCTTGTACTGCTTTCCCAGGCCATAGCAGAGAGCTAGATCAGAAGTGGAGCAGCCGGGACTCGAACCAGCACCCATATGGGATGCCGGCACAGCAGGTGGCGGCTTTACACGCTACGCCATAGCGCCGCCCCCAAATGGAGCACATTTATTAAATAAACTATCTCTTATCAATATAATTAATTAAACCATTGCTCAGATTGTGTTCCATTCCTAAAAAGACTGACTTTCAATTACATTTAATTAAAGAGCATAAATTTAGAAAACAAGTAGTCTTTCCATAATATTTCCCTGAGGTAGCAGCAATTTCAATGACTCTAAGGCATAAGTTCCATTTCTTTCAAAAAGACTTTGAAAATAATGTGGGAATGGACCATTTTAACTACAGTAAGCACACTTAGAGTCAATCAAGTCTTCTCTGGATCTCATTACAAGCAGTATAGTAGCTGATCTTCATCTGCTGGTTGAAGATTCTCTCCAGTCCCTCAACTCCTGGCTACAAGCTCTATGTACTGGAAAAGTGGCTGCGTTTCTTTTTTTAAGATTATATTTATTTCTTTTGAGAGGCAGAGTTGCAAATAAAGAGAGAGATAAAGGTTTTCCAACTGCTGATTCACTCCGCAGATGGCTGCAACAGCTGGAGCTGGGCCGATCCAAAGCCATGAGCCAGGAGCTTTATCTGGGTCTCCCATGTGGGTGCAGAGGCCCAAGCACTTGGGCCACCTTCCACCGCTTTCCCAGGCCATAGCAGAGAGCTGGATCGGAAGAGGAGCAGCCAGGACAGGAACCTGGAGGAGGCTTAGCCTACTATGTTACAGCACCTGGCCCAAAATGAACATCTTTAGCTCTGCTTTTCCACACTTGAAGAGTACTTCACACTAGCAAGTTGTCTACATTTGCAGCCCCATGACACTGGACAAAGTAATTAAGATCTCTGAGCCTTAATTCACTCCTCTGCACAGAGACGGATACAACCTATAAATATATATTTATAAATGTGATATTATGTTCAATATATATCTAAATGTTCAGTGCTGCCAATCACTTTGCAAACTATAAAGGAATGCATGCTATTTTTCTTTTCTCTAAGCATAATGTCATGTTTTCTTAACTAAATCTAATTAACACCAAATGTGCTGACTGCCTAGGAAAAAGTCATTCTAATTGCTCCAGGATAAATTCTCATCCACTATAAAATCTCTTTGTGGTGTTAAAAATGATGTTAGCTCAGCCAGCAGCCCAAAGCTGCTGCATTTTTTTTTTTTTTTTTTTTTGCTGCAAATCCACTCAGTTTCCCGCCTTGAAAGCCCTGAGAACTTGCTCCCTCAGCCTTGAGGAGTCTCCCAAAGTCGCCCAACATTTTTGCCTAAGGACTTCCAGGGGTGCCTGGCCTGAGCGACCCAGAGGCTCCTGCCCCCATGCAGCCTGCCTCTAACTAGGGCACAGTCCTCCCAACGAGAATCCACACAGGGCTCACACCGTCAGCCTTGACAGCCTGCCCTGACTGCTTAGTTCAATGTTTCTTAGCATCCCTGGAGACGGAGGGAAAGAGGGGGGAGCCCAAGAACTGAGATCCAAGCCCAAGTCCAAATGACACAGTTCATTTAGGAGAACAAATTGCCCCAATTACCCCCAGCCCATTCTATCCCACTCAGTATTACTTCCTCGTAAAATATAAACTCTCCTACTGGATACATATGAGAAATATGGGGGTGGGGGGGTGGGAATTACACAAAATGTTACAGAAGCCATTCCACAAGGTAGATAGTTTACAGTCTCTCACTGAACACATTTCACCCAAGATTTATAGTTCCCACACGCAACTCCAGCCCTGGCCCAACCTCATCTGATCTATTTTCATAAAAATACATGTGGGTAGAGAGTAAAAAGCATCTCTGATGACCGGATACCGGTAATCGTGAAATGTAACATAGGGGAAAATATTAATATTTTAAAAGTATAAGCCAGTGGAAATGTAAAGTGAAAGAACTGATTTTAAAAAGCAATGGCATCTGGATTTAAAGAATCATTTAACTCTATGATGGACAATGGTATTTCTAGTCTTACAGAAGATGGCCAAATACACACTGGCTAAAATCACATTTACAAAGCTTTCCAGACTTCTTTAACACTTAGAAAAATCAGAGACCCTGGAAAATAAAGTCAGAATTCTATTTTGCAAATGAAGGAAAACATACACCTTAGAAATGAAAGAAAAGAAGACTGTATTTGCTTTAGGGATCTAGAGTAACATGCGGCCAATCGTGAAGACATTTGAAACAAAGAGCTCCATTTCCTGTTGTTCTCTTCAGGGTTTTCAAGGTGGGGGGAAATTCCAGAACAGAACAAAAAGACAAAATACCACATAGAGGGAGGGAAGGGACACTTTTAGAATAATTCGGAAGCTTGCCCTTTAGCTTCAGTAGTGTGAGTTATCAGTGAACAGCGAGTGAAGACAGCAGGCCCAGTTTTCTACATCCTCATTCTCTGCAGGCTTAGCTCGCCCACCACTATTACCCTTTGACCTTTCACACCTCTGTGAAAAGGACCTTTAAGTGTTTTATTTTCCGCTACTGCCTTGCCTCTGGTTCAGGCAATTTATAGTCCCTACACACTGAAGTACTTTTTATGTCACAGATATAGACATTCCTCCAGCTTCTATAATCTGTGCACCACATTTGACAAGTTATAAGGAACAGAAGACCCACACTGTGTCTCATACAACTGGGCAAGCGCAATGGAGAGGCGTAGCTCGATGGTTCTGAAAACCTCAGAGGTCATTTTCTCGTCACATTCTTCATGCGACCAGCAGCTGACCAATGAGCCCGGGGTTTCTGTCTTTGATTAACGCGGCAATAATGGCGGCGCCTTGCTTTAAACTTTCCTGTAGCGTCTGCTCATCCTGAAAAGAAGGGGTAAAGCAGTCATTATTTCACAAGAAAAAAAAGGGTCACCCCTCACATCCAACAAGGAGCCCCCTGACTGTGGATTTTTATAAACTCAGACCACAGCCATTGGCATGGACTTAAGTCCCCAAAGGAGAGATGCTTTCACCAGCACTTGTCATTACAGACACACACACACACACAAAATACCAGTCCAAGATACCAAGAAAAACACTGACATAATTTCCAATGCTAACAGAAAGAAATAAAGGATTATTTTCCCTTGATCCGATTTCTGAGCAATTTTGGCGCTTCACTGAAGTGCGGATGCTTCATGGATGAGGCAAGCCTTTTTCTCTTCTTTCTGCATGTCCTCCGACTCTGTTATAGACTGTTTGTTATGAGTACTGGTGTAGAGAGGGGAAAAAAACCGTTGCTTGTGAATTAAGGTTCCGGCAAAATCTTGACAAGAGTAATCTCATAGGTCGCTAAAAAGTGATTCCACCTTTGAAATTTGACTGCCTGTGGAAATCTGCTTATCCTGTAACTGGCTAAGCCTCTTGAAGGTAGGAGCAGGTTATCACCTGGATAGAAAAGGAGCCGTGGAGACAGAGCTGTTGTCTTCACATTAAGGTCTCTGTGTTATGAACAGTGACAGGGAGAGGGTAAGCGGTCTCTACACGTAGCCCAATGCGCAAGACCTCACTTGGAACCATTGCCTCCCTTCCTTGCTGTTTCCTGCACCCACATATTCTGGGATAGCACGTCTAGGATGATGCCTCTCCACCTGCTCCTGCAGCAGAACCCTCTGTCCTCCGTTACTGGAGCAATTTCTCGGCAGTCTCCTGGACCCCACGTCTCACAGACCAGTCAAAGCACTGCTTTTACATTGCAGATCTGAACATCTCACCCTCCTCAAGGCTTCCTCTAAACCCCAGGAAAAAGGGTGACCCCTGTAGGTGGAAACAGCCTCTTATTTTTTTTTTAAGATTTATTTATTTATTTGAAAGTGAGAGTTACACAGAGAGAGGAGAGGCAGAGAGAGAAAGAGAGAGGTCTTCCATCTGCTGTTTCATTCCCCAGCTGGCCGCAATGGCTGGCACGGCACCCATCCGAAGCCAGGAGCCCAAGGACTTGGGTCGTCTTCTACTGCTTTCCCAGACTATAGCAGAGAGCTGGATCAGAAGTGGAACAGATGGGTCTCGAACTGGCACCCATATGGGATGCCAGGACTGCAGGGAGTGGCTTTACCCGCTACACCACAGCGCCAGCCCCCACCTCTTCTTGAGGTTCCCTTACATCATTCAGTTCTCAGTGCCTATAGCCACGTGGTATGGTGTGGTATGGTGTGAAGACTGACTGAATGGGGCCTGCGCTGTGGTGCAGTGGGTTAATGCCCTTGCCTGAAGTGCCAGCATCCCATATGGGCACCAGTTTGAGTCCCAGCTGCTCCTCTTCCGATCCAGCTCTCTGCTGTGGCCTGGGAAAGCAGTAGAAGATGGCCCAAGTCCTTGGACCCCTGCACTCTCAGGGGAGACCCAGAAGAAGCTCCTGGCTTCAGATCGGCTCAGCTCTGGCCGTTGTAGTCATCTGGGGAGTGAACCAGCAGATGGAAGACCTCTCTTTGTCTCTACCTCACTTTGTAACTCTGTCTTTCTAGTAAATAAAATAAATCTTAAAAAAAAAAAAAAAAAAAAAAGACTGCTATTTGAGCTCCTGAGCTAGGGCACTGGTTGATGCCTTTGCCAGCAAAGCTTCCCGCACCCTTCCTGGCTCAGCTGATCCTGATTACTCTTTGGGGTGCTGCAGCCCAGTTGGGGTGTCTGAATCTGTAGCTGTGAATTCCTCGAACACACTGCATGCTATTACTCTCCTTAGTCGACCATCTATTCTACCAGATGATGAGCTGCTTGATGTAAAGAATTTTTCAATTTATCTTTGAATATGGAACACTTAGCTAGATGCCTAACACATGGGTAGCACGCCATAAATTCTGACAAATGCAAACCAAGGGTGGCTCTGGCTATGATAAGGAGATCATCACTCTTTGTTGATGTTAACTGCTTGTTTGGTTACTTTGTTTACTCTTATTTGAAGGTTTAACTGGGAGCCTGGCAATAGTACAAGGAAACATATGATCCAAGGGTCACCACCACCTCTGCCTCCACTAGCCCTGGCCCTGGGTTCCTGATGGACCTGCTGTTTATTTCACCAACGCCCTTGACTGTGTCCTAAAGGGTGAAGCAAGGAGCAGAATGGTGACTGCTTTTTTTTTTTTATAAAATGACATTTCTTTAGTTTATGAAACCTTTTATTTAATGAATACAAATTCCGTAAGTACAACTTTAGGAATATAGTAGTTCTTCCCCCAAAACCCACCCTCCCAACCCCACTCCCATCCTATCCATTCATTATTAAGATTCATTTTTAATTAACTTTATTCAGAAGACCAACTCTGTACTTAGTAAAGATCTCAACAATGTGCACACACACACACACACAGTATAAAGAACCGTAAGACAGCACTTCAATATTGGATTTCAAAGGCTGTTCTGGTTTCCAGATTATCACGAGAGTGAGATGACATTTGAACAGATCATTTTAAAGACAAATGTGTGTGGATTAAAATATGATACACTTCTACAGGAGCAGAAGTCATCCATGCCACATCATACGTAAACACAGTGCTCCGACATTGGGAAAAACATAAACCAACTATTGACAAGCATCTGTCTCTCATAATGATAAAACTCATCACGGTGGTGCAGGCTCTGTAATACATACCTACTTCCAAGTTTGGTTTGCTAAATGAAGACATAACACAGATGACGATAATTAAGGCTTCCCTTGAAAAACAAACAGAAAAAGTCTACCTTGCCAGCCCTTACTTGTCATAATAATTAGAAGGTGGCACAGGAATAAATAAAGAAATTAAGAGAAAGTTGTTTAAGATCCCAGGGCTAGAAAAATCACATTTCTAGTCTTACAATAAATCTTCTGCATTCACTCTGATAGCTCCAAAATGTGTATATTTCTAGTTAATAAGAAATTTCAGAGGTTCTTTTAAAGATTAGTTTACACTATATTATTTTACAGGATTTATTTTTTGAAAGATCAGAATTCAGTGAGAACAAACTATGTCACTCCAGTGAACAGAGCTCACTGCATCATTTTAGTTCCAAAAATATGGAATTTTGAAATCTATTAAATAAGATGGTCGACACACATACTCTCAGAAAATCCTAGTATACACAATTTAGATTTCAAATTCATCAAAAAATTCCCTATCTCTATATAACAATATTGATAACACAGAAAAATACCAAAAAAATCTTGAAAAAGCATGTCTTCTATGAGTAGTGATGCTGGCCTTTTGTTCTATACCTGTTAAGTGCAAATCAAAAACACATTGAGAAAGAACCTGTTACAGTGGCTTTGATAAGCGTTAAAAAACTAAAGATAAGCGTTAGCAG
Source organism: Oryctolagus cuniculus (assembly GCF_051225735.1). NCBI lineage: Eukaryota > Metazoa > Chordata > Mammalia > Lagomorpha > Leporidae > Oryctolagus > Oryctolagus cuniculus. The sequence continues at coordinate 44,061,549 of NC_142882.1, forward strand.
GGATGTAGAGGAAAGGGAACCCTTAAACCTGTAGGTGGGAAAGTAAATTAGCATAGCCACAATGGAAATCTATGTTCCTCCAGATATCACAAATAGAACTACCATGTGACACAGCAATCCCACTTCTGGGTGTACTCGGATAAGCCAAGCCATTGAAATCAGGCTGTCCAAGACATGTCTGCACTCACACATTCACAGTAGCACCACTCACAACAGCTGGGGGTATGGAATCAACCTAAGGGTGCATTAACAGCTGAGTGGATAAAGAAAAATACAACAAAGTCCCATTCAGCCATAAAAAAAGAGAGAGAGAATGAAATCCTCTCATGTTCAAAAACACACGTGAACCTAGAGAAGTTGTTGAGTAAAATCATCCAGGTGCATGCAGGCATCTCATATGTAGAGTATAAAAGGGCTGACTTTGTACAGGTAGAGAGTAGGATAGCAGGTTACCAGGGGCTGGGGTGCGGAGTTAGGGGAAGAGGCAGAAATGACTATAATCAGATAGAAAGAATACAAAGCAAACAAACCAAATATCCAGAATAAGCAATCACACAGAGAGAAAGTAGAGAAGTGACTTCGGGGCTGGGGTACAGGTGTGAGGGGACAGGCAGGTAGAGGGGACAGAAACTGGCAGTGACCTCAGTGGTCATGGGGGTGGTGACCACAGCGGTCATAAGGGTTCTTTGGCGGGGTGATGAAAATGTTATAAAATTCACTGTGGTGATGGCTGCGCCATGCTATTAGTCAACGAGAAACCTCTGAGCCATATGCTGGAAATGGGCAGGTGGTAAGTGGATTGTGGTAAGTGGATTGAATTCCATCTCAATAAAAGTTCTGAAGGGCCCCTGCTGTGGCATAGCAGGTAAAGCCGCCACCTGCAGTGCCAGTATCCCATGAGCGCCAGTTCGAGTCCTGGCTACTCCACTTACGATCCAGCTCTCTGCCATGGCCTGGGAATGCAGTAGAAAGCAGTAGATGCCTGTAAGCCAAGTGCTTGGGCCCCTGCCACTATGTGGGAGACCTGGAAGAAGCTCCTGGCTCCTGGCTCCTGGCTTCAGATCAGCACTGCTCCTGCTGTTGTGCCCAACTGGGGAGTGAACCAGCAGATGAAGGACCTTTCTCTCTCTCTCTCTCTGCCTCTCTAATAAATAAATAAATAAATCTTTTAAAAAAAAAAGTTCTGAGAAAATAAAAAGCATTTCTTGTTGCAAGTGGACATGCAACGAACAATCTTTTAGTCCTTGAGGAGAGCAGGGAGCAGACAGGCAGAATAGGTGACCACTTGTTATCACTCACAGGTATGAATGTGCAGGGGTGGGGGAGAGGGTTCCCTTGTGAGTTCCAAATACCACTGGAGAAAGTTTTTTTTTCACCTAGCAACCTTATTTATTTATTTATTTATAATGGGGAGGGGGGAGCAGAGAGTAAAAGGAACAGAGAAAGTTTGCATTTTCTGGTTCACTCCCCAGATGCCTGTAAGAGCCAAGGCTGAATGGGACCAAAGCCACGAGTGGGAAATCCAAGCCGTGTCCCCCACATGGGGGGCAGGGGCCCAAGGACTTGAGCCACCACATGCTGCCTCCCAAGATGCACCTCAGCGGAAGGCTGGAAGTGGGAGTGCAGCAGGACTCAATCTCAGGCTCTCTAATACGGGAAGTGGGTGTTTACAGCCCCAACCTGAAAACCTAGAGCATACACTTGGGGAGTTTAAGGACAGTCAGAAGGGCACTGGATGCTGTGAGATGTGTTGATGGCTGCATTTTCTCCCACATCTAAATCTCTGACAGGGCTGCCATCGCTCACTTCGTCATCCAGTTCACTTCATAATCATGTCAAAGTTTTGGAGAAAACTTTTTTAAGATTTCAAACTCTACCCCCTTCAAAAATAATGCAAATGAAACTTTCAGTTGAAAATACAGTGTTCACTCTTTCCTTTGTGCACGACTATAATACAGCAAAAATAGAAGCCAGCTAGATAGGGGAGAAGTATACACTGCGGCAGTCAGCTTTCTCTAAAATGTTACCAAGAGTTATTTTTGGATGATGGATTTATGGCAATTTTTATTTCTTCTTTGTCCTTTGCTACATTGTCAAAATTTCCATAATGAACAAATTTCGTTCTTACAAGAAAAACAAGTTATTTTTAAAATTTAGCTTCATGACTGCTGAACTTCAGGGAACTGAATTTGATTTGTGACCATATAAAATCAATAAGACAGAGCACTGTCCACATTTCCGAAAGATGCTTCTCTCCATAAATATCTTCAAAACCTGTACTAAGAAAATATTTTTTTGTTTGAGAATTCTAATCTCCAATAAAAGGCCAAAAAGGAACCATATAAATAATTCACAATGTCTTGACTTTCTGGTGATTTAGATTTTAAGAAAAATATCAGGCAAGTGACGTTAAAAGTAACAACAACAAATCTGTACTTAATTTTACCCAACTCATAACAATTGTTCTCTGAGATCTTAGAGTTGCTTACCAGCTGAATTTTAAAAACAGCAGAAGCTATATTTATATATGTGTGTGTGTGTGAGTTTACATATGCTGCTTTTCAATTTCTATCACCTCAAACTGAATAATTTAGTAACAGAACTTAGCATTCTCATCTAGAAATTTACACTTAGCCATTTCTCTCTATCACTTGTAATTTCAACATTAGGATGAACAATACCATGTGTGGATGGAATATGTATACCATTCTATTTTAAACATAGAAGGTGAGTCTAAATTTACTCCCCAGCCAATTCAGGTTTGTCTCTACGACTCTGCCCCTAGTCTTTTCCTATGTGTGTCTGTTGTTGTTGTCATTGTTGGTTGGTTTCTTGTAGGGATTATATCCAGCATCTTCAGCTGAGCAAGGACAGACGGCTGCCTGCAGAAATTCTCAGGGGACCGCTAAGGCTTTGGCAAGCCCTTGGGAAGCCAGGGTGCGTAGGAGACGTCTTCAGTTTCCCGCAGGATTGAGACTGACAGCAGCACCTGCATAATTCATGGAAGCTCTTCCCTGACCCCACCCTCACCTTCCACCTCAAAACTTGGGCAAGGGAAGCCTGCAGTTCCAGAAGTAGATTGCTAATAAGTAGCAATTTGCAAGTCCACAAGTGGTCAATTTCCTAGGCTGTCCATGCCCTCACCATTACTCCTAACCGTCTCTTTCAATTTTCTGAAAAGACAACTTCTGGAAAAATTATTCCCAGAGGGCTTAAACTGGAAGGAGTTTCAAGACCAACATTTTAAGATAGTGAACCCCATCAGTTGTGCAACACAGATGTCAGTACTTGAATGAAAGAAGTGGAATTAAGTTTATGGTAGGCTGTTAGAATCGCATTTATGTGGATTTTGTAGAATACTATCTCAAAGAATAGCAGGAAAAGCTATGACATCATTGTTCTCCAAATCTTTATGGACAAGCTGAAAGGAAATCTTTTAGAGATAATCATCCCCCTCCATATAACACTCCGAAGGAACACAATGTACTCTACTAAAAAGGAAAACTATAAAGTGAAAATATGCGTATACATACTTAAGCTTTAGATGTCTCAGGAGATTAAACAGTCATTCTTGAGGAAAAAGTACTGCATTGTCTCAGTGAATTCCATACCCAAAGCCTAATTCAATTTCCATGAGCTACAAAACTGTCCTAAGATTCAGACTGCTCATAGTTTCACATTAATATCCTGCTGCCATCCTCGTTTTTGGAAAACTCTTGTCAAGATTATTCTATAAATGCTCCAAAATTTCAATACTCTAAAAAATCATGAATATACTCTTTATATCCATATCTACCTGCCTATCTCCACCCATCCAGCCATACCATGTACAATATCAAGCAATTGGACAGACATACTTTATGAACCTCTAACTAGTTTGTTACATTTATACTATAATTAAAGTCAAATCAAAATAATTTGAGACTAAACTTTTTGGTTGGTACACATTTTGCTGATATGGAAAAAAAAAATCTGATGGAGACACACTGTCCCCTAGTGGAGATGAAAATAAATGTTCAGTGCTTATAAATCCCCAAAACCCTGGGAAAAACCAATCCCTTGTTGATCGGGCTTGAGAGAAACACAATAGCTCTCTTCAAATGAAAGTCTCCCAAAACCTAAATAATAAAATGTTGGGTTTATTCATTAGCACAATCATCATCCAACAGTTTTATTCTCCTTAACAAGGACTGCTCTGTGCCTATCACAGGGCCCTGCAATACAGCTCAGTAAGTACTTGTGGAAGGAGATAATGAAGGAGGAAAAAAAAAAAAAAAAGAGTTGACAATAAAACTCTGGAGGCAGCAGTGACATTTGCTGAATCGGAACAGAGGACAGAGATGGGAACAAGCTGTCCTCAGCCAGCATGGTGAGAACAGACTACAAGGTGAAATGTGGTTGGCCAGAAGGACCAGACCTCTGGCCCAGGACACAAGACAGCAACCACTGTGTCGAGTATTTCTAGATCCAGAACTTGTCAGTCACATTTGTCACTGTCACACCCCATTTTCTTGAAATATCATCCGTAACGTAAGTTCCACTACTTAATAAAGTTGAAAATGTGGACTCATGTATGATGCCCCTTTGAACTAGCAACAAGGCTCTGATCCTAATAAAACTCACCTAGTTTTCCACTGTAACAACCCTCAACAGCCTTGCTCCAGCCACTGTAAGGCTGTGTCCACACCATCCTACACCTGGGTCCCTCCAGGGTGTCCCAATTGGCTGCTTTTCTTTGCCTGTGCCCACTGCTTTCCCTCACTAGAAAAATCACTCCCCTACACTGAACCCACATTATCTTCAGCACTTCTTCTTAGCATCCTGGGCCCTCCATGATCCACCCAACTAATCCTGCTAACTGTAATTCTCGCCTTTACTCTAAGAATCATACTCTTCAGATCATAATTGTCTGATCCTTGTTATCCCTGCCCCCCAGTAAAATGGTTTCCCAATAATTGTGTTTCCAATTCACATTAGTTTTTCATGGGTCCAGCTGTGATGACTTCCCTTAGGAAGTAACTTATAGCAGTTTTTCTCCGAATCCCTTACAGATAGTTAAGTCTCCATATCCATAGGTTTCATATATATGGATTTAACCAACCATAGGTCAAAAATATTTGAAACAAAATTTCTTCTTCACTGAACACATACAGAGTTTCTTTTTGTCATTATTCCCTAAACAATTAAGTATGACCACTATTTGCCCAGCATTTACACTGTATTTAGTATTATAAGAAATCCAGGGGTGATTCCAATTATATGGGAGTATGTATATGGTTGACGCTCAAATATCGCATCATACTATAGAGAGGATTTGAACATCTGTAGGTTTTGGTATCTATACGATGGACTTGGAACAAACCAGTCCCCTTAGACTACTAAGGAACAACTGCATTTTCATTAGGTTTGCATATATATGAGTCTTATTTTCTTAGCTAGATTATAAAGTCCTAAAAGTCTTCTCTCAAATTATATCCTAACCTTTATTCCTGCCAATAGCAGGAATAAAGATTTACTAAGTAGGTGAGCATCTGGCACAGTACTTTAAGATGAAACTTGGGATGACCACATTTCAAGTCAGAGTGCCTTCATGCAAGTCCTGGCTTCATTTCCAATTCTAACTGCCTACTAATGCACATCCCGGGAGACAGCAATGAGGGCTGCCTCCCTGCTGTACACATGGGAGACCATACTGAGTTCCAGGCTCCTGGCTGAAGTCTGACCCAGCCCTGGCTGTTGTAGGCATTTGGGGAGTGGGGATGGGGTGTGTGAACTTTATTAGTAGGCTAGTATTCCACAAAGATTTGGCTTAACTGACCATTAAGACATCTTTGAAACTTCAAGTATTTATTTTTGTTTTTAAAAATAATGTTGTTTTTTTAAATTTGTATTAATTTGAGACAGAAGAGAGATAGAGTATTTCCATCTATTTGTTCACTCCCCATAGGGTTGGAAGAGCTGGAGCTGGGCCAAGCTGAAACCAAGAGCTGAGAACTCTATCTTGGTCTCCCACTTGAGTGGCAGGGGCCCAAGATCCAAGTACTTGAGTCATTACCTGATGTCTCCCAGGGTGCATAACAGCAGGAGGAAGTTATAACTGAGAGCAGATCCCACCCAGGACTCAAACTCAAGCACTCAGATATGGAATGTGGGTGTTCCAAGCAGTGTCTCAACTGCTGTAACAAATGTCTACCCTGTAAAAATTCTGAAGTATTTAGATAAAGAATACATCATTATGTAAATCACCACCTAAAAAATCATAACAGAAAAAATTTGTACATGGAAATGGGTAAATGTGTTCAAAACAAGGCATTCATGCCAGGAATTCATGTAGATTCTTCAGTGTCCCTCATACTCACCAAGATGTACTTCAAAGGACAGGAATGACTGACATGGAACTTCTCTAAAATTCTAAGTGCCAGAACACAGTGGAATCTGAGGACCAGATTGTTACATAACACCCTGGCTATCTGTCAGAGGAAAAAGGAAGAAGAACTTTGGGGATGTGCAAGGACTCCAGGGGTACACCAATCAGTGGAGCCCTTCTTTAAAATAATGTTTAAAAATTTAATCAATGATGAAATAAGTGAGGAGGAAAAAGAATAGGAATTTCTTTATTCATCCAATGACTGTTTGTTGGGCATACCAGGCTCTAAGTTATATGAGAGTACTTTAAAAGGTTTGTGGAAATGGAATTAAAAGATAAGCTTATTTTGATGTAAGGAAAATTGAAATCCACACACATTGTCCACAAACTTTTGAAGTTCCCTTGTATGTTGAGATGTGAATGGATAGATGTGGCTTTTCTCCTTATGGAACATATACTCAGGCAAATAAGACAAATATATAAACACTAAAATGCATTCATAATTACAAGCCATAAATAAAACAACAGACCAACTTAGCAGCAAAATAAATTCAGCACAAGAATTCTCGGGGCAAAATATTTTAAAATCTCTGTCAAATATTTAAATAAATATAGAATAAAAATGAGCAAGTGAGACAATGTTCTCAAACATGCAATTTTCTCAAACAGAAAATTCAACTTTTACAGATGAAAACCAATGATGAATTCAAACAACAATAATCTCAAAGGATAGATCACATGAGGGGTCAGATACAGTTGAAGATAGCATTATTGAAACTGAAGACAGAGTTGAGGAAATGACTTGGCACACATGTCAGAGAAGATCAAGGAAAGGAGGTTAAGAGACTTGGCAGAAATGAAAAGAATGTCTAATGTCTATTTAAGCAGAATCCCAGAAAGAGAATAAAGACAGTGGAGGAAATGATAAAGAGGGCATGGTATAGAATTTCTACAAGCTATGGAACAAGTGAACTCATTTGTGAAGGAAACTGAGGATTCTCGGGCTGGGTAAACGATAGACAAATTCTAGGGAAAACAAAAACAAAAAGCAGAAACTAATGCCTGCCCCCAAATCTATCAAACTTGAATGCCTGTACTGCTGCCCACACACCCACACTCTTTTTTTAAAGGATGAAGACAAAATACAGGCTCCCTCTGATGAACAAAACCCAAGTGCCTACCCCTAAAAATCCTTCTGACAGTAAAGAATGCACCTGCTATGGAGAGAAAATAACCTCAGAATAAAGGTTTAACAGGCAGGAAGGTATGGACAATAAAGAAATGGCCTTAGGACAAGTTGATGAATCTAAAGGCAGTGGTCTTCAGAAAAATACAAGTAATATCTGAATGTAGGGGACATTTAAAAGAACAAAACAAAAATCTTGGGTGAGAACATTGGCATTTAGGTTGTAAGAGAGTGATCAAATGTAAAATATTCCGAGATTGATGAAAGTTTTGGGACAATGATTAAAATGTTAATATCAAAATTTCACATAAATATGTAAAATAAGATTTCAGAAGACCTCCTAACTGTTTAAAAACAGGACATGAAACTTTGTATCTGCTGAGAAAACAGTGGAGTGAAAACAACTGGAGCTTCCAGGTGTCTAAAGCCAATGGCGACTCAGAGTGTTTTCTTTAATCATTGCCCCTAAAGACCCCTCAACCGGGGATGGGGGCACACAGGGCATAAGGGGAAGTCCCTAGCAACAGAAAGCAAGGGGGCCAGGCAGCCCTCCAGGAACAGTATCTGAATAAAAAGAAGGTCCAAAAAATGACACACACACACACACACACACACACTGTCAACACAATCTCAAGACAGCCAGTTCCTAAGGCTAAAGGGAAAAACAAAGCAGAGAGAGAAAATCACCCAAGTTTGCACAGGGATGTCTTATGCTCCCGTCCTATCACAAATGTTTGTGGCAATCAGAATAGGCTGGTGACACACGGAAAGGGTGTAAGGAGTGGCTGAAGGGTATCAAGTCGACCTGAGAGTACCACGGGAAACATTAGCCTTAGGCAAGTGTGAGGTCTTGAAAAGTGCTGGAGTGTAACCAGCATGGCTATAGGGAAGGAGCTCCACATTCTGCTGGGTTGGAGGCAGCAGCTTTCTCCTGGGGAAGAAAACCACAAAAAGGAAGGGAGAAGCAGATTTGTTGGTTGAATGTTGTAGAGGAGCAGAAGGGGAAAAGTTAGGGCCATGAAGCACAGAAGTGGACCAAGCAATGGGAGGACGCACAACCCAATGAAGATAAATTGACCCAAGAAGTTGAATTTTGCTACACTGACAGAAGGGGGCAGCATTGAACTGGAAATGCTGTAAACTAATTAAGGCAACAAATTCAGTGAGAGGCGTTAATGAATATATACAATTACACAAAATTTTAAAAAATTGAACCACCAAAACGAACATCCGGAATACTCTCTTCACTCAAGAAAACACAAGGAGGCAGAAAATGTAAGATCATACTCCGGCTGGCGCCACAGCTCAAAAGTCTAATCCTCCACCTGCGGCGCTGGCACACTGGGTTTTAGTCCCGGTCGGGGCGCCGGATTCTGTCCCAGTTGCCCCTCTTCCAGGCCAGCTCTCTGCTGTGGCCAGGGAGTGCAGTGGAGGATGGCCCAAGTGCTTGGGCCCTGCACCCCATGGGAGACCAGGAGAAGCACCTGGCTCCTGGCTTCGGATCGCAGTGGCCATTGGAGGGTGACCCAATGGTAAAGGAAGACCTTTCTCTCTGTCTCTCTCTCTCTCTCACTGTCCACTCTGCCTGTCCAAAAAAAAAAAAATCATACTCCAACATGAATGGCATTTTTTTAACATGGCTCTGACTTTCAAAAGCATGCTAGTGTTTGTTTCATACACTCCAAAAAATAACCATCATAATCCACCAAGATAAGAGAGTCATAGGACGTGTAATATTAACAATGTCAAATGAACCCAAATGTATTACAGATAATCAAACTGGAGAGAGTGCTAAAGACAATAACTAACCTAATTGCATTTTATTCCACACGCAGAGACAAATTGCCACACACATGTATTATATTTTAAGTAATACATCCCCCCCACAGGTATGGTTAGCAGTTTTAAAAATTACACTTATGCATGCTCTTGACTGATAAGAAACAGATAAGAAAACGTGTTTTTGTAGACAGGGTTACATATAAGGAAAGGCAGGAGGGCTAGAAAGGTCCCATGATTGGATTGAAAACAAAGATGTCAGTTTGAACTCATGGTCTGCAGCTAGATGATACATGATATAGAAATACACACAGATGGAGACACAGAAACAGATGCAGATGAGCATGTCTGAATGTACAAAAATATACACACTCCCTAGGACTGTCCACTGAAAGAACTTACAAACAATGGTATGCCAGAAGCAATGGGCACCCTTAGCAACAGATCTTGGTATCTAAATATCATTCTCTAATGCAAGAAAATTGAGTTTCCTGGAAAAACTGCCAATTCCAAAAGGGGATAGGGAAAAGAACAGGATGGTTCTGAAACATCTCTTGGTGGCAGAAAGTGAGCAGGTACTCAAAATCCAATGAGGATATTGGGAAAGAAGACAAGTGAAAACTGGAGATTCCAGGTGCTTAAAGCCAATGCGGACTCTGAGTGTTTTCTTTGATCATTGCCCATACAGACCTCTCAACTAGGGATGGGGGCATGCAGGGCACAAGGGAAATCCCCATGAACACAAAGCAAGAAGGCATGTAATGGCAAAATCTGGGAAAAGGGGTAAGAATATAGTGCAACTATAGTTGCTTCATTAAGCATAAAACAAAACTAACACCCAGAGTCCATTTACACAGGTAGAGAGACAAATACATTGAGGAAGCAAACAAGAAAGCAGAAAGGAGGGAGGGGTGAGATATGAAGAGGAATGCGGGAAAACTTTCTTATTGTGGAGTGCCAATTAATACATTTTGGAAGAATGATGGAAACTGAAAAGCATCATCTGACTAGCAATACCATATGGACTTCTTGAATCATCAATGCATACTAAAATTACTAAAAGAAAGTCACGATTAAAGTTCAAGATAATTACATAGTCTAACTGTATCTCCCACAAGATAAGTCTTAATTATAATGGAAAAAAATAAATTTACGGTGGGGAAACCTGGCAGATGCCACCTTAGCCAAGTGATCAAAGTTAACATTGACAGCAGTGAGACAGACAGACATCCTGTGACATAGCACGATGAGAGGATGCAACGTTACTTTCAGGGCACTCTTGTCCAACAGGCATAGCTTGAATTGACTCATGAGAAAAGAATAGAGAACTCTAATTTGAGAGATATTACCCAAAAGTATGGGCCAGTATTTATTAGGAGTACAAAGTCACAAAAGATACAGGAAGATGCATCATCCCAGACCAAAGAACAAGAGACCTGACAGGAAAACACAGCATGTGTTCCAGGATTGGATGGTGGATCAGAAAATGTACACTAGTGGAACAAGTAACACAACTTGAGTAGGGTTTGTAGATTAGATCAGAAAGTTGCATCAACAATAATGCCCCAATTTTGATGGTGTGCTGATGTAAAATGTCAACATGGAGTTTCTGGATCAACAGTATAGAGGAATACTTTGTACTATTTTGAAACTTTTTTTGAGTCCAACATTATTTCAAGATGTGAATTAAAAATAATAGAAAAAAAATCAATGAAAAACAACTAACAAAAATCTCAAAATGCTAAGGAAAAGCACAACATATAGCTACAAGTTAGGTGAGGGAAACAAGCCCAGATATTTTTATCATTTCAATAAAAGTAAGTGGACAAAGTTCACGGGCTGAAACGCAAAGACTCTCAGACTGGATTATGATGAAATGCAGCCATACACCTTTATGACAGCCACACCAGAAACAAGGACACGGAAAGCTAAATGTTCAGTGACTGAAAAAGCTGTGAGGAATGTTCAAAAGCTCATAGAAAATGAGTACTGTGCAAAGAATTATGCATGGATTTAAAAAAAAAACATACCGCCACATAAAATTAGCTTTTAATTCCATTTTCCATAACTTCTGAAGTTCCCTCCTACCCCAGAGAGATGCTCATAATAAGACAGCTTGACTTCTTTTATTCTTTACCAAAGTGAGACTGAAACGTCATAAAGAGGGAAACGCCACCCCCTGGTATTCTCAGATCATTACCAGTCAAATCGGTAACACCCCTGGGGGACTTGGGGCCCTTCACCTTTGTGTCCCTCATTGCTGGCTCTGGATCACCCAGCTGCAGCAAGAATCCCCAGCCTTTGTGTCATATCAGTGTCAACAGATGATCAGAATCCTCACCCTGACCACCCCAGCCTGCCTTCAACAAGAATCCTCTCTAGGCTGGTTAGCCGGAAACCCCATCACCCGTGATGGTTTCTTACTAATTTTTTTTTTTTTTAAGATTTGTTTATTTATTTGAAAGGCAGAGTTGCAGAGAGAGACAGAGAGAGAGGTAGAGAAAGAGAGAGGTCTTCCATCTGCTGGTTCACTCCTCAGATGACCACAACAGCTGGAGCTGGGCTGATTTGAAGTCAGGAGCCAGGAGCTTCTTCCAGGTCTCCCACGCATCTGCAGGGGCCCATGGACTTGGGTCATCTTCTACTGCTTTCCCAGGCCACAGCAGAGAGCTGGATTGGAAGTGGGACAGCTGGGATATGAACCGGCGCCCATATGGGATATGCTGACACTGCAGGTGGCAGCTTTACCTGCTATACCACAGCAATTCCAAAACATAAAATCTCACAGGTGTTGATAATCAGGGTAGGCTGTTGGATTATACAGAGCAGTGTCTCAAACAGCAGCCAGAAAAGCTATGGAGTCCTTGCTGTCCAGATTTTGGTTTCTATCCACTGCTCCTCTGTATAATCCCTCATTTTTGTTATAATCAGACTAATGCACCATCCTCTGCCCTGCAAGGTATCAGCACCATAGTTCCTTGAATAAAGTCTCATTTACTGTCACTAACAAGCATCAGAAGAATTTCTCTTTAACTTTACAGGAAAAAGGAACAAACTATTCAGAGAGAAAGACAGACAATGGGCTTACCAGGTTATGAAGCAAAGCAATACAATGAACAATTCTTCAAGGATAAAGGCGAATTTTTTTGAATACATTTTTAAAGTAGATCACAAAACCTTCAATGAGAAATAGTAATGAATAAGGTTAAAGATGGTACCGAATTTTTTTTTTCTTGAACGGGAGTTACAGAGAGAGGAGGAGGAGGAGAAGAGAGAAGAGAAGAGGCAGGAGCTTTTGGTGGGTCTCCCACAAGGGTGCAAGGGCCCAAGCAGTTGGGTCATCATCTGCTGCTTCCCCAGGAGCATTAGCAGGAAGCTGGATCAGAAGTGGAGCAACCTGTTCTCGAACTGGTGCCCATGTAGGATACCCATATAGGATGCCCATATAGGATACATTTGGAGGTTTAATGTGCTACACCACAACACAGGCTCTTGAATTTCTCATTTTACAACAAAGACAAGCCAATTTACATTCAATTATCACTGACTTCAAGTTAATAAGAAATAAAAAAGTAAATATACATAGATAACCCAAAAGCAATCATCAGCAGTATAAAAGAGAATTATTCCTTACAAGGGAAAAAAGTAAAGGAGATAAACCCAAGAGGTAAATTCTAGTATTTAGAAAGTTATACCAATAGAAGTTGGTTAACGTAGCCAAAGCCACATAGATAATGACTGAAAAATCCAGACTGCAAACAAGAATCAGCATCTAAAAAGGCCAAACACTAACTGCTAAACCAGGAAAATTCTTATCCCAAAGAACATGCTTATAAATGATCAAGCAAAGCTTATATCCATTAATTTTTTTGGTGCCACTTGATATCAAGTTAACAAATCAAAACTGTGTCTTAAGATTTGAAGCCATTCAGCAGCAGAAACTGACTGTGTGGCCTGGCACCAGCTTTCCCCCCACAGCATGCAAGTCTCCTCCAGAAATAAGTAAAAGGTAACAACAACCACAAGGTTGAGTTACCTTTTACAATGGGAACAAATGAAATAATTCAAACTCTTGGGTCAATAACCATGACTCCAGAATTTGCCACCCCTAGACAAAAGGGAGAAGCAAGCCCTTGTCAGAGAATGCTGGTAGAGGAATTTTATAAAGTTCTACACAACAGATGTAGAGAACATGAGGTATGTATTGAAAAAGTCAAAAGCAGTGTTCTCTCTGAGGGTCTGTAGTTGCAAACACCCGATAAAGGTAGCCCAGAAGCTTGTCAGTTTCAGGAGTGATTTTACTGTAAAACCAACAGCCACAGAGGACAACAACTCCGAGAGCCAAGTTGCTAAAGCAAAGGCAAAAACCAAAATGCAGACCAAAAAAATACATTGATTTAACTGTCACAGCTGGTCGGCTGGTGGGTTTGGGTTCCCTGGCAGGGTCTGTTTTATGTTGAGAAATGATGAGTGCTTGCTTTGCCTGCTGACATGTTTTCCGCGAGGTGCAGGATGTGGGATTGGGAGGCGACGCTCAAGTTCTGCCCCAGTGTTAAAACAAACGGAGAGAGGCCTGGATAAAACGTGAACAAGGGCACGAGGACATGTCCCATGGCGCCCTGGAAACGCTACAGAGGGAATGCCAGCGTGTTTTCCAGACGCACTGCCTACAGCGCAAGCATAACGTGCCAGTTTCCTGCAGATGCTAATTGCATAAAGAACAATTTAAGTGTTACATAGAACACACACAATCAAAAGGAAAAGGAGGGCTACGAAATCGTTCTTCCTTTTAACTGTTTATTCATTCTGATTGGGATTGGAAGGCCTTGAAAAGGCACATGTCTGATGGCTACAAATAATTAAAATACTAGCAAGGGGCAGTAATAATTACAAGAAAGGAGATGTCTGTCTTGATTATACACACTCCCAGTGAAAAGAGCAAGGGAGATTTCTCCATACTAAATACTGCTGTATGAAAGCAACAGTGATTGATAATCTTCACAGAAAAATATTAAAAGACAAAAGGAGATGCGAGTTCAATAAGAAATTCTTACAAGAAATACAGCCCTCTCGTGGAGAGAAATATGTGGTTTCATGACTTGAAAAATGCCAGGAAAAGCTTGCACTGGGAAACCCTTGCTGGCTGAGATGGGCTTTGTTTGGATTTAAGCACTTACTTGGAAATAAGTCATCACTGTAGAGACAAAAGCAAAAACAGGAGCTCATGTGAACTAGTGAGGAAAACTGTACTTTATTCTGCTTTCTTAGAGATCTTAGAGATGTTTACTTGGGTTTTTAAGTGATAAGCCTGGTAAAATTAAGGAAAAGAAGAACAGGAAAGGTTTCTCTAACTGGAATAGAAGAAGCCTCAGGGCTGGCTCTCCATCCTGATTCACACTAATCATCTTCAATGGAAGGTGACAATTTCCTTGAACCTTCCTGTGTAGCATGCATTACCTTTCTGCCATTAACAAACTATGTGGGGGTCAGCTCAGTGGTGCAGTGGGTTAATGCCCTGGCCTGAAGCGCCAGCATCCCATATGGGAGCCGGGTTCGAGGCTCAGCTGCTCCACTACTGATCCAGCTCTCAGCTAAGGCCTGGGAAAGTAGTAGAAGATGGCCCAAGCCCGTGGGCCCCTGCACCCGCATGGGAGACCCAGAAGAAGCTCCTGGCTCCTGGCTTTGGATCAGCACAGCACCGGCCATTGCGGCCAATTGGGGAGAGAACCAGCGGATGGATGACCTCTCTCTCTCTCTCACTCTGCCTCTCCTCTCTCTGTGTAACTCTGACTTTCAAATAAATAAATAAATCGTTTAAAAAAACCCTATGTAGTCTAACTACAGACAAGAAATTAAGCCAATGCTTTAAGAGGGAAACAAAATAGATGTGTTTAAAAGAACAGTAAAAAAAAAAAGTCTAAAATTTGCTAGGCATATTTTAGCATAGCATTGTAAAACCAAAAAAGATAGGGGCAAATATTGTGGCATCAGGGTTAAGCTATAGCTTGGGATATCCACCTCCCATATCACGGTGCCTGGACTGAGAGTCCTGCCTCTGTGTCTGGTCCAGTTCCCTGCTAATGTGTACCCTGGGAGGAAGATGATGGCCCAAGTCCTTGGGTCCCTGCCACTCACATGGGAGACTTGGACTTGGATTGACTTCTGCCCGGCACATCCCTGGCTGTTGCAGGCATTTGGAGGCTGATCCAGTAGATAGGAGCTCACATTCTCTCACATTCTCTCACATTCATTCATTCTCTCTCTCTCTCTCTCTCTCTCTCTCTGTCATTCTACCTTTCAAATAAGTAAAAAACTTTTTTTTTTAAAAAAATAAGGATTTTAACTGAAAAGAGATCCCTGTTAGGAATTTGGAAAACATTATGCTGCATGAAATAAGCCAATCCCAAAGGAACAAATACCATATGTTCTCCCTGATCGGTGACAACTAACTGAGCACCAAAAAGGAAACCTGTTAAAGTGAAATGAACACTATGAGAAATGGTGACTTGATCAGCCCTTGCCCTGACTGTTGATGAACAACTTAATATGTTATCCCTCTTAGTATTTTTTTTGTTTGTTCTACTTAATACTTTAGGTTGAATACTGTAATCAATACACAATTATTCTTAAGTGCTGAAACTTAACTGAAAAGTGATCACTGTTAAATATAAGAGTGGGACTAAGAGAGGGAAGAGATGTGCAATTCGGGACATGCTCAAGCTGACTTACCTCAAACGGTAGAGTTAGAAACATACCAGGGGATTCGAATTCAATCCCATCAAGGTAGCATATACCAATGCCATCTCACTAGTCCCAGTGATCAATTTCTGTTCACAATTGATCATAATGATAGGACTAAGAACCAAAGGGATCACATAAACAAGAATAGTGTCTGCAAATACTAGCTGATAGAATAAAAAAGGGAGAGAACGATCCAACATGGGAAGTGAGATACACAGCAGACCCATAGAATGGCAGATGTCCTAAACAGCACTCTGGCCTCAGAATCAGCCCTTAAGGCATTCAGATCCAGCTGAAAAGCCCATGAGAGTATTTCAGGCATGGAAAGCCAAGACACTCTGGGGGGAAAAAAAAAAAAAAAAAAAAAACTAAATGAAAGATCTCCGCGAGTGAGATCCCAGTGGAAAGAACAGGTCATCAAAGAAGGAGGTACCTTTCTCTGAAGGGAGGAGAGAACTTCCACTTTGACCATGGCCTTGTCTAAATATGGTCAGAGTCGGTGAACTCAGGGGGCTTCCATAGCCTTGGCAGCTCATGACAAGAGCCTAGGGTGATTACTGAGGCCATAAACAAGAGTGTCAATTTGTTAAGTCAACAACAGGAGTCACTGTGCACTTACTCCTCACATAGGATCTCAGTCCTTAGTGTGCTGTACATTGAGATTTAATGCTATAACTGGTACTCAAACAGTATTTTTTACTTTATGTTTCTGTGTGGGAGCAAACTGCTGCAATCTTTACTTAATGTATGCTAAACTGATTTTCTGTATATAAAGAGAATCGAAAATGAATCTTGATGTGAATGGAAGGGGAGAGGGAGTGGGAAAGGGGAAGGTTGTGGGTGGGAGGGACGTTATGGGGGGAAGCCATTGTAATCCATAAGCTGTACTTTGGAAATTTATATTTATTAAATAAAAGTTAAAAATAAAAAAAAAGAGCACACGATAATGCAAATTATTTCTAGCATCTCACAATATTAGTTTGGTTGCTTATAATAGACTTACTAATAAAAAAAGGAATTACAAGAGATTGTAAATATTATTGATAAATGCTTTACTTTAACATGCTTGACATTTAAACACGATAAAAAGTGACATTAAGCTTCTAAGTTCTTATTTTCCTTCCCTTCCAAACAAAATAATTAGTTGGTATTTCCTTCAGTCTGGTACATTCTAATCTCCAGGGTATGTTAAAGCAGGAAATCAGCTTAAGCTATGAAAAGAACATCAAAGATGGAAGAGCCACAAGGGACTCTGAACCGAGGGAGGTCCAAATGCAAACTCTGTTTGTCTCTGGACTGTCTGGTTTGTCAAGGAACAGGATGCCAAGACCCAGCACTTAGAGCTCTGTCCAGCAACATTAATCACAAGAGGCACAGAATATTTTCTAACAATACCTGTTGTATAGTCTGTAGCAGATGGCCACATGGCGAAGATTATGCGACGACGATGATAAACTCTGAAACAAGGACTGCGTCCCAAGTTGTACAGTGTGTAAGACATATGGGAAGAAGTCACAGTACCACATTAAACTCTACAGAAATCCACACAGTGGGCGTTTAATAGGGATTCTGAATTTGTGGTGGTTTAATTCTTCACTTACAACTTCTTCCCATTCAGAAAAATGGCTTGACTAAAATAGGCAGAAGTTTTCCCCAGCACCCAGAATTTTACAAAATAAAAATTTAATTTAATAAGCATGTATAAATCTGAATTAAATTTGACTTACACAACACATATTCATCATGTTTTTAAACTGCTCATCATCACTTCTTGGCTTTTGGGTTAAGATCATGTGCAAACTGCTAATCATCTCTTTCCAAGACCCACTTAGAGATCTGAGTTGATATTTAAAATATTGCCCCTTATTTTCATTGATGGGTGCAGAGAGGAAACCACAAAAAAATAGTTCCCTGCTTTTGGAAACTAAAATATGCCACTCTCTATAAATACACAGAAGGCAGTTTTGATTATGTTAAATGCAGTAATTACTCAATTTCTTTATTACCAGTAAGAAAACAGTACCAAGCAGAGCTTCACCATTTATTCTGCGGTATTCTACATAATGTACAACGTATCTAAACATGACTCATGTTTTTCACACAAACCCATAGGATAATTTAGAAACACATTAAGAATAAAATCAAAGAATCAAACAGTGGGTAATTAACCACAAATTTAAATATGTGACAAAGATAATAGCCAAGACAGATGAGCTTTCCATGACTAGACTGCAAGTAACAAAAGTGTGTTATAAATTATAAGCACATTTTAAAAGATGGAATCAATTATTTTTTTTTAATTTTATGAAATAGGTTGTCCAATGGATGAAGGCCTAAGAATATATCAGAAGGACAAAATCTTATGGTGAGCATTTGTTTCAAGAAACCATTAAGAAGCTAGATGAAGATGACAGCCTGGGAACACATGCCTTCCCCACTTTAAGCACATGCAAAGGTTCAGCGGCGGCAGTAGCAGTGGCGGTGTTCGATGCACTGTGTGTACATGCACACACATGGTAAAATCAGAAAAGAAAGCGGGATGCTATGATATGACCAGGACCTCTGGAGAACTTTCGAGCAACAGTAAGAGATCGATCTGAGTGGAAACAAACACCACAGACCGAATCCACAAGGTAAGAAGGCAACTCTAGATTTATTTAAGCTCCAGGGGAACAAATCCCAGGAACAGGAAAAGACCTCGTGCTAATGTGCAGGGGAAGAACTCATGGCACTGTATCAGCAGTCACTGCATCAGCCCAACCACCATTCTCCACCTGCACTAAGGAACTGGCAGTACTCAGCATCTCACAGGGACGACTGGCCCAGAGGAAGAGAGAGAGGAATCTAGGGAGAAAGGGATTCTCCCTTAAGAAAACAAGCTATCAGTACACAAGACCCAATGCCTCACATGTTCTCGCACCTCACAGTCACTAAAACATGCTTTAGTTAATTCCAGAGATCAGCAGGAATCAAATGTTCAAGGAGGTCCACTATCAGGAAATAAAGCCACCATACTGAACAAAGAGAAATGTTTTTAATGGATGGCTGACATTTAAATGAGGAGTAAAAATCTTCTTACATCTAAAATATCAACAATTGGGCATGGAGATATTAAAACTAAAAGTATAATCACTCAAATGAAAATTAAACAGATCATATAGCAGAATGACTACACATGAAGAAGACAAATCAGCAACCTAATAACTGAATATAAGAATACATGATTTGAATGATAAGATACAAACATTCCAAAAATGCTGTGCTAACAGTGAAATGAATACTGGAGTTCTGTCACAGAGCAGTAACACAAGACAAAGGGAACTGAAATAATGATTAATCCCCAAACTTGTACAGGAAAGGAATTAAACTGATAGTATTAAGACTCAAAAGTAAATGGCATTTATATAATGAAAATAATGTGATCAGTAAATATTGTGTTAGCTGAAAACTGTAATGTGTAGGCAATGCTCTCTTACTACAATACATTACAAGAAATAAGAGTGTATTCTCAAGTCTAAATAGAAGCCACAAACTATTTTTTTTTTGTGGTTTTAGATAATTTTCCTTTTTTTTTTTTTTTAATCTTTTATTTAATGAATATAAATTTCCAAAGTACGACTCATGGGTTACAATGGCTTCCCCCCCCATACCGTCCCTCCCACCAACAACCCTCCCCTTTCCCACTCCCTCTCCCCTTCCATTCACATCAAGATTCATTTTCGATTATCTTAATATACAGAAGATCAGCTTAGTATACCTTAAGTAAGTATTTCAACAGTTTGCTCCCACACAGAAACATAAAGTGAAAAATAATAGATGATTTTTTTAAAATGATGATGAAATCAGATCAGACCTATTGTCATGTTTAATCCCAGTGAGAGTCAAGTTGGGAATTGAAAATTTCTTTCTTTCTTTTTTTTTTTTTTTTTTTTTTACAGAAGATCAGTTTAGTGTACATTAAGTAAAGATTTCAGTCGTTTGCACCCCCATAGAAACACAAAGTGAAATATACTGTTTGAGTACTCGTTATAGCATTAAGCCTCAGTGTACAGCACGTTAAGGACCGAGATCCTACATGAGGAGTAAGTGCACAGTGACTCCTGTTGTTGACTTTACCAATTGACACTCCTGTTTATGGCATCAGTAATCTCCCTATGCACCAGTTATGAGTTTCCAAGGCTATGGAAGCCCCTTGAGTTCTCCGACTCTTATCTTGTTTAGACACGGTCATAGTCAAAGTGGAGGTTCTCTCCTCCCTTCAGAGAAAGGCACCTCCCTCTTTGAAGACCTGTTCTTTCCACTGGGATCTCACTCACAGAGATCTTTTTGCCAGAGTGTCTTGGCTTTCCATGCCTGAAATACTCTCATGGGCTTTTCAGCCAGATCCGAGTGCCTTTAGGGCTGATTCTGAGGCCAGAGTGCTATTTAGGACATCCACCATTCTATGAGTCTGCTGAGTATCTCACTTCCCATGTTGGATCACTCTCCCCTTTATTTATTCTATCGGTTGGTGTTAGCAGATACTAGACTTGTTTATGTGCTCCCTTTGACTCTTAGTCCTTTCATTATGATCAATTGTGAACTGAAATTGATCACTTGGAGTAGTGAGATGGCATTGGCACATGCCACCTTGATGGGATTGAATTGGAATCCCCTGGTATGTTTCCAACTCTACCAATTGGGGCAAGTCAGCCCGAGCATGTCCCAAATTATACATCTCTTCCCTCTCTTATTCCCACTCTTATGTTTAACAGGGATCACATTTCGGTTAATTTTCAACACTTAAGAATAACTGTGTGATAATTACAGAATTAAACCAGTCATATTAAGTAGAACAGACAAAAAAAAAATACTATGAGGGATAATGTATTAAGTTGTCCATTAGCAGTCAGAGCTATGCTGATCAAGTCACCATTTCTCATAGTGTCCATTTCACTTCAGGAGGTTTCCTTTTTGGTGTTCAGTCAGTTGTCACCGATCAGGGAGAACATATGGTATTTGTCCCTTTGGGACTGGCTTACTTCACTCAGCATGATGTGTTCCAGATTCCTCCATTTTGTTGCAAATGACTGGATTTCGTTGTTTCTTACTGCGGTATAGTACTCTAAAGAATACATATCCCATAATTTCTTTATCCAGTCTACCGTTGATGGGCATTTAGGTTGGTTCCAGGTCTTGGCTATTGTGAATTGTGCTGCAATAAACATTAGGGTGCAGACCGCTTTTTTGTTTATCAATTTAAACTCCTTTGGGTAAATTCCAAGGAGTGGGATGGCTGGGTCGAATGGTAGGGTTATATTCAGGTTTCTGAGGAATCTCCAGACTGATTTCCATAGTGGAAGCCACAAACTATTTAACACTACTCAACATCTCACCCCAAGAAAACAAAATGAACAAAGAATGAAACGAGAGAAGAATGACTGAAACGTTACCTTAAGGATTTCTCTCAGAATTACAGGAAGCACAAGGATAACTGGCATAACAGCTAAAAGGTATCATTGTATCTGGGTTCTTGACCAATGTAATAAGACAAGACAAATAAATAGGACAGTTTCATACTAGAAAGTAAGACATAAATCTATCCACTGTAAAAAAGTAGTCATGTGAAATAGAAAAGAACTATGCACCAAGTTGTTGGGCACAAGGTAAACCTACAGACTAACGTGAGCTTCCATATATAAAAAAGAGTAATTTATAAAAATCAATACTTTCAAAAATTCCATTCACAAAATTGTGTACCTTTCAAAACACTGTCTATATTCAGTTGTGAAATGTAGCTTAAAGAATGATGATCACATGGTAAAATAAAATTAACACAAAAACTCATAAAATGAACACATAATGAATTCCTTAAAGAAGTCAGTTTAAAGCACTGACATTTCCAAATTGGAACTGCCTAATCCACAACAATATTAGCAACTGGGACTCAAAACAAGTAATTTGAATGGACATTCATAGAGTGTTCAAAAATCACAAATCACAAAGCAACTATAAAGTTAAATTTTACCCATCTCGTGCTTTTAGAGCTAATGTTACCATTAGTATGCTTCCTTTGAATTCATTCTGAGTGATAAAATCACCAACTATTATTACTATGTTTTGCTCAAGATATCAAAGGAATGAATTTATGTTACTTTTGAGGCTGCTTTAGTCTTCAACTATAGCCACAAAGAAGTTAGTTAGCCACTCCCAGATATTATGTGGGAAAAGAATAAAAAGACACGTTTTGGAAAATTAAATTAAAAATTTATCTCAAGTGTCCCAAGTAATACCAGTGACTAAGAATGCCATTTTCTCTTCTTTTCCCAGAGTTATACATAGGACTTTAAGAAAGGGTATCTGTGGTTACAGGAATCAGAGAAGGGTTTAAATGCAAAAAACTGCCAACCTGGGTTAAAGCTAATGTGTGACTTTACTATAAACAGGAAAGCCAGAGAACAAAGGGCTTCCAATACAAAGAAGAGAACCAGAAGACAAGGAACACAGTCAGAGGAAGAACTTGGCAAGGAAGATGGATTCTGGCTGGAATGTAAATCATGAGAGCTCTGAGTGATGGGGAGAAAAGTGAGCAAAAGAAGAGCGTCTACACCAGATGGAAAAGTCGAACCCAAACAACGCACTGCTTTAGTAGCATTCTGCCAGGGATCAAAAGCCAAGAGGACTGAAATTGTCACAAGTGTGATAACTACGCAAATAAAAAGCAAAATCACTAGGGCCAGGAATAAGATGAGTAGAAGAAGAATGGACACCAATTTATGAATGGCAGCACATGATCCCAACACCAGAAGTTAATTACTTTTATTTCATGATCAAATGCATGATGCACAAATTATTCCAATCTTATAGTATACTTCTAAATAGGAAACACTGGTGTATATTGCTTCAATTATTGTAGCTAAACTATAAAAGCAGGCAAGTAAAAGAGTCAATTTTTTTAGCAACCCATCAATTTTAATTAGTATTAACAAAGCCACTATTTTGAGGAGGAAATGACACTGATCCCTCTTGTCACATCACACCCCCTCTCTCCGCTCAAAGGGACTCTAGTTAGCCAATTCTCAGCTCTTTCAATGTGAGGTCTTCTTTCTCAATGCCTCCATGCCTCTCTGTAATGTGCTCCTTCTTCTACCTTCCGATCCCTGCTTAGATGGGAAAGTTGCTTTTCCTTACATTCCTCTTCTTCAACAAAGGCTTCTTGACGTTCCTGTCATAGCCCCTGTTCTTTTTAGCTCCTGTCTGTGTCCCAAGTTTGTATTTCTCCTGGACTGAAGCTCTTTGCTCTAATACCAGGTATCGAGTTATTCCATTTGTTCTTGCTCAGAATTCCCTCCTGAGTGTCTGTCATGATAACCAAGCCAGAGTAGGTACTCCGTGTTAGGAAAAGGGTGATAATTGGTGCCTCCGCACATGGGACACCAAAATGTTAGGAAAAGAGGTGAAGAACAGAGAGGAGACAGAAAACGAACTCGCAGCCAGGTTGAATTTATTCGGAGAAAATCAACTCACAGAGGTTGACCAACTGCCATCATGCTCACAGAGTGCACATGTGGCAGAGGCCCCGACCGCAGCAGGCTGGGCCTTTTTATTTCTTAGCTGGGCTAGGGGTCGGGTTGGGAGGCAGTAGGCGGAGAAGAGCTTCCCTATCCTGGTTCTTCAAGTCTGGCCCACTGGCTTCCAAACCTGGGGAAGAATGCAGGGGGTGGGGTGGGGTGGGGTGGGGAACCATACAGGGTGTGAGACTGAACTGGTCTCCTGAAAGAAGGTGGGGCAACAAGCACCTAAAATGGCTAAGGCTTATGTCCTTGTTCCCACACTCAGTACATATTTTGAGTGCATAAATGTAGAAGGAACGAAATGTAGGCTTCTGGCTCTTTCTGCTGCAGAGGTTTTGTAATTTTTTTTCAGCACGTAACTGTGGGGAGCAACTCGGACTAGACTAAGTTACTGGGATTAAGACTTATTCTATGCATCTGCTCTCCCACAATATGGCGCTGGGAGAGGAGTAAACAACTTCTACACAGCTGCCTCCAGTTCGACCAATAAACAGCAGGACCTGCTCCTGATTGGAGGAGAGCAGCGTACTCGGTGTGTGGGTAGCAGAGTTGGGATTGGTGGAAGAGGACTATAAAGGAGGAGAGAGACAACATGCACCAGGAACATCTAAGGGGGAACATCTGGATACCATCTGAGCAGCCCCCGAGAGAGCCGGCCGGCAGTGTGCCGCTCCCCAGCGGAAGTGGGGAAAGTGGCAGGGGGAACCGCCCCTCCACGGAGGTGGAGGGACGGCAGCCAACCCGGGAAGAACCAGCAGCAAACCCGGGGAGGGCCGAGCAGACAAAAGAACAGCGCAGGGTCCTGTGTCGTTCCTCTGTGAAGTGGGGGAGCGACACGTAACCTTTTTTTTTTTTTTTAAGATTTATTTATTTACTTGAAAGGCAGAATTACACAGAGAGAGAAGGAGAGGCAGAGAGAGAGTGGTAGAGAGAGAGAGAGAGGTCTTCCACCTGCTGGTTCACTCCCCAACTGGCCACAACCGCTGGAGCTGCGCCGATCCGAAGCTAGGAGCCAGGAGCCAAGAGCTTCCAGGTCTCCCATGCAGGTGCAGGGGCCCAAGGACTTGGATCATCTTCTACTTTCTACTGCTTTCCCAGGCCATAGCAGAGAGCTGGAATCAGAAGTGGAGCAGCCGGGACTTGAACCGGTGTCCATATAAGATGTTGACACTGGAGGCGGCAGTTTACCTGCTACGCCCCAGCACCGGCTCCAGCACGTAACCTTTTTTCTTTCCCTACTCTAAGTTTATATTTCTTCCCCTCCCTCCAATCCTTTTTTCCTGCTCACGGACTCCCAACTGCAATAAGGAGGAAGGCTGTTTCTGTTCAGGGTTTCAGCCCACTGGACAGGAGCGTAAGACCACTCCTACTCTCAGCACCCATTCATCCCTGGTGGATGGCAGCTTCCCATAAGACGTGGGACAGGCAGGGAAAAAGGCACACAATCAAATAAGTTACTATGGATGGCTTTCAAATTTGGCCCACATTCTACCTTGGATCTTCTCAAATTCCATCCACAGCGTGCCTATCCCATTCCTCTAGAAAGTCAGTGGTTCTCATCAATTATTGCAAACAACACATAATAGTGAGGTCATGGTACTGTCAAGTGTAATAGACACTTTACGATTTCTTTTGTTACTGTGAATGGATGTTATTCTGTTCTGAAAACAAAAGAAACCATCATTTATTTCTTTAATGGTGCAAAATTGGTTATTTTCCAGGCAGGTGGGATTTAAAAACAAAACAAAACAAACAAAAAACAAAAGCAAGAGCAAAAGGCTCTCTCTAAATACTCTGGAAAACCACCTTCTGCAAGGCTTGCTGGGCAGTGATGTTATGCAAAATGCAACTGGGTTTCTATAACAAAGGAAAGAAGCAGAGATGGCACCTTAGTCTGCTCTGCCTGGCATAGTTGATTGAATTCTCACAACAGAATTACCCAGGTTACCCAAAAGAAAAACTCTTTGAGTGACAATGGTTCCTACTGTCCTACACTACCTGTTCCTAAACTGAGGACTGCATTTCCAAAGGGCAAATGTCAACTTCCTAACACAAGTCCAGCCCTCGTCCTACCAGGTGGCAGTTCCTTGGAAGGATCCCTGGTATGTACTTTTTCCTGTTTACTTACTGCTGAGCATAGTTATTTACTTGTGGGAGGTAAGTAAGGACTCTCTGATACCCTGCTTTTTAAAATTAGAAACACCTTCAATTCTCTTTCTAACTAACACTTGGAAAGTATTCCCAGGAGTTGGGGCTTTAAAGATGAGGCGATTTATTTGTACCCCTCCCCCAAATTCCTATGTGGAAACCTAATACCCAAGGTGCTGCTATCTGAGGGTGGGGCTTTGAGAAGCAGAGCCCTCATTAGTGGGATTAGCGTCCTTATAAAAAGAACTCCAGAGAGCGCCCAGATCCTTCTGTACTGTGAGGACAGAGTGAAAAGACAACCTCACATGAACCAGGAAACAGGTCCTTCACAGATAGAATATGCCAGCACCTGGACCTGGGACATCGCAGCCTCCAGAATTGTGAGAAACAGGTCACATTGCTGCTAAGCCACCCAGGCTGTAGCCTTCTGTGATAGCAGCCTGGGCAGAAGACAGAATACTGTTGCCAAGAAGTAGGATTTCCAGTAGTAAATATCTAAAAATGTAGAGAGACTTTGGAACTGAGCAAATAGGTGGAGGCTGATGTTTGAGGTGCCTGCAAGCGAAAGCTTACCCTGCCATTTACAGCCCTCTGGGGAGGGCTCAGAAAGAAAAAGACAGCTGCAGAAGAAGCCATGATCTTCCTACAGGATGCCCAAGTATTCATGAACAGGATGCCAGTGCATACATGGAAAGCAGAAAGGCCTTTGGATGAGGCCTTACAAATGAGGAGCAGGTTATTGGAAACTGGAAGACAGGTGTTCCTTGTAAAGCGGCAAAGAACTCAGCAAAATTACACTCATGTTCTAGTGTTTTATGGAAGGTAGTGCATGCAAACAATGAAACTGGATCTGTTTTTCTTTTTTTTTTCTTTTTTATTTTTTTGACAGGCAGAGTGGATAGTGAGAGAGAGAGACAGAGAGAAAGGTCTTCCTTTTGCCGTTGGTTCACCCTCCAATGGCCGCCATGGCTGGCGCGCTGCGGCCAGCGCACCGCGCTGATCCGAAGGCAGGAGCCAGGTGCTTCTCCTGGTCTCCCATGGGGTGCAGGGGCCAAGCACTTGGGCCATCCTCCACTGCCTTCCCTGGCCACAGCAGAGAGCTGGCCTGGAAGAGGGGCAACCGGGACAGAATCCGGCGCCCCGACCGGGACTAGAACCCGGTGTGCCGGCGCCACTAGGTGGAGGATTAGCCTATTGAGCCGCAGCACCGGCAAAACTGGATCTGAAGACGGGAACTTGTTCCTGTCGACTGCCTACAGTAAAATATGAGAAGACATGGAGTTGGTAATCAAAAGCGGAGTGAATCTTAGAGATTTGGAAAATTCTCCATTTATCCATATTGAAAGGAATGGCACAGACTGTTCAGGAAAGACATAAGGTAGGGCCAAGTAACCATTAGAGAAGAAGATGAGTATGGACAAGCAAGCTCTGTTCATCAGACAATGTGGCGTCAGGATGGAGGAGCCACTTCAGTAGAAGCTGGGAGATATCAATCTAGACACTGGGGCAATAGTGTAGACTAGCCATCTCCACAGAGGCCGGGTGCTGCTCATCAAGACAACAGAAGAAAGTCACTGAAGGCAATTTGTAGATTAACTGGACTTCCTTTCCCCACGTAGGCTAGGAGTGCAAGGGCTCTGGGGACAAAGAAGCCTCAAAGGAGGGGCAATGCAGGTGTGGGTGCAGGTGCAGGTACAGGTACAGCTGCAGCTCTGAGGGCTGGGATGAGGCCTGGGCTGACAGTTGCCCCACTGTGGGACACTGATACCAAATTTTGGCAGCACAACTGTACACAGAGCCCAGGGGCACCTCCATTCAGATTTCTAAAGATATTAACACAGAGTGTTAGATTGGAGACTCTGGCCAGTGGAAACAGAGCCTAGGCAGCCAGGTGGGGTCACTGTAGATGGCCCCCAGTAGGGAGTAGGCCATCTACAGAGAAGTCGAGGGAGCAGATGATGCTTGTAGCTGTTGGGGGTCCAACCCCAGCCTTCCACAGCTGTGTGGGTAAGACTACCACCAGGTGGCCCTGGAAGGCACAGCAGGGAGCTCACGAGGCTGACTACCTAGAAAGTCTAATAAGACTGGCACTGCTGGGTTTTGGACTTACTTGGACATTGCTAGCTTGTTCTTCTTTCCTCTTTCTTGTAGAATTGGCAATGTGTATTTTATGCCTGTTAGCTCACTGCAGCTTGGAAGTATATATAGTATATTGGTTTCACAGGCTCACAGCTAGAGAACAATCGGCCTCAGGAGATCGTAACACGGTGATGAGCACGGATCTTAACAGAAGTATCTCACACATAGTGAAGAAGGCACAGAGTCCCTCAGGGAGCAGAAGAAGAACTGAGAATGAACCAAGACTGTGTAAAGGGAACTATTACCTAGAAAATGCCATTACAGAGGAAGAGCACATGTTAACAAGGTGGGAAAGAGCTGGAAGGCCAGAAAAAGATGCTTTTCCAAGAATTTTCCTGAAGTTTTAACACATAGGTAAAACCAATACAGGGATTAAATGGTAAAAGAAAAGGCCTAAGAATATGGACGATACTGATTCCTACGACTTGTTTTTGTAAATGATGATGGAACAGCATGTGGGTACGTGTATACAAATTCTCCTTCTCTAAATATTATGAATGCCTCTGCACAGTTAAGTCTAATCATAAAGAAAGATACTGTGAAAATGCCATAGGTAAGTGAATACCACATCAAACTTTTGTTAAAAAAATAGTATCATTTCGTAGTACAATTGATGGCTTACTATTATTCTTGTTTTGGAATATGGGCTTTTATACAGCATTTCCTTAAAGTGGAACTGACTTTTTATTAAAATGAATAAATAACACTAAGTGCCCTTGGCCAACATCTCAAGATCGTTATTATTCCAACTCCTATGCCTGAGCAAGCGCTGGGCAAAGATGGAGAAATTTTTTCTTTCTGAAGGTTGTGCTTTTATCAGTTAGTACCTGCTCTTTGAATTGTTCACACTTTTCTGGAAACAGAAAACTTGGCCACAGTTTTCTCAAAACAGTCATTTTTTCAAACACATAGGCAGCAGGTATTAATGCATCTAAACAAGTTCAGCATGAGCAAACCTCTGATTGGTCCTGCAGTGTTTTGTGGGCAGGTAAGACCATTACATATGAGCCGTCTGTTAAGTTTTATGCTTAGTAATTAGGTTATCTGAGAAAGTTGCTTCAACATATTTGGAATTTGCTTCCTCAGCTGACAGCAATTACTGACTGCGAGACCAGCAGTAGTAATTCTTCAGCCCCTTTTGGGATCCACAAGCTGGTTACCAACACCTAACCAAGGCACGTTAGATAGCAACAGTATACAAAGCTAGAGGAAAGGTTACTCTTTTCCATTAAAAAAAGAGAAAAGTCCCTGTTCATAAATGATTCAACAGCCAAAAGAGAAATGATCGTTTTACTGTCGTGTGCAACTTTATCTGGAGTCAGAACAGAACCTTGAACTTGGGAAGTAACAGCTCCCACATACTACTGACTACATCTTGCCCAGTCAGGACATGCATCTCAAAAAGCAATTTCCATATGAGCCAGTGCAAACATTTCTGGCTTCAGAAGTTGTTAATTTCCCATGAAACACTGCCTCCACACTATTTTTAACTTGTGTATGGTAATGATTATCTGTTTATCTCTGAAGCATGAAAATGCTTACAGCACCCTTCATGATGCAATTTCCTGTCCATGACCATTGCAGATGGAAGTCACATCTCCCTCCCAGGAGCAGAAGTTGAGAAGTGCAGTGCTTTTCCAATTAGCTTTTTTGCCTCCTAAATTCTTATGTTATTGGGCCTATTTATCAATAGCTTTTCAACTTTACCTTCTTAGATCAAGAAATGCAATTACATGAAAGCAATTAATGGGAAAGAGATTAAATGTCAAATAAAGGTTATAATTCATCTTGACCATGTGAGTAGAAAGCTGAGTGTCGAAACATTTATTATAAACTAGAAATTCATATTTTAAAAGTATAGGAATCCATTCAAGATATTTAAATGTAGATCTGAGCTAAGATTTCTTGCATGCCCTTTACCAAGTGTTTTAAATTAACTTGTTTAATACACTTAATAACCATATGATATGAATATTACTTTAGCTTTACAATGGGGAAATTAAACTACACAGGCTAATTATCTCATCCAAGTTTACAAAGCAAATAAGTGATGTCCTGAGCATTAAGTTCAGTTCCATTCAGATTCAAAAATAATTTTCTTTTTGGGACTTGAGGCTCTGTTCTTTTTGAAGTTCAAATAGGATCTAATTATAAGCTAGACTGACTTCAAATACATAGATCCTGAAACAGCATTACAAATTAATGCATACATACCACAGGGTCTTTATTCTTAAGGAACTCATAATTCACTGTTGGAGGCAAACATTTTCATGTCCATAATATGCCTTCTAGGGCTGTCTCCATTATGTCAGCTACAACACATGTCACCTACAGGTCACATGTGGAACAGCACTGTTTATTTCAGTGGAGTAAGAAAAGAATACTTAGAAGGGTACATCTATTCCTATGTTGTATGTGAATATACATAATTCATGTACATACATGAGTTACATACATAAATATATTAATAAGATCTAGAAACTATTCCAAAGTTCGTTTAGATTCTGAGGTATACAAGAAATTCCTGTATCTGAGAGCTTTGCACCCTATCATTTGGGCCAAGTTTGAATCCACTAAAATAATTTTTTTAAAGACTTATTTATTTATCTTAGTTTGAAAGGCAAAGGGACAGAGAGACAGACAGAGGTCTTCCATCCACTGGCTTGCTCCTCCCAATGACCACAACAGTTGACGCTAGTCCAAGCTGAAGCCGGGAGCCAGGAACTTCCTCTGGGTCTCCCACATGGCAGCAGGAACTCAAGTACTTCAGCCATCCTCCAATGCCTCCTAGGTGTATTTGCAGGGAGCAGGATCGGAAGCAGAGCAACCAGGACACAAACCAGAGCACCAGATGGGATGCAGGCTTTCCAAGCAGTGGCTTAACCACTGCAGAATGATACTATTACTCAGGTGATGTTTGAAAAAGACAACTTATGAATGGGATCCGTGCCCTGATAAAATAGGCCCAGAGAGCCGCTGTGTGCTTTCCAGTAGGTGAAGACATCAGCAGCAGGCACTGCCTATGTACAGGAAACAGGTCTTCCACAGACACGAACTCTGCCCGCTTGCTCATCTTGGACGGCCTGCTCTCCAGAACTGAGCAATGCACTCCTGTGGTCTACAAGCCATCCAGGCCACAGGATGTGGTCAGAGCAGTCCCAAAGGACAAAGGCATCTTGGGAAGGGAGTGGAATGCATGCATAGAAAGAGACTTCTGTTCTTCATTTGATATACTTCTACATTTTAAAAATTGCATTTTATACATATTTATATATTACATAGATTGTATATTATATAATTATTTTATACATTATAAAATTTACACAATATTATGAATTATAACATGTATTCATTTTTTAAAAAAATAACAGTACAGGGGCTGGCATTGTGGTATAGCAGGCGCAGCCACCTCCTGTAATGCTGGCATCCCATATGGGTGCTGGTTCGAGTCCTGGCTCCTCCACTTCCAATCCAGCTCCCTGCCAATGTGTCTGGGAAAGCAGCAGAGGATGGCCCAAGTTGCTGGCCCAAGTGTTTGGGCCCTTGCCACCCATGTGGGAGACCTGGATGAAGCTCCTGGCTTCTGCCTGGCCCAGCCCTGACCATTGTGGCCATCTAGGAAATGAGCCAGTATCAAAGAGCTCTCTTTCTTTGTCTCTCTATCACTCTAACTCTTTCAAAAATCTTAAAAAAAAAAGCATACCATTTAATCAAAGTTAAACATTCAAAGGAGGGTTAGATTTGAGAGAAAGATCTAAAATATTTTACCTAATTAGCATATAATTAATAACACCCTATAACATTTAGATTAATTTTTAATCATCGAACAAGAGATTTTATTTTCCTTTCAATAACAGACCAACCCTTTAACTGAGGTTTTCATTAGAATAGCTACTGTTTTGATGGCTCCATTTTTTTTCTATGAGCAATTTCATATACAAAAACAACTGGGGAGTAAACCTAATAAATAATTCTGAACCAGATTAAATATAACCATGACCTTTGCTTTTCCATTGCCATATTTCATGCAGTATACAAACAGCCCATGATGAATTATACAGTAAATTCTTGCAATTATAATCTTGAACAAAATATGAGATTTACTACACATTAAACTAGTGATGCTTCATTAAAACCTTAAGAAAATATCTTGTAGGAAAAATGATTTACAACATAAGCTTTATTCATTTTTGAAGTGACAAAAATTAGATAACATAGATATTAACACAACAATAAAACCAGTTTACCCTGAAAATCATCAAAGTGAATACATCATGAAGTATATCAACTACTCATATGTATCTGGCATCTTTAACTGATATGAAAACAAGATCATGGGGCTGGCGCTGTGGCACAGTGGGTTAACGCCCTGGCCTGAAGCACCGGCATCCCATATGGATGTTGGTACTAGTCCCGGCTGCTCCTCTTCTGATCCAGCTCTCTGTTATGGCCTGGGAAAGCAGTAGGAAATGGCCCAAGCCCTTGGGCCCCTGAACCTGCATGGGAGACCTGGAAGAAGCTCCTGGCTCCTGGCTTCAGTTGGGCACAGCTCCGGCCATTGCAGCCAATTGGGGAGTGAACCAGTGGATGGAAGACCTCTCTCTCTCTCTCTCTCTCTCTCTCTCTCTCTCTACCTCTGTCTGTTAATTCTTTCAAATAAATACAATAAATCTTAAAAAAAAAAAAGAAATAAAACAAGATCATGATTTCTAGGGCATATCTGCTATTTTCTCACCACCTATAATAACAAGCCACTAGGAAGGATATACAATTCACAGCCGAAATTTCTAAAAGGCCTCAAGAGAAGAAATGTGTTTAAGGGGGTTACAAGGAGAGGTTACATCCTGGGTGAAGGGGAGAAGTTTAAAGTATTCTTGAGTGTTGAACAAGAACAACAGAAAATAAATATGAGGACTTGAAGAACTACTCTCCAAAAATATTTTAGAATCATTCAAAAGCTGTCAAGAAAACATCAGAGGTTATGCAAATTACCCAACAGTGCATACTTGCCTGCTCCATGGTTATCTATCATTAGTGAGCTTTGAGCTTGTCAGAGCTGTAATCCTACCTAAGCTCCAAAACACAAACACAAGGGAAAACGCAATGTGATGACCTGGATATACTCTGCTCAGTACAGAAAAACATCTATAGGCCACGAAATCATTAAAACTAAATGGATGTCTCTTTAAAATTATCTTGTACTTTGGCCAATGGTAGGGAGTAGGAATCATTCATTAAAATATCTGTCGAGCCTTGTAAAGGGTTTATTTACTCTATGAGTACATCACTTCATAGAAGAATCATTAAGACAGTTAACTGGAGAGGAGACGCCACAGTGTCAGAAAGACTACAAGGGAAAAGCTGAGGCTAGCCAAGCTCTGAGACTTACAAACACCATGACCTAGGGTAGTTCTTCAAGTTTGTCAACTTTTTCTGCATGTGCAAAATAGAGATACAAAGCTTTCCTTGTTTGGTGGCCCCATCCCCCTGCCCCAACTGCCTATCCACACTAGAATTTTTCTAAGGCTTAAGTGAGAAGGTTGAGAAAGATCCCATCAAACCTTTTAATTTGATATACACATTTTATTACTGAATCACCTGACATTCCTGGGGGGAGCAGGCAAATTTGAACCCTTTACTTTATGAGTTTTTGTGAGCAAGTACTATTGATACTAAGATAATTAAAATGGAAATGCTACATAGAAGCCAGATTTTTTTTTTCTTACTCTCATAATTAGATTGCACTTGCCTTCAGGTCCCGGGTGCCTGGAATACACCAGCACTTACACAACAATCGAATGATAAACAAAGGAAGGGAAATGCATCCCTGTGTTACCCAGACTCATAGCTGCCCTGTGACTGAAGCTTTAACACAACTTAAATATTCCTAATGCTGAAACTTGGGGCCAAGAACTCAATCTGGGTCTCCTATGTGGGTGGCAAGGACTCAACTTGATGTTTCCTAGAGTATGCATTAGCTGGAACTGGAAGTGGAGCTGAGACTCAGACCCAGTCAGTCACTATGGGATTGTGGGCATCCTAAGAAATGCCTTACCTGCTGTGCCAAATGTATGCCCATTGGCATAATTTCTTATTTTGGTATTCAAACACTAACATCTAGAATGGTAGATTTTCCAGGTGGATACTGAGCTACATGATATGCAGAAGCATCATATTTGATGGACTTGTTCTGGTCAGCTATGTTTCCCATAGATATAATTAAATGTATGATTAGTATAATCTTGCCATCATGAAGATTTTTGTATCTTTAAAAAACAAGTAGAATTACTGTTTTTGATTAAGTATATCAAAGAGAAAAAAATCTAAAGAAGTTAAGTACCATATAATACTATGACTGGTTGAAGAAGTATAGACTTTGTGTACTTTAGTCATATAAATTACTCCACAGACACATGAGGAAATAAGCCATTGAGCTGAGCTGCCTTGGTTGAGGATCCAGGGTGAGGGACAGCAGTGACATTTTCCCTCTCTGGCCTGCTCTCCACTCAGAAGGCCCAGGAAACATGGGTCAAATCTTTTCTTAGCACATAGTCTGAAAACCACAGGCTTAAATCATCCTTTTTTATCTCAATGTTATATATCTTTCTCTATATCTTTCTCACTGGAAGATGTTCACATGGTATGAGTCTTTTGAAGATATCAAGTTCTATGGGTATCGAAAATTTCCCAGTTATATATATCTGTTTCGATCATCTAGAATAAGTTTATTTGCACATTTCTGCTATTTCTTAAAAATAGAACAGCTTTCAACATTTGGTGGTGAAAACTATTCATTTGCTTATTTTTTATTCAACTATTTATTGAGTGCCTAGTATACTGTAGGCATAAGGATAAGAGTGGAACGTTTCCCAAGAAACAAGTACCAACACATGACACTTTGCACAAGAATGTCCAAAATTGGTCAACGGACCTACTGTTAAGAAAATCCCCTTAGTAGATCCGCCTGCACTTGTGTGACTGGATTCCTGATTCCTGTATCTTCCTCCTTCCATGTTGGTGACCTACCCCAGAGGTCAACAAACTCTTGCCCTCAGATCAAATCCAGGCCACCTCCAGTTGTGATCAGTATCACTGGAACAGAACCATTCATTTACTATTTGTCTGCGGTTGCTTTTGCACTATAACATCAGGGTTAAGTACTCACCAAACAGGGGCAGGCTTTCTGGCATGGTGAGTAAGGCCAATGTCTGAGACCCCAGTATCTAATACAGGCTCTGGTTTGTGTTCCAGCTGCTTCACTTCCTATCCAGCTCCCTGCTAATGGCCTGAAAAAGCAGTGGAAGATGGCCCAAGTATCTGGGCCTCTGCCGCCCACAGGGGAGACTTGGAAGAAGCTCCTGGGTCCTGGCTTTGGCCTTGCATAGCCTTGTCCACTGCAGCCATCTGGGAGAGTGAAGCAGCAGATGGAAGATTTCTCTCTGTCTCTCCTTCTCTCTGTAACTCTTTCAAATAAATAAATAAATCCTAAAAAAATAGCCACAAATGCTGGATCTTCTTTAGGCCAATTATAAGACCTTCTTTATAAGATTTTCTTTAGACCAATTATAATGACTTATAAATAAATGAGATATTTTGACACCTGGGTTTCAAATATACAACGTACTAAATAGTTAATCAACATTCAACACCTGAACTTCATAAAAATTACCAAGAAACAACTTTTCCATATTTTCTTCTGTAATTTATGTAAATAAGGTAATAAATAAAACCTAAATTAGTTAACAGCTGTACAGAAATTTTGATTTAGTATTCTACAAAGACTAACACATCTGAAATATTAAGTACAAGACATTTAAGCAAGCTATGTGAATATGAATATTAAAACATTTCATTTTAAAGGGCATACCAGAAATCATATACAGTCTACACTTCACTGTAATTCTTACCCTTCAGAGCCTACTAATTATCAGTGTGTTCAGAAGATTAACTACATTTAAAACTGTATAAAGAGACGAACTCAAGCAAAATATTTGTGTGTGATTTTATGCAAACCTAGATCTTCCACTGAGTAAAAATATATGCAAGGGGTCCTCTACCAAAGACAAATATTCAACCTGTACATTTAACTTAGGCATAGGACTGCATTTAATTGTATATTTTCTTCTCTCCAAAAAAAAAAAAGTTCCAAATAGTACTAAATAGTTTGTACAGGAAGAGAAAGACCTATACTTTGAGATGCTTGGCAATTTAAATATAAATGCTGTAGAATTCTGAGCTATTGTTGGTAAAAATAATTGTTCCCCAAAGTTCATATTTCTTAAAGAAAAGTAAAATTCATGGTAAGAGCTTTCCTAGGCATGTATTT
Organism: Oryctolagus cuniculus; assembly: GCF_051225735.1. Taxonomy (NCBI): domain Eukaryota; kingdom Metazoa; phylum Chordata; class Mammalia; order Lagomorpha; family Leporidae; genus Oryctolagus; species Oryctolagus cuniculus. Next base: position 44,097,788 of record NC_142882.1, read on the forward strand.
CCAAACCACTTTAAATTTTATTGGACACTTTCACAGACTACTTAAAACACAACATCTGATGTTATAAGCATAGATCTCTAATAAATCTCTAGAATAATGTATAATTCAAAATTCTATCATGGTGTTAAATTCTGATGAGATGTTAGGCACTTCTAGATTCTTTAGAGCTTTAATACATATCAGATCACCAGAGCACAGAGTAATGAATCTCAGTGCTAGCTTACCTATAATTTGATTTCTTTACATCCAAATAAGGCTTGCAACAGCATTTCACCAAAGTGATTTAAAGGGGAAAATAAGTACACAAAACATATATCAAGAACAGAATTGTCAGTTTTATGATACAGTCGTACATCACTGAGGGATGGGGGAAAGTTCTGAGCAGTGCGTTAGGTAATTCCATCCCTGTGTGAACACTGTAGCGTGTACTTACCCAATCCAGGATGGCTCTGACGTCACTAGGTGACATGATCTGGTGGAGTCACCACCACATATGTGGTCCATCCCTGATGGAAACACCACTGCTTGGTACATGACTGTTATATGCAAAGTCTGCCACCAAGAAATAATGTTAGGAAAAGGAAGAGAGATGTTTGGTCTTGTAGTTGGCCGTGTTAATTGTGTGGAAAGAACCAAGGACACTTACTAGCATGAAATAAGATACAAAGTCTACTTCATGATCATCACCACCACCCTCACCATGTCTTTAAAATGAAACAGACACAGAAAAACCTCCACGACTGACAAATTTCCTTCTGAGGGTTAAAGCACCTAGAAGTACAAGAGATAGAAATGTATGCTCCTCCCTATTCATAAATTATGAAAGTTGGTGAAAATTCCCTCTACTCAGCAAAACTTTATTATAAGACACTCAAGGAATTAGAAATATCCTAAACAACAATTTCAAGACTAAAGTCATTGGAAATACAGGGCCAGAAAATTGTAGCAGAGAAAGCTATTGTCTGGATTCACTTCAGCCAGTGTTAAATAGGATAAGTGTTTAGCACTGAAACTTGTTAATGATTACCAGAAGAGAAGCACCAATAATGTCATCAGATGGGTAGCTACTGCTCATTCCCCCAAAGGAATTTTTGAATGCTGGACACTTCCTTGTGATGGAAATAATATGAATAAAGCCTATTTCAGTCTGAGAAAGGATAACTAGCCATTGGTTTCCGTAATCATGTCCAAGGCACGAATGCATTTAGCATTGCACTTGCTGAAGTTAGCACAACATGGAATGAGTACTAGAATCAGGAGACTGGGTTGTGTGTTTAATCTGTGCAACATGGGGCAGTGCTTGGAAAACGTGTTACTAGAGGAAGAACACAGAAAACTACTGCAGCAGTCCTGCCAAGAGGCAAGGAGTCCTGAACTCAGAAGGAACAAAATGCGAAAGACATTTCAGAACAACAGAAATTATCGGGATTCAAAGTATCTGGAGGGTGACAGTAGCAAGAGGGCAGAATAGGAGGTCCCCAGCCTATGTCACCCCTCAGAAACACACCTGGCAGCCACCATGAGACAACAGTGCCTTTGTGGAGAAAAGAGAAGAGGTCTGAGCATCCTGGTGACACCCAAGGCCGAGGAAGATGACTTACAAAGGCAGGGCTGTGCACCTGTCGAAGGCCAGCGACCTCACTGTCAGCCTGTCTGTGTGTGAGACAGGCCCCAGCTCACCCTGCCTGCAGCCCTGCAAACAGTCCCTGGCAAGAGACTCAGGAGGGGCCATTGTCTGTGTGCAGTACAGGGCCTGGCCTGGCTTGTCTACAGTCCTCCTGTACTCTGCCATTAAGAGACCCAGGAGGAGCAACACCCATCCATGCCAGCCAACCTCAAGCCCGGCAGTTCCGGAAGCAACACTGTGAGCTGGGGCCATCCCCACTCTACCTCTGCCCACAGGTGGTCCTGTCTGCCCTGGGACTGGCCCAATGGACTTGGGAGGAGCCCAGGTTCAGAGACACTCCAGGTAACACGCCTGCCAATTTCTGACCCAACTTCAATCACTCAAGTAGCATGGTGAACCAGCTCCAGCCTTATACTCATCCAGATAGGAGGCACTCCTCCCTACCCAGGATACCCAGGGATCCAGCTGGAGACATCCATACACAGACACACACACACACACACATGCACACACACACACATTCTCCTGGTAATCTCAGGCCTGACTGCTGTTCCTAAGTAGCAATGCACCCAGCTCCAGCCATGGTCTATTGTGATCTGGATGCAGAATGGCCTGTTCAGGGACCAGTCTCAGTGGGAATGGAGGTTGGGGCAGGGTTGGGGTGGGGGCAAAATACATGGACAGGGACCCAGTAGAAGCCACATCCTCCTGTACTCATGCTAACCATGGACCTGACCAAGGACCTAGAGGCAACCACGAGACATTGCTGTAACCAATTTGAGCAAACTTCTGAAGGCAGTAACATTAGCCATGGACTATATCTGCCTAAACCAGTATGTAAAGCCTGGAAGAGATCTTTTTTTCAAATGCATAGACAACACAGATCACAAAGAATCAAGCAAATGTAACACCACCAACAGAAATGAATAAATATCCAGAATGGATATCCACGGAGCTCATGAAAAAGAATGCACAAAATATCCATTTTAATATTCAATAAACTGCAAGAGAAGAAGGATAAAATATTACATGGAATCTGGAAAACTCTATGAGAATAAACAGGGAAGTTTTTTTTTTTAATCTATAGTTCTCTAAGACTTTTATTTAAAATTACAACCAGTGTTCTCCCAACCAAAAAAAAAAAAAAAAGCATGATTTAAAATTATGAGGTTAAACTCCAGGAATTTTCCCATTCCCCATTGAATTCTATAACTTCTTGTGTTATTAGTAAACATATTTTGTTTCAAATCCTTGCTGTCATAAATTGTAAATGACCCTCACCACTATTGGACATGGATGCATTAGTTACCACAAATTCAGCAGCTTAAAGTACACAAATTATTTCACAGAAATCTGACACAGGCTCTCTGTGTTAAGGGCTCTAGGGGAGAAACCACTCCCTTCTACTCCCACTTTCTGTGCTACCCACATTCTCTGGCTCATGGCTCCCTTCTAACTTCTTCAACTTTTATGGATGTTAATTATCACATTTGGGCTCACTCAACAAAATCCATGGTACTCTCCCTGTCTGAACACCAACCACAGAGCCACCTTAATTCCACCTGCAGAGTTCACTCCCATCGCCACGCAAGCTGACATCTTCACAGGTTCCAGGGCTCAGGACCTGGACATTTTTGGTGGGCTAAAAGCATTGGCCACAGCTTACACTTTGAATGCTGTTCGTCTTTGTCTGTGTTTATAATCAAAGTGTTTCCCTTTAAAGAATGCTCATAAGTAAAAGTTTCAAATAGCAAGGAAAATAGCAAATGGTTTGTTTATAGAAAACTGAAGACAAAAGCCACAAGCAGGTTAAAAGAAGGTTTTCAGCATAACTTGTCATTTTAGCAATTTTAACAGAACCCAGGAAGTCTATGATCATCAAATCTGAAATCATAAAAAGTGAATGACCAGTCTCGCTCTTTACCTTCTAAAGGGGCAAACTCTGGCTTCCAGAAAAGCCTTTCCCTGACACTTGTTATGCACCTCTCTCTTATAAACTCCCAGGAATTCACCTGTTTGCAAAAATGCCTTCCATCAATAACTTGATATAAAGACACGTGGTTAAAACAAGACCCAGCTCAATTTCCCATCTCACACAGTTAGAAACATACCAGGGGATTCCAATTCAATCCCATCAAGGTGGCATGTACCAATGCCATCTCACTAGTCCCAGTGATCAATTTCTGTTCACAACTGATCATAATGATAGGACTAAGAACCAAAGGTCTTCTTCATTGCCTTCTTAGGGATAACGTCAGTTATGCAAAAGTTCCTGTATTAACAGGGCTCAAGAATTAATCAAGTAATGAGATCTCCCTTTCTAGAAACAAAATATGCAATTTTCCTACCTGAAGTTATGTTCTCTAAGCTCTTTCAGGAATGCAACATGGTTGCCTTATTCCCAGTGCCTATCACAGGTCCTGGCACGCAGTACTGAGTCAAAAAGTATGTGTTTGAAGAATAAATAAAGGCTTATTAGTAGATACTCTGAACCTTCCACCACTTTCATTCTTACTTGGCTGACAAAGTCTCCTACACCATTATGTAAATTTTGCTTTAGGTAAAAATTCAACATTCAGTTGTATTTTACAAATATGCATTACAACTATGTACACGGGTTTTCATACCCTTCAGTAACACAATAGTCACTTAGTTCTGGCTCTTGTTCTTTTTGGTAAATGTTTTTCATTCATTTTTTTTTATTTAGTTGAAAGGCAGCAACGTGGTGGGGGGGGGGGAGAGAGAAAGAGAGAGATTGATTTTCCATCTGCTAATTCACTCCCCAAATGCCCACAATTCTCAATGCCTGTGGTCTTTCAGATTTTTCAATTTTAGTGCATTTGATGTTGACATCTATTCCATGTCTCAGGTAGAACTCATAAGTCTCTCTCCATCTTCAATGTGGTCTGTCCACTTACTACTTAAAATGCCTTGTTTAGTATTTATATGCCCATTTTATTCCTCCCAATGGAATTTCTTACATGGTGCATGTGTGTAATATATAAACACACATTTCTAACTTATCTATATATAAATACATTCAGCATAAATGGACGTATTTTTCTCTTAAACATATATCTCTAGAAAAATTAGGAATAATAAGTTTCCTTTCTCTTTTCTAAAATTTTTACTTACTCATTTTTATTTTATTTTAAAGGTAGAGAGATAGAGATATTGCATCCACTAGTTCACTCCTCAAATGCCTCCAACAGCCAGGGCTAAGCCAGGCCAAAGCCAGGAGCATGGCCAAAGCCAGAAGCTTGGAATCCAATTGGGTTTCCCAGTTAGGTAGTAGGGACTCAAATACTTAAATCAACCTCTGCTGCCCCCCTCACCCCCTCCAGAGTGCTTATTAGTAGGAAGCAAGATCAGAAGCAGAGGAGCTAGGACCCAAACCTGGCCAGTCCAACATAGGATGCAGGTGTCTCAAAAGCAAGTTAACCACTGCACCAAACACCTGCCCCAGCGGTTTTCTAATCAGAAATTGTAATTCTCACTTCCCATTACATTTAATTCTTTTCTTTTTATCAGCAAGGAAATATTCATGAATTCTGGCCAGGAAAAAATACATAGAGTATGATTACAGAGTAAAAGTAAGATAATACAGTAAGTATATAATAATTATTATATGCAGATTACTCATTTAATCATCTCTGTATCCAAAAGAATTTACAAGATGCAAGGTTGTCTTCCAAGGGCTGACTATTCACCTTGTCCTTCTATGTGATGGCCTAGAAATGGTTGACACTGGGCGCAATCATGAAACTACCAACAGATCAATCCTATCACACTTCCCATCACAGAGAAAGAAACTTCCCATGTGCCGACAGTGACAGGTGGTCCTTAGAACTGGAGCATGTTTAATTCTGAACAATCGTGAACTAGATGATAATAGTTGCATTGCCCAGGTAAAGTCGCCCATGCCTGAGAGAACATGGCTATTTGGTGAGGGAGTCAGGACTTGAAAGTCAGAGTTACAGAGAGAGGGGGAAAGACAGACAGAGAGAGACAGAGAGACAGACAAAGAGAGAGAATTTTCCATCCGCTGGTTCACTTCTGAAATGGCTCCAATAGCCAGGGCTGGGTGAGGCCAAAGCCAGGAGCCAAGAGATTCATCTGGGTCTCCCGCATGGGTGCAGGGGCCCAAGGACTTGGGCTAGCTTTCACAGATCATTATCAGGGAGCTAGATTGGAAGTGGAGTAGCCAGGACATGAACCAGCACCCATATGGGATGCAGGCACTGCAGGTGACAGCTTTACCCGCTACATCACAGCGCCGATCCCCCCTACTCCTTTTTCTAAGCCTTTGTAACACACACCATAGTCACTTCAGGAGAGGGAACTGATGCAGACCTTTAGAGTGGGGACAACACTTTTATTTTTCTTGCCTAGTAATATTTTTCAAATGTTCGTCAGGGCTCTCTTAATTAAACATGCCTGCCAAAATTCATAAAGACTAGTTGATAGGTAATAGCAAAACCAGCAGATAAGCCATAAACCATATGCAGAATGTTCCACTTCATGCACAGGAGAAAACAATCTTAAATGGAAAACAAAAATAAAATTCTGTTTTTGAAGTGTTCCCTTCAGGCTTGAACCATTTGTAGCTAGAAAAAAAAAAATGAACATCGAGAGTTAAGGATCAGTAAGTCTGAAATTTAATTTAAAGTAACCATTCCCAAGTTTTAAAATTTCTTCCAGTTTATTTAATTTCCACTTAATCTTCACAGAGGATGAAAATACTTTAACTTTCAAGCAGCCTCTTCAGGAACACTGTATGATATCATTGAAATAATACCATTACTGTAGGCACAGGAAAATCAACAGCGGGCTCAAATTACAATGTGGTGTACTCACAATGAGACCAGACATGAAATTAAAGAATAATGAGGTCCACATATGGTTTGTTTCACCAAGTCACCAGGAATCAAGTCAACGGTGCTTTGGAAGGAACTGGGTTGACCGGATTCAATGGATTACCATAACTATATGTGGGTTTTTTTGTTTGTTTGTTTTTACATGCTTTCCAGAGAAGTGATACACAGTCAGGTCTGCTCAGGGTCACATGTAAGGCAAAGGATTTAAATAGTGAAGAAGCTGAAACATTTGCCCGGTGTCCTGTCACAGCCTGGAACGGCCACGCACGTCTGGGACACCATCACAGAAGATACTATATAGAACAGCATGCCAAAGGAAATGCACAGGAAACATGCTCATGTCCTGATCATGCCATGGTCGAAACGTCTTGTGAGGGCGTCAGAAGCTCTGAGAACACACGTTACATAAATACGTGCACAGGGAAAGGGTTCGGTAGTCATGCAATCAAAACACTTATCTGGTGCTAGTTCTTAAACGTAGTAATGCTTACTCAAAATTCAAATATGTAGCATCTCTATAAATTGAACTAGCTCTGTGGCAGCCAGCCATGGGAACCATAAAAATCCTAGTGAAAAGTGATAGCTACTTCTGTAGATTCTATGCATGCTATCACAAAAAGGGGCATCTGGTGTTACTGCAAGAAACTCCTTTATTTACCTTCTTGGGAAACTCTACTTTCAATCAAACTGAACTCAGTTCAATTTTCCCACATGGGACTGAGCGACCCAAAGACTTGTGCTATCATGACTTTCTCCCATCATCGGACGCCTGGTTGAGTCTCAGTGACTCTGCTTCCAATCCAGCTTCCTGCTAGCGAGCAACCAGGAAACATGAGATGGCAGCTGGAATATTTGGGTCCCTTCCACCCAACGGGAAATGCAGATGGAGTTCCAGGCTCTTGGCATTGGCTTGGCCCAGCCCCTCAACTGTTGTGGGCATCTGAGGATTAAATTAGCAGAAGAAAGAAGCTCTCTCTCTCTCTCCTCTCCTCTCTCTTCTCTCTCTCTCTCTCTGCTTTTCAAATAAATAAACATTCAAAATAAATTAATTCCTTCCTGATGTTTCCAGAATGGGGAGAACAGCAATGCTAAAGAAAAGAACAGTCGGAGTTGTGGCTGTCAGTCAGGAATGCATGGTGAGTGAGCTGCACCTGCTGTAGGACAGCAGAGGCCCATGTCTCATCCTCTCTGTGCTGCTCCCACAGAGCACCAGGGGCTGCAGATTAGTAGGAGCACAGAGTTACGTCTCACCGTTCTGGAGGCTGAGAAACCCAAAGCCAAGGTGCTGGCCACGGGGCCTTTTGCATCATGTGCTCCACTGGAGTAAGGGCACAGGAAGAGGCAGAGGAAGGAGCAGGGTGACAGGGAGGGGGAGGAGACAGAGGTACAAAGGTAGAGGAGAGAAGGGAAGGGGATGGACAGGTCATTTAATAAGGAGCTCACTTCAGCAGGGACAGCATTAACCCCACGGTCTGTCTGTCCACCTCTTTAAGCCTCAGCTCCCCAGCTCCCCATGCTGCACTGGGGGTTAAAATTGCAACACAGGCTTTAGGGGAAACCATTTAAAGCACAACACATCTGTCTCACAATCCCTCAGGAAAACAGGAATCAAACAGTGCCTCTGGTGGTAGAACTGTGCTAGGACAGCAGCAGGACAGCCTCCCAGGGACAGCAGGAGGAGAAGATAAAGGGCTTGGACCGCAGTGCCTGAAGCAGCCAAGGGTGGTGGATCCTCTTGTAGCCATTTTAGCCTCTTTCAAGGCATGGGATATTCCATAAAAACAAGCAACAAACAAAAGTGGAAACAAACAACCTAGTTAAAATCTATGCAGTTACCTTGAGAAGAGTCTCCAGATAGTCGGCCTTGAGCTTGGCCTTAGGTCTCAACTGTCTGAAAGAATGTAAAGGAACTGTGCCTCTGTGGTGATCTGTTATTTGAAGCAAAATTAAATGAGAAAGTAAAGGCACACCCTGATACAGGAGTAGAAATACCGTCAGGGCTGGCGCTGTGGCATAGTGGGTAAATCCACCACCTGCAGTGCCAGCATCCCACATGGGCGCCAGTTCTAGTCCCGGCTGCTCCACTTCTGATCCAGCTCTCTGCTGTGTCCTGGGAAAACAGTAGAAGATGGCCCAAGTCCTTGGGCACCTGAACCCAGGTGGGAGACCCAGAAGAAGCTCCTGGCCCCTGGCTTCGGATCTGCGCAGCTCTGTCCGTTGAGGCCATTTGGGGAGTGAACCAGCAGATGGAAGACCTGTCGTTTTTTCTCTCTTTCTCTCCCTCCCTCTGCTTCTCTCTCTGTGTAACTCTGACTTTCAAATAAATAAATAAGTCTTTTTTTTTTTTTTTTGACAGGCAGAGTGGACAGTGAGAGAGAGAGACAGGTGAGAAAGGTCTTCCTTTGCCGTTGGTTCACCCTCCAATGGCCGCCGCGGCCAGCGCGCTGCGGCCGGCGCACCGCGCTGATCCGATGGCAGGAGCCAGGAGCCAGGTGCTTTTCCTGGTCTCCCATGGGGTGCAGGGCCCAAGCACCTGGGCCATCCTCCACTGCACTCCCTGGCCACAGCAGAGGGCTGGCCTGGAAGAGGGGCAACCGGGACAGAATCCGGCGCCCCGACCGGGACTAGAACCCGGTGTGCCGGCGCCGCTAGGCGGAGGATTAGCCTAGTGAGCCGCGGCGCCGGCCCAAATAAATAAGTCTTAAAAAAATACCATCTACCTGTGTTTTGTTACTGTCAGCAGAGAGCATTCTGGGTACATTATGCATATTCCAATAAGCATAAATAATATATATTTTCTAATTATAAAAAGTATTCATTGCATAAAAGTAGGAAAATACTTCTAAATGTGTTAAAACAAAGAATATCTATTATCTTCCTAGACATTTTAAAGTGTATTTTTTTGACAGAGTTATAGACAGTGAGAGAGAGAGATAGAGAGAAAGGTTTTCCTTCCATTGGTTCACTCCCCAAATGACCGCTATGGCCGGCGCTGCGCCTATCTGAAGCCAGCAGCCAGGTGCTTCTCCGGTCTCCCATGCGGGTGCAAGGCCCAAGGACCTGGGCCATCCTCCACTGCCCTCCCGGGCCACAGCAGAGAGCTGGACTAGAAGTGGAGCAACCAGGACTAGAACCCGGCACCCATATGGGATGCCGGCACTGCAGGCAGAGGATTAACCAAGTGAGCCATGCACTGTCCCCCAAAGTGTATTTTTCTTATATGCTTTTCTATTTGTGTATTTGCATTCATTTACAAAGATACTCTATAAATTGAAAACATACTTACTGCAGTGTCTGATCTTCCTGTTTATGATATATTACATTATTTTATGAGAATCAAAGAAGACTGCATGTCAAAAAGGGTATCATGCATTCTATGAACTAGTTCTCAGTGAAATTTGCCAGGCAAAGACTCGTAAATATTATAGAGAACTTCAACAAATACTCATAGTCTGCCACGGTGCTTTAAAGATGAGTTAAAGGGCCAGCACTGTGGTGTAGTGGGCTAAGTATCTGCCTGCAGCGCCAGCATCCCTATGGGCACCATATGGGCTCCACTTCTGATGCAGCTCCCTGCAGATGGCCTGGGAAAGCAGAAGATGGCCCAAGTGCTTGGGTTCTACACCTGTGTGGGAGAACAGAAAGAAGCTCCTGGCTCCTGGCTCTGGATAAGCCCAGCTCAGGCTGTTGCGGCCATCTGGGGAGCGAACCAACAGATGGGAGAACTCTCTCTCTCTCTCTCACTCACTCTTACTGTCTGTATTTATGCCTCTTGAGTAAATGGATAAGTCTTTAAAAAAATAAAAAATTTAAAAAGTGAGTCAAAACATTTTAAAAATTGTAATTTATTATATACTATGCTGTTTTATCTATTACAGATACTATAGTGCTCCTCAATGAAAACATAATCAAGTAAATGATTTTGTCCCAAAATTTCATGGAAGATCTAAACAAGCTAAAAGACACACTCTTAATAGTATTTAAGGTGCTGGGGCCAGTGCTGTGGCGCAGCGGGTTAATGCCCTGGCCTGAAGTGCTGGCATCCCATATGGGCGCCGATTCTAGTCAGCTCTTCTTCTGATCCAGCTCTCTGCTATGGCCTGGGAAAGCAGTAGAAGATGGCCCAAGCCCTTGGGGCCCCTGCACCTGCATGGGAGACCTGGAGGAAGCTCCTGACTCCTGGCTTCGGATTGGCATAGCTCCGGCCGTTGCGGCCAGTTGGGGAATGAACCAGCGGATGGAAGACCTCTCTCTCTCTCTGCCTCTCTTCTCTCTGTGTAACTGACTTTCAAATAAATAAATAAATCTTAAAAAAATAGCATTTAAGGTGCTGAAGAAAATTAGAATAGCAGAGAAAAGGATCTATGATCAGTTCCTCCATAAACATTTTCAAAATTACCACAAACACAGAATAGTTATATATGCGATTATGAGTGGTACTGATATGTTATAAACTAATAGAAAAGATAGTCAGCACTTTAGAAATGTTAGGTCATATAACTCCAGCATTTCACATATAAATAAGTAAAGGAATATTTTATAATCAAACAAGTCAGGGAAAGAGGCATATAATATGAGTTGTGAGCAACATTAATTTTCTGCAGCCTAAAATGTATGCAAATGGTAGTGATGTTTTATAAAAAATACTTTATATGGGATTTATAAATTGTGTATATATAAATAAGCATGACATAATTTGAAAATCAACTTTTTTGTTTATGTGAATCTTAATAGTCTCAAATAATCAATAACAACTCCCCAGTGAGACGCTCCAAATGCTAGAAGAGAAATTCCAGTGGACAAATGCTTTACCTCCTTAAGTATGAATTAAAGCAGGCATTGCCATTATTTTAGAGATGCTGTGCTAATTATTTTTCTTACTTTAAATAAATACTTACAAAATCAGTAGGCACCATTAGGACTAAAATGTGGACAAATCGAGGCCAGGACACAGCAGAAAATATTCTAATCACAATTTCTCCTGTAATTTCTAATAAAGCAATCTTTCTTTTTATTGGACAGATAGAGTTAGACAATGAGAGATAATAAAGCAATTATATCCTTTGTTTTTTTGGTATATCACAAGGAAAGGCACAGTCTTGCCTATAAAGTTTCTGAAGTTATGTATATGAATTTGAGACTATCTGAAGTCAGGAGGGAGTTACAATTTAAAATATGCTTTCTCCACACAGGTGTCTATACACACACACACACACACACACACACACACACTGCAGTGCGTGTACAAAAGAAACAACTACAGTCTTCGCATCCAAGAGTGTGATTAATATTCATATTTGTACAGAATCGACACAACCAACTCAATACAAATCTTGTAACATCTAGTTTTCAAAGTTCCAGAAAAGTAGGTCAGTTTTATTTCCTACCTTAAAAGAGCTTTTTGTTTTCAACTTGCATATCAACAATTTTTTTCAGAAACCAAGTCAATACTCCATGCTCTTCAGCAATAGATTCTACACTGTCTGTGTGATAGTATGCTTAATTGTAATTACCTTAATTTAAAAAAAAGACACTTTGGATTTCATATTCTCAAAATTCCAATTTTACAGGAGCATGTTGGTGGCATAGCTTGTCTGAATTTTATTTATGCTTTGCTTTAAGTAAAACCAATGATGTGAATTTTGGTTTATCCAGTAACATAAAAAAATAAAGATTTATTAGCCTATCAGAAAAATTCATTGTCAATTTCTCTTCTTATCTTCTTTATATAAATACCTGTGAGGTATTTAAGCTATACTACTACTACTACTACTACTACTACTACTACTACTACTAAGTAGTGAGCCGCGGCTCACTAGGCTAATCCTCCGCCTTGCGGCGCCGGCACATCAGGTTCTAGTCCCGGTCAGGGCACCGGATTCTGTCCCGGTTGCCCCTCTTCCAGGCCAGCTCTCTGCTGTGGCCAGGGAGTGCAGTGGAGGATGGCCCAAGTCCTTGGGCCCTGCACCCCATGGGAGACCAGGAGAAGCACCTGGCTCCTGCCATCGGATCAGCGCAGTGCGCCGGCCGCAGTGCGCCGACCACGGCGGCCATTGGAGGGTGAACCAACGGCAAAAAGGAAGACCTTTCTCTCTGTCTCTCTCTCTCACTGTCCACTCTGCCTGTCAAAAAAAAAATAATAATAATATAAATCAAGGTTCAGCAAACTACAATGTGTGAGCTACATCTTGCACTGTGTTCTATTTTTGTACAGTCTATGAGCTAAGAATTGTTTCTATATTTTTAAAGGGTTGCAAAAAAAACAGGAAAAGATATACATGACAGAGATGACAGGTAGTCGGTGAAATCTAAACTATTCATAACCTTATCTTTTATGCAAAACTCCTGCTGCTCCTTGATTATTAAGTAAATTACTACCCTTTCTGAAATTCAAGAACTCAATTTCAGAATGCATTTACCACATAAAGTGAACTGCAAACAACATAGTTACCTACCACACCCTCTTTCCTGTGCAATTCTCACACAAAGGAACCCGATCTGTTCGACACATCATAAGCAGCAGGCAGGTATGATTCAAGATGCTTCACTAATTGTATCCCAGAGTGCTGCATAGTATTAACTTTATGATGTCCATTTCACAAAGGGGATCCTGAACCTTCAGGACACAAACGTCCTTTTGGTCAAGAGATAATGTTCACATTGTACTAATTTGCATAAGTCACATTATCTCCTCCTAAACTGTGAGCTCTGTGACTTCTCTTACTGTGATAAACTTCAGGGAAGGCAGAACTTAGCAATGACTACTGAAATTAAATATCCAGAAAAATATGATGCTGTATTTTAACTTTTTATTACAAATAATGTCAATTTGACATCTGTTTTATATAGTAGAACATGGAACTTTTAAGCACTCCATCCAGAATTATAGACATTCATTTCAAACAACTGTATCTGGAAAACCTTTAATTGAGTCACTATTTGAAATGTTCGGGCTTGTGTCTCTCAGGTCATTTCATATATTCAGGGAGTCTAATAACAGACAGCAGCAAATAATTTGATGGTAGCTGGGGTAGCTGCCTGCTTCCCATTTCTTGAAACGGGATGAACCAAAACCCCCCAAAAAACTGCATCTACAGTTTTTATTTCAAGGAATTTAAATATAACAAATGGGGATAGTGCTGTAGCGTAGCAGGTAAAGCCGCTGCCAGCAGTACCAGCATCCCATAGGGCACCGGTTCGAGTCCTGGCTGCTCCACTTCCAATCCAGCTCTCTGCTATGGCCTGGGAAAGCAGTACAAGATGGCCCAAGTCCTTGGGCCCCTGCACCCATGTGGGAGCCCTGGAAAAAGCTCTTGGTTCCTGGCTTCAGACCAGTGCAGCTCCGGCCATTGCGGCCAACTGGGGAGTGAACCAGAGGATGGAAGACCTCTCTCTCTCTCTCTCTCTCTCTGTAACTCTTTCAAATAAATAAATAAATAATCTTAAAAAAACACACATTTATTGAGCACTGGATAAGTTTCATGGGCTTATTTCTCTAAGAATTATATGTTGAATGTGAGGAGATGTTCATAGAGAGTGTATCATCTCTAAGTACTCACAGGAACATAACTAAACTTTTACCTTACAAGTGTCGAGTAAAGATGCTTGCCCAAGTAGTACATATATGACTGATCACTGATAAATTAGTGTCTTCTTAGGCTTCTGACCCAGATTGGAACTGGAGAGTCTACTCAAAATTTCCTTGTTCCTGAGTTTATAAAATATTGAGGTAGTCCTCCTTGGGCAACGCTTTTATATAGGACTATTTTAGCAGTGATTTTATTTTCAAAGTTTGAAAAGGAAGGTCAGTTTTCATTATGATTCTAGGTTACACTTGGATACAATGCATCATTTCTACTTTATGTGTCTTGTTCTCTAACTTCTTTCTTTTCTAAAGCTATGAACCAGTTATTGTCAAACACACATACACACATACATATGTGTGTATATATACATATACATATATACTATATATAGAATATATATGTATGTTTATAGTATACATATTCTACCTACATCAATTTGCCTTCTCCAATAGCACAAAAAAATGCCTGCAAATTACCCTGCAGCCATATGCAAGCAAGTGCCCAATGGGTTACCTCACTGGATATGCTACAGACCAGTTCATAGGTTGTTGAATTCATGTGGTTAGTAATATGTACAAGCTGATTACCAGAAGCTACAACAGAAGATAGGAAACTCACAACATACAACAAAGGAAAAAGGGTTCCCCAGCTTTGGTTAGTTTGAGAAGAACTTCTGCCCAAGTTATGGCAGGGGGAAGTCAGAGCACAGACAAACATGATTGAGGCCAATGCAGATACTCTATACATTTCCTAGGTCCTAGAAAACTTTTGGGAAATTAAGCAAACACAAATGGAGGTACACCCTGTATATTCTTGCTGAGCTGGTGGAAAGCAAAATATAGTTACTATGTAATTCCACTGTCTAGACTCTAAAAAGACACGTGCTAGGGCCCCTATATTAAAGCATTGGCCAAGGTACAGACTTAAACACAGCTCTAGGACCAGCACTCATTCTCATTTGACTTCCTTTGCTTTACCTAGGTAATGGCCACAGCTCTATCTCAGACAAGATGTTGGCCAGTATTGCCCTCACCTGCACTTTGTAGCCAATAGTACAGATATTGGTAGCTTAAAAGAAAAGATTTTGCAAAGGAGTTAACATCTTTTCTTGTGGTTTGCATGAGTAAATGAAAGAAAATCCCCATATGGCCCTAGTCTTGAGAGTCAGGTGGTAGAGGTTTGGACCACATGCAGAATCCTCCCTCTGGTGACGCTAGGACTTCCACTGAATCTCCCCATTTTCTCCTCTCCCACAGAGAACGGGTGTAGGATATTATTGATGCCAGCTTAGAGCATCAAAGAGGCACTAAACGAATGGTGTGATTCACGAATGAATTTACAGATGACAGGTCTACATCTAAGAAAACCCCATCCTATGCCACGCCGAACATTTTTACTTTCCTGGAGAATACCTGCAGATGGCAGGAAATTCAGTCTTCAAGACAAAAACAAATGGTCAAGAGTTTAAAAAAAAAAAAAAAACTTTTGGGGGGAACCTTAAGAAGCTGATGGAACTGCAAATGTTACAGAGGAGTGCTTGCATTGACAGATACAGAAGGTTCCATGAAATTTTAGGGTGCTCACTGATCACCTGAAATCAAGCCAATAAGTCAAAATTAAGAATCTCTGATCTAGCTGGCACCGTGGCTCAATAGGCTAATCCTCCGCCTGCAGCGCCAGTACACTGGATTCTGTCCCGGTCACTCCTCTTCCTGTCCAGCTCTCTGCTGTGGTCCAGGAATGCAGTGGAGGATGGCCCAAATGCTTGGGCCCTGCACCCCATGGGAGACCAGAAGTACCTGGCTCCTGCCTTCGGATCAGTGTGGCGCACTGGCCATGGCAGCCATTGTGGGGTGAACCAACAGAAAAGGAAGACCTTTCTCTCTGTCTGTCTCTCTCACTGTCCACTCTGCCTGTCAAAAAAAAAAAAAAAAAAAAAGGCAAATCTCTGGAAATTTCACGGCCGGGCCAAAGAAGGAAGAGAAGGAGAAGAAGAAGAAATTATAAAACTAAAAAAAAAAAAAAAGAATCTGATCTAATCCAGTCCTTTCATTTTATAAATGGCTCCAAAGAGATGATATATTTTTGTCCAACACAACATAGTAAGTTAGTAGCACACATACTTAGGATTTTTTTCCCACTCCCAAACTAATGCCCTAAATGTATCCCATTGGTAACAAACCTTCAAAAAAAAGTTGCAGGCACGTTCACAGAAGGAAAAGAAATCTTCCAGAGTCAAACACTGACCCCTCTTTATTTTCTCCAAAGAACCAAGAAGTGAAATGTATGAGCGTGCTCTTGTTAGCCTGACCTGGACAGACGTGGGGAAAAGAAGGAACTCGGGCTAAACCCAGGACCTGGAAGGACTTCTGAGAGTTGGGGGAAGGTTCTCATATGGAAACAATATGATTCTGCAAGAAGGCTGCATTTATTAGGATAAGACGAAGTCATCCAGAACATTACGGTAATTACATTAATAACATAACATTAATTAGATTTCTAAATCAAACCACATGTTGCAGCTCCCTCTTTGAGCCGCTCCCTCTCTCCCAGGCCCCACTGTGCTTGGTGTCACCACCATGGATGCTGACAGCAAGCCAGAAACATGAACATTATCCCAGCATCCTCCCTCTCCCATGGCCTCTCCCTCTCTAAGAATAGTCGATTCTACCCCTAGCATCACCCCATGCTCTCCTCCTTATCATCCCTGCCATCCCAAGTCCGAGGCCCCCCCTCACCTCCACACCTGGCCCTGCTTCCTTCATACTTGCCTCTCTCTGCATCTCCCACATCACCCAGTTCATCCACTCAGCTGCCTTGGAAGGGATCTTTGTATAATGCTCTGGCTTGACCCCCTTCTGTGGCTTGTTACTGCAACTTTTTTTTTTCATTTTATTGAGTCTCTAAAACAATTTCAAAATCTTATACAATAATTACTTTGCATGGTTTTAAGATCAAGAGAAATGTTGATTTTGCATCATTGTATTAGCAGAGTGTGTAACAAAAGTAATACCACAATCTTTACATTTAGTTTATTTAAAAAAAAAATTGCAGGTGCTCTCACTGTAAAAGAATACTGGTCCTTTCTGTTCCTTACGTATGAAAAAATATGCAGGCATATTGAAATGTAGACTGAGGGGTGGGTGTTTGATCCAGTGGTCCCAAAGCTGCCTAGAGTGGCCACATCCCTGTGTGTGACAGCTCTGCTTCCAATTCCAGCTTCCAATTAATGCACACCCTGGGAGGCAGCAACTGCTGCCCAAGTGTTGGGTCCCCACCACCTTCACGTGTGATCTGGATTTATTGTCATTTCCTGGCTTCAGCCTGATTCAGCCCTTACTGTGGCAGGCATTTGGGGGAGTGAACCAGCAGATGGGAGATCTCTCCCTCTCTCTCTGTCTTTCAAATAAATAAAAATGGATAAAGTAGAGAGATGCTGTGGAGCAGCGTGGAAAGTGTGGACATGCAGCAGTGACTCCTGCAGCCAGCCGGGGGTTGGAGGAGCTGCCAGTTTCTGAGAGCAAGGTGAGTAGCAGCCCGTGCCACTGGTGATACTGCCTGAGTGAGGACCTTGCACGCCACAATGACTCTGAGTCCAGCCTGGAGCCCTAGCAGGGAGCAGGCTCCCCATCTTCCCCTAAGTTCACCTGATGTCCAACAGAGAGAAAGCACCATCCTGACATCACTAGAGGCTGCAGCAAGAAGGGGATCTTATCAGAGGGATAAATCCACATTGCCCACTGAGTTTGGCCGGGAGGGTTGGCAGGGGCTGAGCACTCATTTAGGACTGTGAGGTGCCCCCATCCTCTCAACCTATCACAGACTCTGAGGCTAAAACTGTCGAGGCAAAGCACCCATATTCAGAAAATCAACAAAGAACCAAACAACAGAGCTAATCGACACTATGAACCAAATGGACCTAACTGATATCTACAGAACTTTTCACCCCACAGCTGCAGAATACACATTCTTCTCATCAGGGCATGGAACTTTCTCTAGGATAGACTACAACATAGGCCATGAAGCAAGTCTCAGCAAATTCAAAAACACTGAAATTAAAACATGCATCTCCTCTGACCACAATGGAATGAAGCTGGAAAGTAACAATTTGAGAATCTCTAGAAAATATGCAAATATATGGAGACTGAACAACATGCTCCTGAATGAACCATGGGTCATAGAAGACATCAAAAAGGAAAAAAAAATTCCTGAAACGAATGCAGATGACAACATAACATATGAAGACTTGTGAGATACAGCAAAGGCAGTATTAAGAGAGAAGTTTATAGCAATTAGTGCCTACATCAAGAAATTGGAATAGCATCAAATAAACGAGCTATCAATGTATCTGAAGAACCTAGAAAAAAACAAGAAGAAACCAAACCCCAGATTAGTAGGAGGAAAGAAATAATTAAAATTAGAGAATAAACAAAATTAAAACAAAAAAGTACAAAAGATCAGTGAAATGAAGAGCTCATTTTTTGAAAAAATAAACAAAATTGATACACTACTGGCCCACTAAGCAAAAAAATAAAAAGACAGAGAAGATCCAATTCAATAAAATCAGAGATGAAAAAAGAAATATAACAAAGGATCACACAGAAATAAAAAGAATCACCAGAAATTGCTACAAACAGCTGTATGCTAACAAATTGTAAAATCTAGAAAAAAATGGATAGATTCCTGGACACATACAACCTACCAAAATTGAGTCATGACTACATAGAAAACCTAAAAAGACCAACAACCAAGATGGAGATGGAATCAGTCATAAAGACCCTCCCAGCAAAGAAAAGCCCAACCAGATGGCTTCACTGCTGAAATCTACCAGACTTTTCAAGAAGAACTAATTACAATTACTCTCAAACCATTCAAAACAAATGAAAGAGATGGAATCCTCCCAAATTCTTTCTATGAAGACAACATCACTTTAATTCCAAAACCAGAAAGAGAACTATAGACTAATATCACTGATGAACATAGATGCAAGAATCCTTAACAAAATATTAGTTAATTGAATCCAATAACACATCAGAAAGATCATTTACCGGGACTAGTGGGATTGATCTCTGGTATGCAGGGATGTTTCAACATATGCAAATCAATAAATGTGACATATTACATTAACAAACTGAAGAACAAAAAGCATAAGATTATCTCAATAGATGCAGAAAAAGCACAACCTCCTTTCATGATGAATACCTTAAGCAAACTGAATATAGAAGGAACATTCCTCAACACCATCAAGGCAGTTTATGACAAACTCACAACCAGCTTCATATTGAATGAAGAAGAGTTGGAAGCATTCCCACTAAGATCTGAAACCACACAAGGATGCCCACTTTCATCATTGCTATTCACTACAGTTCTGGAAGTTTTAGCCAGAGGCATTATGGAAGAAAAAAAATCAAAAGGATACAAATTGGAAAGGAGGAAGTCAAATTATCCTTGTTTGCAGATGACATGATTCTATATGTAGGCAAACCAAGACTCCACAAAGAGACTCATAAGAGAACTCATATGAGAATTCAGTGGGGCTGGTGCTGTAGCATAGCAGGTAAAACCACTTTCTGCAGTGCCAGCATCTCATATGGGCTCTGGTTCGAGGCCAGGCTGCTCCACTTCCAATCCAGCTCTCTGCTGTGGCCTGGGAAAGCAGTGGAAGATGGCCCAAGTCCTTGGGCCCTGAACCCATGTGGGAGATTTGGAATAAGCTCTTGGCTCCTAGCTTCGGATAGGCACAGCTCAGGCTACTGCAGCCATCTGGGGGAGTGAACCAACAGATGTAACACCTCTCTCTCTCTCATTCTCTCTGCCTCTGCCTCTCTGTAACTCTGCCTTTCAAATAAATAAATAAATCTTTTAAAAAATTCAGTAAGTTCATGTAAACATGCTTAAAAGATGAGGTAGAAGCAGGATTAACACAATTATTCTGGGTCAAATCCAGGGCTATTCTTGACAGCTCTGTTCATTCACTGGCGAAACTCAGTGGGTCCTGTGGTGTCTTATAGTTGACCTAAAAAGTGCAATCACTTCAGCTCTTTCTGGAAAACAAAGATAAGGTCTCACAGCAACAGTTCAGCTCCTGTGGGTGGGAGCCTCCTCCTCTCCCCTTGCACGGCTACCATCACTCTTCAGCTTTCCCAGCTGTCATTCAGATTTCACCTTCCTGCCCTTGGGTCTCTCCTTGGCAAAGACCCCTTACTCTGCTCGTCAAGGTCACTGCTCTCACACCCTGCTGCAACTTTCCTACTTGGGCAAATACTTAATCTTTCACCTGAGAATCCTCTGCGCAAATCAATGCTGACAACACCATCTACTTTGTAACACATTAGAGACCTTGGGCAGACAGGTCTATTTAGGCAGATTACAACTGAAGGGTGGCCCTTGAAGGCATTAAATGCTTGGATAGTTGAAAATATTAAACAGTTCCTTTTTACTTGAAATGCCCTTTTCCCTTAGTTTCCACAATGTTCAGTTTGCCTGGTTTTCTTCCTACCTGGATGGTGACTTTTCAGCAGGTTCACTCCCTCCATCCATCCCTTAAAAGCTTTAAGCCCCTGTCCCAGGCTGCCTTCTCACCTTTCCCTGTCTGGCTGGAACACTCTATCATATCTTACAGCTTCACCAACCCATAATCTGACAGACTTAGAACGCCCTGGCAGCAATAATGACAATGACAATGACAATGACGACTCACATTTTACCTGGCACTCTCCATGTTTAACACACTTAATCCTTACGGCTGCCTGATTAGGTAAACACTGTGCTACTTACTACTATTTTTATTTCAGCTGCAGAGATGTACAACATAAAGGCCAGGGAGGCTTCAGGAACCAGGCTGTGGCCATGCCACCTGCTGGTCTCAGAGCCAAGATCTGAACCAGATCTCTCGGCCTCACAGCTTTCTCACGGAAGGCTGGGATCGGACAGTGATGCTTTGCTACGTTGTAGTCCCAAGCCTTGCTCCAAGTCCCCAAGATTAGCCACAATATTCCCTGCAGCTCAGTTGACTAGCTGTCCTACTGAGAGGACATTCTTGTCAGCGGGGGATGAAAGTTTTATGGGAAACACTGCTTTACCTTAGATCTCCTGTTTTGCTGGCTCTTCAGTGACTGAGAACGTACAATGCAGGTTGAGGTTATTAATGGAATTTATTTTTTATAACATTCCTGGAGTAGTTTTATTTTTTTTTTAATGGAAAACATAGCAGAACCTCTAGAACCTAATATAGTAGACCATGGCAGGCACTTTGTAAAGAATATTTTTTCTTTTTTTAAAAGATTTATTTGAAAGGCACAGTGGCAGAGAGGGAGACAGAGAAAGACAAATCTTCTATATGCTGGTTCACTCCCTAGATGTCTGCAACACCTGGGAAGAACCAAGCAGAAGCCAGCAGCTTAGAGCTTCATCTTCATCTCTCACATCAGGGGCAGGAGCCCAGTTACTTGGGCCATCATCCACTGCCGTCCCAGATACATTAGCAGGGAACTGGATGGGAGTTGGGACAGCCAGAACTCAAAACTGGCACTCCAATATGGGATGCCTACCACGACACAGGCCTCTAGAGTAATTCCATACGTCTATTTTCTCATACCTAAATTTAAGATGTGTGATGCTACTACAAAGAGTTCTTGGAAAATGCAATTAAAAATAAGCTTAATTTGGTCCATTTTGAAATCCATCCACACAAGAGTTTTCAAAAAGTTCATGGAAAACCCATAGTACAAAAAATCTCTGTGTGCACTTCAATTTTTTTTGCACCAAAATATACTTATCTTTTAAAAAAAAGAAACCTGGTTTGAATAGGATGTGCCTCCTAAACTCACACCCCACAGTCCTAAGTTGATGGTAGCCAGAATGTGGAAGCCTACTCTCATTATGATGTTTAGTAGCATGGTCTACTGCAAGGTCCTTAGGTCGCTGAGGCACGTCCTTGGGAGGCTGTTCTTGCAAGAGGGTTGGTTGTAAAACCTTCAGGGCTGAGCGCAGCCACTCTGCTTTCCAGCTCACTCTGGGATCCTTCCTCCACATGCTGGCCACCAGACAGCCAAATAGGGCCTGTCCAATCTTGGACTGAGAACCTCCAAAATTGTGAGACCAAATAAACCACTTTCCTCATAAGGAACTTACCTTTGGAATTTCCTTGTAGAAACCAAAAGCTAACCCAGGACATGTTAAATTCTATTTTCTGATGAGCTTTCTGAAAGTCCCTTGAATAACTGCTCTCTTTGTCCCCCCTCCCCGCAAGAAAAACTTGAACATGTGGATATTCTTAATTACTAAAGTCTGTAAGTTTTTACTTATGGTTACATGTTGACAAGAAACACAGACTCTATCATCTGTTTAAGTTATACAAGTGAACTTGCAACTGGAACTAGAAGCTTAATATATTCAAATTTGTCTAAAGAGCTAAAATCATTTACTTGACATCTGGGAACAAGCAGCTATGCTTCTAAAATATGTTCAGTCGTCACCAGTTCCAGGAGTTAGATCAATGCCATAGACATATTCTTGCCATGGAAGAACAATACAGGACTACATAGGCTCCAGCAGTTGTCTATGTATTGGACTCCCTAACACACAAGGAGAAGGCACCAACTAACTGATGTTCTTATGTTCACTGTCAGATGGAAGCCACATGTGAGCAAAATTCAAAAATAGTCCTTTCCTTAGAAAATACTTAGAATGTGGTTACAAAACGCCATACTTGTTTTCTTCCACCTCTCTTTCTTGTTCTCCCTCCACCCATCCCACTCCCACTTAAGACTGCTATAAAAATCGTCAGCACCCAAACATGTTGGTAAATCCGGTCAAATACACCTCTACAGGAGCTCTGCCAGGCGCACTTGCAGAACTATGCATAGCCCCAGGTGTGAGTCTTAGTGCACCTCTCACTGTAAAATCTTCAGGTTGAACAAGGCCATGCGGTTTCAACGGCTTTATCTCAACTCTTCCATCATTTAAAGAGCTTCAAGGGCATCCATTAACTTTTTCTTAGTTGAAAGAAAGTGCAGAATTCCTCTGATCCCATTCTTTCTAAACACGAGCATTTATTAGCCACCGTTTATTTCTTACCCCTTCAGTGTTATAATACCCTTGTTTGTACACAAAGTGAAAATCGTGTTGGTGCTCAGCAGGCTTTGTTAATTACAGCATTTTTGCCTGTTTTAATTTGTAAAGTCTTAGAGGAAAGGAGATGTAGCTGATAAACATTTCTTTATTTAAATGGCTCTTTTTAATAGCAGGAGGAGTAGGCAGTCGCATAAATACCTAAAGAAAGTAAGCTGCACAACGTGCATTGGTTGCTTGGGCTTGAGTCCTGGTTCCACTCTTGATTCCAGCTCACTGCTAATGTGTCCCTTGGGAGGCACCAGGTGATAACTCAGGTACCTGGGACCTTGCCACCCATGTGGGAGATCAGGACTGAGTTCCAAGATCCTGGCTTTGGACTGGCCAAACCCTGGCTGGCTGGGACACGAGGAATGACCCAGCAGATGGGAGCTTGCTCTCTCACTTAAATAAAAGTAATTAATTAACTAATTAAAAATACTTCCTCAAGAGTCTCTGGAGTCTCCTTACAGCTACTGTGCCAACTGCAGACTCTTCTGATTGTCTTCCATGACTCTCACAGCAGGTCTTCTTGGTAGGTCTCTAAGCTTCTTTAGTAGGAACTTGGCAGCACTCTGATACAAGCTTCAAACTTCTTCCCCCTTCCCGATGTCCTTTCGCTGCTTTCTTCCAACATGACAATACAACCCTAAGCTTGGGTGCAACCTCTCCGGGAGAGCTCTCCCCTCTTTTCCAGCCTACTTCCATCACCAACTTCTCCACATTTGTAGGAAGTATGACAGGCCACACACATACTGGCAACCAATTTGCATAGAGTTTCCTAACTGATTGGGTTGAATTCATCCAGTCCTGCCATCAAATTTCAAGCACTGCAAAGCACAGGGAAAATATCGTCCTTTCTTTGGACATCTCTTGACAGATGATGCCTGTATCAGGCATTGAATACAAATATTCAGCCAGATGAAGACATTCCCTATCCCAGGCTTTCCAGGTGGACTGTACAGCTTGAAATTAAGGCACAGGGTCCAGGTTGCCAGGTCACTTGCTGACCTACAGGTAGGCATTACTTAGGTCAGTGCAGTGCACAGGGAAAGGGAGGGACTTGCAGATATCCTAGCTTTTACTGACTACTTGTCCTAATTAATGAGCAAGTCCATCTCTGAGCCACAGATGCCTTCACATGAAATCAAGGATAGAAAAGATTCACATTTCACCAACTTCTTTAATTCTCTTGAATACACAATACCTACCCTGCCTCATGGCTCTTCCCTCTACCTGAGAATGTCTTCCCTGTCTATTAACCTGCTTAATTCCTACCTATCCTTAAGTATATTTTTAACGAAGCTTTCCTTAATCCTCTCTCATCTCACTTTATTTATTCAATGTACATCCTTCCCAGTAGACTGTAATCTGGAAGAAAGAATGGATCACATTGTGTAATTATACATTGTATATCCAGTACACTGTGTAAATATGAAAATATTAGTTATTAAATGCTTCCTTCCTCTTTCCTCAGGTAATGTGGGAATTATTTTTAGCTCAGTACCTGAAGTGATTGTTCCTGTTCCTTGAAATGTGTTCCTTCTCATTTGATTATGGCCACCAACTAACAGGCAATAACTTGATTGTGAAAAATATGTTACTTACATAAGAAAGTGACAAAAATCAGGCAAACTAATACAGACATGGGTCTACAACACTGATAATCATGTTCATTGCTAAGGTAGTATCTCACTTGATACTCGTAAATAATGCTTATATCTTGATTTAATGTAGACAGATTTTTTTTTAAACCTGTTCATGTGAAATTATAGAATTAAAAAAATACAGGGAAAATATAATGTACTATATAAGAAGGCAAGTCTGGAATCTTTTTTTGGGTAAAAGCCATTATTAAAATGCACTACCCTGGGATACATTTCTATAATGGAAAATATAAAAATATTAAATTGATAGTAATTAACATTTTCACACTCAGCATCAGTGTTTTCAGTGTAACTCTACATGAATAGGGACACAGACTGGCAAAAGTCCTTAAGAATGACATAAAATATGTACACACATATAGCATTGAACAGAGAACTGGCACTGACATTCTCATGGAAACGAGAATGCAGTTGTCGACAAAACATGAAGATTCTGCCTCTATTTAGAAATGCTACTCAGGACAGGATGATTTGCCTAGCGGTTAAGACATCCACCCACCACGTCCGGAGTCCTAGATTGATTCCTGACTCCAGCTCCTGGCTCCAGTTTTTGGCTAATGCAGACCCTGGGAGGCAACAGTGAGGGCTCAAGTACCTGCATTTCTCCCAGTCATGTAGGAAACCTGGCTTGAATTCCTGAGCTCCCAACGTTGGCCTGGTCTAGTGCCAGCCACTGCGGACATTCACGATGTGAACCAACAAATGGAAGCTCTGTGTCTCAATTACAAATATAACAAATTTAAAAATGAGGTACTAATATGACGGTATCTAGCTAAAATTCTTAAAAAAAAAAAACCCTCAAAGGCTGTACAAATAAATTCTCTTGGCCTACTTTGTGCACCACTGAAGGTTAGGGTTAAGGAGTATACTTTAAAAAATGGGGCTGGGGAGAGAAATGCATACTGTGTGGCTTTATTTACACAACTGTTAATGAAAGTAAAGTTTTCAACAAATGAGGTGCTGATAACTACTCCAGCAGTTACAATCACATTTGGCTGAAGGTCTTGGCAAAGCACAGGTTCCCCGAGGGGCTTCTCAAATGAGATCAGAACCCCACACAGCTAAGGAGCTGTGGTCTCTGCACATCTGTACAGGAACTTTTATTAGGGAAGTTTCAGCCATAGAGAATTTGAGAAAGTGAAATCCAACTCGGAGGAACATGACTTTCTGTCCTCCTTAGAGAATTGCATTATCACATTTGTTTTATATAAATAACAAAGACTACGAAAATTACAACTTATCGCCACTCTAACTCCTAGCTTCGGAAAGGGAAGACATCATTCAAACAAGAACATTCTACAGTGGGAGATTTAAAACTATATGTACAATATCAATAAAAAGAATCTAAATGATAGGAAAAAACATGAGATCAAAAAAATCAACCCATTTTCATTCAAAACAGTATGAATAATGGAAAGTTAAAACAAGCTTCAGCTGTTCACTTGTCTAACCCTGCCAATCTTTCATTTAATGTAGCCTTATAATTAAACATTGCTAATCATAATCTAAAACTGAATGCCACAGCCATGAATTATATCTGTATCAGTAAGCATTTTGCATTGCAATGAAATATCTGAGGCTACTAACTCCACAAAGAGAAAAGATTATTTAGCTCACAGCTTTGGAGGTCAAGTCCAAGATTGGGCGGTCCCTTTTGTTTGGCCTCTGATGAGGGTGGTGAGCGAGAGAGGCAGTGTGTGCGGGATCACACAGAGAGCCAGGAGGCAGAGGGAGAGGCTGGGCCCTCAGGTCTTTATCACCAACCCTGGCGGGGAAGAAATGCCTTCCAGGGGTCACGTCCCCAGTGACCTGAGACCCTCCCAGGCCCACATCCCAACCTCCATAACCAGGTCAAGTGTACATCCCCTGGGTACTGCTAACATCTGGTTCTGAGGTTTGAGGGCCAAAGCAGATTCAAACTGTAGCAATATCTGAATGTAATGTTCCCCACAACCTGTATTCACAGGAGAGCACTCTCACTCAGACAAAACACAGGCAGTGGATGGAGGAAATACCAAGGCTCACAATCCAAGGAAGAAAATCCAATTGAAGGAGACCATGTCACGTGTGACCTCTGTGGTGTCACGTTCTCACTAGCACTTTCTCTAGGACAAAAGTGCCAAACTCAGATGCTTCTTCAGAACAATCTGCTGAAATGAGGTATTTCCAGGAATAACCTTTGTGTCTGTTTGCATGATGGCGACCATCACTCTCCTTAGATCCAGAAAACAAGCAGTGATGTACTGAGGGGATAGGAAGACAGAAGCAAAAGCTGACACACACTTAGGAGTTCAGATTTCGACTTTCCCAGTAGAGATCACCATACATTGGCTTTCAGCAGCTAGAATTTTTTGGTGACCTGCAGTTAGCATGTTTTTAAGATTTATGTATTTATTTGAAAAACAGAGTTAGAGAGAGAGGTAGAGACTGAGAGAGAGAGAGGTCTTCATTCATTGGTTCACTCTCCTTGTGGCTTGAGATGAGCTAATCCAAAGCCAGGAGCTTCCTCTGGACTCCCATGTGGGTGCAGGGACCCAAGGACCTGGGCCATCCTCCATTGCTTTCCCAAGCACACTAGCAAGGAGTTGGATCAGAAGTGGAACAGCTGGGACTGGAACCGGCATGATGCCAGCATTGCAGGTCAGGGCTTTAACCTAATGCACCACAGGGCCAGCCCCTGCACTTAGCACTTCTAATTAGAGTATATGTTAAAGGCAACTGTTAGACCCTAAATAAATTATAATAAGCTATGATAAACAATTAAAATACTGAAATATAAATCCCCAAAGTAGGAGATGATTGCTTCTATTAATTTATATAACTAATTATTTGTCTTATCTATCACAGAGATATCTGTGAGATACAGTTGCTTCATCTGTGAGAGTTTAAAAAATAATTTGCCATTATTGTCCCATTTCCTTTCTGAGGGTAAAAAGTAAGGAATTAAAACTCTTACATAATTAACCAACAAACAATTAAGAAACAGGCTGCTATAGTGTGTGTGAGTGAAACTGATTATCTTGGAATTTGATTATTGTTTCTAGCCCTTGTCTGTATTCTGCTGATCAGTGGTCTTTCTACTTTTTTTTCTTGTTGAACTCTTCATTTAACAGAGCATTAAGTCTTTAACTACAAAATAAATTAAAATATTTCATTACAAAAATGAAAAAAGAAAGAAGGGAAGGGGGAGGGAGGGACATATCATTAGACTCTTAGATTCTATCTATGAACTAAATGAAATGTTTTGTGGAATTTTTAAAAATTTTCTTTTTTTTAAATTAACTTATTTGAAAGGCAGAAATAGAGCAAGGGATACAGAAAGAGAGACATGGAGAGATCTTCAATTTGCTGGTTCAAGACCACACCCCCACTTCCACCCCCATCCCCAGATAGCCAGAGCTGGGCCAGGCCAAAGCTGGGAGCCAGGAACTCAATCCAGGACTCTCATTTGGGTGGCAGGAACCCATGTACTTGAGCCATCACCTGCTGCTTCCCGGGTTGTACATTAGCAAGAAGCTGGAATCAAGAGTAGAGTGAAGACTTGAACCCAGGCACCCCAACATGGGATGTGGGGATCCCAACAGCAGCCCCACCTCCTGTACACTGTTCACTTGCTAACTCTCTCGCAGTGCCTCTGCCACCAGACAGAAGATGGGCAAGGAGAAACTACAGGGCTTGGTGTGCACTGTTCTGGAGCTGGGTGTGTAGTCCTCAGGCTGCTGTAGAGACGGCTGCATCCTTGGAGACCAGGCAGTCTGTGGCCAGGGGAGTGGGTGGTGCAGGCCGAAAAGCAGAGAAGAGCAGAGGACAGTTTCATGTGACGACAGGGGAAATACAGTAGGAACGTTCTGGCTGGAGCACCAGCCAAGAACTCGTACTTTGAATGGACACATTTGGATGTGTAAGTCTTGTCTGTCGATTTTTTTCAACTAGGGTTTCTAATGCTAGAACATTCGATAAAACATAGTCTATTAATGTTCCCAAGTGAGAACCACTCAGTAGTTTTTATTTTTGCATATTATTTATCTGTGATGGTAGACATTTGCCTCAGAGAGTTCTATGATAGGTGTGCAGATGGCAGATCAAATGTCCACGTTCCTCTCAAGCTCTCTTTGTTTTAGGAACACTTACACAAGACCTGAGTGATCC
The DNA here is from genome assembly GCF_051225735.1 of Oryctolagus cuniculus. NCBI lineage: Eukaryota > Metazoa > Chordata > Mammalia > Lagomorpha > Leporidae > Oryctolagus > Oryctolagus cuniculus. The sequence continues at coordinate 44,126,805 of NC_142882.1, forward strand.
TTGAGTCAGGTACAGATCTTTCAAGAAACACCAACTGAAGTGGCAAAAAGTCATCAATACATTCAAAATACAACAGAAATGCTTTTCTCTCTAGGAAACTAAGACCGTCTTCTTATTAAAATGCATGCTGTCCATGAAGGAATTGTTGACATGCTTTGTTTTTAACTGGAGAAATCCACATTTTTAATACATTTTAAGTATGGAGTCGGTACTTGACATATTAAATTAGTTTAGATATGCGTTCCTTGGAGGTTGGTTAGTGTCATGGACTGAGCTGCCCATGGGCATCACCTGGGACTCTTACTGATGCCTGAGTCCTGTCCCAGAGCAATTCCGTGAACCTCTCCAGGGCCAGAGCTCAAAGAGTCTTTCAGGTTGCTCAAGGTGATTCCGATGCAGGCTGGGGAGGCGGCCACTGGTGTGGGCTCCCATCTGCTCCTTCCGTGGAGGACATGACAAGGTGATCTGCAGAGTATTTCATTGTGAAACGCTGCAGACCTAAACCTAGAACAATCACTACACTTTGTTGGAAAACGTGTGGAGTACGTCCTTCACAATTCAGAATAAGGCAAGTGTTTTTGTTCTCATCACCACTTTTAATGGAATTGCTCAAGCCCTGGTCAATACTATAAGAAATGAGAAATAAGACGATGCATAGCTTGAAGTGGGGAATAAAACTGTTCATCATTTCCAAAACACTTCATGGTATACTTGGAAAGAGGAGTCAGATCAACCAAAGAAACTCTTAAAACCACTCGGAAAGTACAGCAAAATGTCCAAAGGTAGGTATAGAAGAATGGCACTTCCCTAATTTAGCAGTAAATAGATAAAATGAGGAACCATTCAGTATAATAAGAATAATTATAAAGTATGTAGGAACTAATTTTTAACAAGTCTTATTTGCTCCCTATAGGAAAAAAAAGGGGGTTAAAAATTAAAAGGCATAAATAATACTGAATTCAGAGATATTCCGTGATCTTGGATGGGATCACTGAATATTGTTAATAGCTTAGACCTGCAAGTAAAGCTATATCTTCAGTGGGATATCAATAAAAATTTCACCTGCATTTCTTTATGAAGACTGATTAAAAGGAGCAAGCATCTGGCACAGCAGTTAAGGTAACCACTTGGAACACCCACATCCCATACCACAGTGTCTGGGTTTCGCTGTTCCTGCTAATGTGCACCTGGGAAGCAGTAGGTGACGGCTCAAGTACTGAGTCCCAGATACGCACACGTAAGACCCAGGTTGAATTCCAGGCTCCTGGTTTAGGCCTGAGAGTATCTTGTCTATCTGTCTCTCTCTGCCTTTCAAATAAAAATAAATATTTAAAAAAGATTTATTTATTTATTTGAAAGTCAGAGTTACACACAGAAAGAGAGGCAGAGAGAGAGGTCTTCCATCTGCTGGTTGACTCTCCAATTGGCTGCAACGGCTGGAGCTGTGCCGATCTGAAGCCAGAAGCCAGGAGCTTTTTCCGGGTCTCCCATGTGGGTGCAGGGCCCCAAGGACTTGGGCCATCTTCTACTGCTTTCCCAGGTCATTGGAAGTGGAGCAGCCGAGACTCGAACCAGTGCACACGTGGGATGCTGGAACTGCAGGCGGTGGCTTTACTCACTATGCCACAGTGCTGGCCCCATAAAAACAAATTTTTAAGAAATTTTGAAAAGAATATTGATTAGGAAAGGGCTTTGAATAAGCAACTCACTATATTGGGAACTGATTCAATTCTTACCCAAAACTACAAACTATATTAGCAGCTGGGCTCCAAATGGAGTTCCCAAAGACAGTCAACCAGTGAGTGAAGGGGATATAAAGCAGGAGAATCAATTAACATTGTTATCTGTGGGGAATGATTTCCTAAGAACTCCAAAACAAACAACAACAAGCTGGACCAAGCTGGACCAACCTGTATGACTGCAATTATGAGACACATTAAAAACATGCTTTCAGGGCAAGTCCTGATGGAACTTGGAAAACTGAAATGCATCATTATCTCAAGAGTAGGGGAAGTGCAAGGAGCAAGCTTGTAAACCTTCCTCTTTGGAAGGCTGAGGTCAAAAATCCTTTCCTGTAAGGAGACAGCTGATGAGTCTTTCAGGCTTTGCTGACCACAAGGCTCTGTTGCCACTGCCCAACTATCTTTGTGGGAGGAGCCTTAGCACAAAGTAGGTGGCTGCATCTTAACAAAACTGCAGCCAGAAAAACAAGCAAAAGACAGACCTGCTCCATGCGCAGCAGTTTGCAGATCTTTGTTTTAGAAGTCCACTCTGAATGAAGTCAATTACAAATCAAAAGCCATCTGTCTTCATGCATAGTCACAAGGAAAACATTAAATGCGGATAAGATGATGGTAAGACATCATAGAATTAGAGGAAGATAAAAGTACACCACAAAATATTTAAATTGCTTAATTTCAATCTTTCTTAAAAATTTTTAAATTATTTTTATTAATTGAAAGGCACATACACACACAGATGTTCCATCTGCTGGTTCATGCTCCAAATGCTCACAAAAGCTAGGATTTGGACAGGCCAAAGGTGACAGCCTGGAACTCAGTCCCAATCTCCCATGTCGGTGGCAGGGATACAGTCACTTGAGCCATCGCCTGCTGTCTCCAGAAGTATGCACATTAGCAAGAAGTTAGAATTGGAACCAGAGCCAGGACTTGAACTCAGGTACTCTGATATGAAATGTGGACATCCCAAACCATGTCTGACTGGCTGGGTGAAATGCCCACTCTCTTAATTCCAATTTTCAACAAGTGTGCACATTTATATGGGATTCCTTAAAGAAACTCAATAGATCTTAAGTTATGTAGAAAAATTATATCTCCCAGTTACTGTATTCCAAAGGGGGCATCACCTTTACATTATTCAGCAGAAAAGTTAAGATAAACATAATCATTAATCTCCAAGCTACTCTCTTCTGTGGGTAACACAGCTGAACCGCAAACCTTTCCGCCCACGTTGTAACCAGTGAGAAGATACACCCCCGTTGCCAACTTGCAGAACAGGGGATAAGTGCTGTTGTTTCTCCAGCACCATCTGGAAGTCTGTGGTAGTTACGTTCTCCCATGGCACAGTGGAAATGCACCACGTGTGTAGGCAGGCGGTGGAAACCAGTGAAAACAGTTCCCAGAGACACAGGCTGAACATTAAAGTTAATTACGTGAATCTGAGAATCTACCTAAAGGAAAGTCAAACAGCTGAAAAACACTGAAAAGTTTGCTACTTAGAGGAATTCAACTGACCGGATTGAAATATAATAGAAATCCAAACCACGGTACTTTCTCAAGTATTTGGATTTAAAACAAGCAAAATATTTACAGTGCATGAGAAGTCATCATGATATCTTGATATACTGCTTCAACAAAAGTGATTTTTCGTGACTGTATTTTTAGACATACTTGTTTTTAAAAGAAATTAATTTCTAAGGAACATTTGAGTATAAGCATTGCTCTAATTCCCTTTCATCTCTGATGACAACAGAAAATCCGAGACACAGAGACTCAACCTCTTCTCCATCTACTTCCTCTGTACGCACCATCAGCAGAGAACCAGGAGAACAAGTTGTGTCCCTCAGAATCTCCATATTGATCTTCCTCTTTTAGGGGGAGATGGGGCAAGTCCTTTACTCTTTTTTCCATCATATTACTTAAAAGCAAAAAGCATTTCTCCTATTTCCTCATCTGTAAAGTGGCAATAATAAGAAAAGAAGGTCACAAAAATTGCATGAACAATGTGCTAATAACGTCACAGATGAAAGAGAAAAATAGAAAGATAAATTATAATTGAACATTTATTGCAACAGAATAGATGTCCAAAGGTTATGGCATTTCTTTTGGATCTCTGGATTTTTATCTGAAACTAAACTAGATAAATGACTCTGCTATTGATGATAAGGACACATTGCATTTCAGAAGATATAGATGGTATGGCAGTCATATGCATCTGAATGTAGTATCAAAGACACTGGTGAATAATTTCTTGATTTTGTAGGCATGATCCCTTTACCATCTTGCAAAAAAAATGGAAATTCATGCATACAAGGTGTCTTCAAAAATCATGGAAATGCACATTATGAAAAAATTATGGCTGGATTTCAAAGGGTTCTTTTGCACCAAAATAAACACCTTTAAATTCCATTTTCACAAAGTTTTTGAAATACCTTCAAACAATTAGAATCAATGTACTTTTAAATCTTACCCTTACAGATTGCAAGACTTCTTATAAAGCTGAAGTAATAGCTACAAAATAGTACAGGAAAAAGGATACACACACATTGAGGGTATAAAATGAGTCCAAACCCACACATAGTACGATTGTCATTGACCATGTGAAGAAAGTGCCAAGGCAACTCCATTGAGAAATGATAGTCTTCAACAAACAGTGCTACCACTTGATCTCTTTATGGAAAGAAGGGTGGAGGGAACCAAAACCTATCACACACATCTTACACTAAAATGTACTCAAATCAGAGTCAGTGAACTCAGGGGGCTTCCATAGCCTTGGCAGCTCATGACAAGAGCCTAGGGAGATTACTGAGGCCATAAACAAGAGTGGCAATTTGTTAAGTCAACAACAGGAGTCACTGTGCACTTACTCCTCATGTAGGATCTTTGTCCTTAGTGTGCTGTACATTGAGATTTAATGCTATAACTAGTACTCAAATAGTATTTTTCACTTTAAGTTTCTGTGTGGGAGCAAACTGTTGAAATCTTCACTTAATGTATGCTAAACTGATCTTCTGTATATAAAGAGAAACGAAAATGAATCTTGATGTGAATGGAAGGGGAGAGGGAGTGGGAAAGGTGAGGGTTGCGGGTGGGAGGGACGTTATAGGGGGGAAGCCATTGTAATCCATATTCTGTACTTTGGAAATTTATATTCATTAAATAAAAGTTTGAAAGCAAAAAAAAAAATTTACTCAAAGGGATCATAGATCAAAATATAAAACAAAAGTGTTTAGAAGAAAACATAAAATTCTTTTTACCTTGGATTAAGCAAAAATTTCTTAGACAAAACACCAAAATCAGACTCTACAAAAGGAAAGAAATGGATAGGTCTGGGGCAGGCATTATGGCACAACTGGTTAAGCCATCACCGGGATGCTCCTATTCCATATCAAACTGCTGCTTTGAGTCCTGGCTCCTCCACTTCTGAACCCCTTCCTGCTACTGCACCTGTCATGGGTGATGGACAAGTACCTGGGTCCTTGCCATTAATAGGAGAGAGCCAAATAGAGTTCCTGGATCCTGGTTTCATCCTGGTCCAGTCCCAGCTGTTGGAAGCACTTGGAGGGTAACCCAGCAGACAGAAGCTAACTCTGCCTTTCAAATAAGTATGTAAATAATTAGAAAACTTAACATATATATATATATATATATATTTACTTTAAGAAATACCATTACAAGAGTTAAAAGACACTGGCCGGCGCCGCAGCTCAATAGGCTAATCCTCTACCTAGCGGTGCTGGCACACTGGGTTCTAGTCCCGGTCGGGGCGCCGGATTCTGTCCCGGTTGCCCCTCTTCCAGGCCAGCTCTCTGCTGTGGCCTGGGAAGGCAGTGGAGGATGGCCCAAGTGCTTAGGCCCTGCACCCCATGGGAGACCAGGAGAAGCACCTGGCTCCTGCCTTCGGATCAGCGCGGTGCACCAGCCGCAGCGCGCCAGCCGTGGCGGCCATTGGAGGGTGAACCAACGGCAAAAGGAAGACCTTTCTCTCTGCCTCTCTCTCTCACTATCCACTCTGCCTGTCAAAAAAAAAAAAAAAAAAAAAAAAAAGAGCTAAAAGACACATTAAATACAGGCAAGGGACTTGTATAAAGAACATAAGAGTCTCCTAAGACAAAATAGAAAAATAACCTGATTTTTGAAAATGGGCAAAATAGTTCATGAGATAGATAATTCACTGACAGCACCGCACAAATAGCAAAGGACATAAAAAGATGCTCAATCTTATTTGCCATTAGGGGAATCAAATTAAAATCACATGAGACACCAACACACGTGCATTAGAAAGGTTAAAATAAAAACAATACTGTGCATGAAGCTGTGATGAGACTGGAAATTACATATTGCTAGGATAAATGCATCTAACACTGTAGAGCTACTCTGAAAAATCAGTTTAGAGACTTTTTCATAAAGCTAAATGTGCTCTTTGCAGCAGCCACACTCCCCAAAATACCTGTACATGAATATTTATGCCAGCATTATTTATATTATTTGTACTTCAAAATCTTGAAACAAAACTAAATATCCTCCAACAGGTTCTACAAATCCCCACTGGGTACATCCACAAAAGAATAATTCAGCAGTAACAGCCACCACCTATTGATTGACATAGGCAGCAGCATGGATTCAGTAGCAATGTATTACGGTAAGTGAAAGAAGCAAGACTCAGAAGGTGACATATTATTGGATTCCACTGTAACAATACTGTTGAAAAGCCAAAACTGCAGAGACAGAGAAGAAATCAATAACCGCAAGACGTTAGGGGTGGGGAGAATCATTAAATGGTCAGGATGAGGGACTCCTGTGGTGAGGGAAGTCTTTTGTATCCTGGGAATACTGGGTATTAGTCCATATACTTGTTAAAATGTGGAGAGGCATATCACAGACAGATAATCACAAGTTTCAGAAACAAAAGAAAGGTCCGAAATATCAAATACACAAAAAGACGTGTCTATGGTATGTTCACCTTGGGATAAATCAGAATTAATTCTCTTCTTTTAAAAAGTGATGATGGAGTAGCTTCTGTTCAGCAACATACAAAAATCACAGCTTTGTGAAGTACAGTTGAGGTTATAGGGGCCGGCATTGCGGCACGGGGTGCAAAGCCACAGCCTACAATGCCAGCGTCCCATACTGGAGCAGCGGTTCAAGTCTTGACTGCTCTGCTTCTGACACAGTTCCCCGCACATGGCCCTGGGAAGACACTGGATGATGGCCCAGGTACTTGGGCCCCTGCGACCCATGAAGGAGCCCCAGATGGAGTCCCAGGGCCCGATTTCAGCTTGGCCCGACCCTGCCTGTTGTAGCCATTTGGGGAGAGAACCAGTGGATGAAAGATCCCTTATTCTTTTATCCCTCTCTTTTTCTGTTACTCTGCCTTTCGAATAAATGAATCTTAAAAAAAATTAAGATTGTGGAGAGCAAATGATCAGTTAGGATTAGACATATTCACTTAGGGCTGATATCCACATGTATGAAGGGAACACGTGCACTAACCCAGAGAAGAGACTGGTATCTGTATATGTTTCTACCAAACACTCTTCAACATTAAGAAGTTCACAGGCATGACTTAAAAATGCAGAGCAAATAAATGTCAGGGGGAAAAACACTCTCTAAAAACAAAACATCCTGGAGCTGGCATTATGGTATATACCAGGTAAAGCTGCTGCCAGCGATGCCAGGATTCCATGTGGGTACCAGTTCTTGTTCCAGCTGTTCCACTTCCAATCCATCTCCCTGCTCATGGTCTGGGAAAGGCAGAAGAGGATGGCCCAAGTGCTTGGGCCCCTGCTGCCCTCATGGGGGACAAAGATGAAGCTCCTGGCTCCTGGCTTCAGCCTGGCCCAGCTTCAGCCTGGCCCATCCTTGGCCATTGTGGCCATCTGGGGAGTGAACCAGAGGATGGAAGATCTCTTTTTCTCTCTCTCTGTCTCTCTCTCCCTCTCCCCCTCTTTCTCTGTAACTCTGACTTTCAAATAAATAAATAAATCTTAAACAAGATACCCCAATTAAAATAGTCTACATAATTTGAATGATCTTTCTTTTTAAACAAAAGTACATAGAAGCTAAATAACAATGATAAATATGTTTATAAAACTAGGCATCTTCCTCCATGGGCATCAAAGGGAGGGCTATTTCTCTTGTGCAATTGCTGTGAACCTATCACAGTGAAGGTGGTTCTTCAAAGGCCTGCAACTTCTAAGCACATTCCTTTTTTTAAAATTTTATTTAATAAATATAAATTTCCAAAGTACAACTTTTGAATTATAGAGGCCCCCCCCATAACCTCCCTCCCACTTATTGAAGGAAACATAAAGACACAGCGAGATTTAGAAATATATCAAAGGTGTTTATCTGGTGTTTATCTCATGCATCCTGAAGCCTCATCCCAACTATGACACCATGCTGGAAAAGCAAGCTAACTGCAGGGCAAAGCAATCAGAAAGATGATATGGAATAATGAATGTAAAACATTTCTACCTGGGGCATAATAGGCCAAGCGTCTGCCAGCAGCCCCTGCACCCATATAGGCAACAGTTCTAGTACTGGCTGCCCTACTTCTGATCCAGCTCCCTGCTATGGCCTAGGAAAGCAGTAGAAGATGGCCCAAGTCATTGGGCCCCTATACCCATGTGGGAGACCCAGAAGAGGCTCCTGGCTCCTGGCTGTGGATTGACTCAGCTCTGGCCATTGCAGCCATTTGGGGAGTGAACCAGTAGATGGAAGGCCTTTTTCTCTGTCTTTCCCTCTCTCTGTCTGTAATTCTACGTCTCAAATAAATAAATAAATATTTTTTTAAAAAAGCAGAGAAATATTTCTACTTGATTAAATTATTTTGACTTCATGTTTTAGAGTTCCCTAAACAAGTTTTTGTTTTGTTAGATTATTTTTTTCACTATTCTCCTATTTTGGTGTGTGTGTGTGTGTGTGTGTGTGTGTGTGTGTTTTAACTCTAGCACTGAATTTCTCAGCAAACATTCCATTCTGTGAAAATGAAAAAGGATGGGGCCAGTGCTGTGGCACAGCAGGTTAAAGTCCCAGCCTGCAGCATCGACATCCCATATGGATGCTTTAAACAAAAAAAAAGGAAAAAAAAGAAAATGAAAAAAGGCTCCATTTCCAGAAAAACAACTCTAGTTTGTGAGTGGCAAATAAACCAATCCCAGAAGCTGTGATCACATTTGCACCCAGCATGAAAGAAGCTCTTTAGGTATGATTAAACAATGATCCTGGACCAGGGAGGTTATCCTGGATTACCTTTATCTAAGCAGGGCCAATGTAGTCCTAAGAGTCCATGTAAGATGGGAGGCAGGAGGGGAAGAGCTGGAAAGAGATGTGCCAGTGGACAGAGACTGGACAGATGTGCTTTGAAGATAGGGGAGGAGCCAAGAGTTAAGTAATTTGGCAATCTTGAGAAGCTGGGAAAGAAAAGGTACTGGATTCTCACTGAGAGCTTGCAAGGAATGCACCTGTTAACACCTCGCAGTTAGGGTCTGTGGTTTCTAGAAGTGTAAGGGAATAACCTTGTTGCAACCACTAGGTTTGTGGCCAGGTGTAATGGCACCGGTAAGGAAACCAATCCACTAGCATCTGTTTAGGCAGTAAACATCCACGGCTGTTTGTAGAGGCCTTGGGTTTGCAGCTATCATCAACCAATTACAACTCTCCTTTACGTCAATGGATATTTGTCTAGAGAGACCAGCAATGATGGCTGAATCTATCACGCATTCATATGAAAAAACCATCTATGCTTTCTGAACATCAGTAATGAAATCATTACATTAATACATTAAATATTCTAAATAAGATACAGAATCTGCTTTGTTGTTAACCAGTTACCACCACCACCAACTTCTATAGGTATAACAGTAAACTCATGATGCTAACCAGGTCAGATCCTAAAAGGTGGCTTCTTTACCACATCTCTAGCTTCAAAATATAGATAAAACATGTTATTTGATATCAAATGCACCAAAACTCACAAAACATGAACCTAAAGGCATGAGACTGATCATTTTCCACCGCTATAATCCAAGCTGTCTTGTCAGAGTACATTTTTTCAAAATTACATTCTTTTAAAATAATGGAAAATTTTTCTCAATTAATAAACAGTATACTCATAATTTATTAAGTTAATACAAGGAGATGATGCCTGAAATACCACAGCCTATATATAATAGCCCGTAAGATACTTTTATATTAAGAAATAGAAACATTTGAAAATATTAACAACACTATTAGCATACAAGACTATATTCTTACACAGAAATTGCTTTTTAAAATCAGAACGTTCTGTTAACAGTAAACAACTTCCAGATTTTCAAGCTGTTTTGTTTATAACTCACATACTTTCATATGAACAATGCAACTGATCTCTAACGAGCAACAGAAATAGTGTCACTTTGATTATCTACATTTATTTCTCAAGCTGTAAACCTGGTCTTCAACTGCCATAAAGATTGATAAATATTTATCACAGAGCAATAAATACAAACACATGTAATCCGTAGTCTGTAGTCACTTCATAAAACACTTTTTCTCATCTGGCTGAAAGAACTCTTGTCTCTTCCATACTTGGTCAACTAATTGGTGTTTAGGTAATATTAACAGGGATAATAGGAAAAAAATATTTTATCCTGGGGAAATTATAAGATGAAAATTATTCTAATTAGTGATGCTTGGGAAATACAAGAAGGTTTACTAGGAATTTGCAGAAGAGGATTTTGGACTCCTGGTCACAGGAGTAAGATTCCTCCTTAAAAAAAAAGAAAGTAAAAATCAAAAGGAAATGCAGATTGTCACCATGGTTGTAAACATCATTTCAAGTAAGATCCTATTAAGTCAGCCCATTGGGAACAAAGACCCTTGCAAGGACAACATGTTAAATAGGTGAGGTTCCTCATAAAGTCTTACAAGTAAACCTCCAATGTTAACTTGACCAAAATTGTTTAAGGACCTGGGAGCTAGAAAGTCCAATTCCCCCATTTTAATAAAAGGAAATTCACACTCAAAGGATGATATTTATTTGTTTATCTTCTCAGAACCAAGTTAATTAGCAGTGAAGCATCAGTCATGGCTCCCTGATTGCTGTGTCCTCACCTGTCAACATTTTTAATCAGTCCCAAAGTTTACTGTGAATTGTGTCACTTGTTGTCTTCTCTTGGATTTCTTCCACCTGCCCTGTGCCCCTCTGATCTCAGTCTACTGCCTTGCCTCAAGTTTAAAAACTCATGACAAAGAAAGGCCTGATGACCCATCTAAACCCTCATGGAGCTGCACTCATCAATTGGGCCAACAACTTTTAAACTGAAGCAACAACAACAAGAACAAAATGCCTTTAGATTTATTTAAGCCACTTTCTGTAAATGTCCAAGGAAATTCTTTATCAGTAAAGACCTTTGTGTCTCAAGTCCCAGAAAATCCTAAATCACACATGCTGACAAATCCTTGGTGGGCAGGACCCAAGCTTCTCATCTCACCTCGATCTCTCCTTCATTTTGATCCACTGTTAGCAATACCAGCTTCACCTTAAGGGCTTTTTTTATTGATGTAGAAGGTATGGAGATTTGCTGGTTTACACATGATGGGGTTTCCCATGGGCTTAGGAGTAAGAAAATTTCCCAGAAGCCTCTAGAAATGTCTCCTTATATCCTGATGGCCAAATTTCAGTCCTGTCCTAAAGCAACCATCACCAAGGGACACGAGAGTATCTAGTTCAACTATCCTATCTCTGGACCCAAGGGTAGGCTGGATTTTTCTGGCACAAGGGTCTATGCAACAGGAATGGATACTGAACAAAATGTGGGCTCTGAGCAGGCAGCCATCAATGTTCACAGCACTTTTAGCTACAAAATTTCCACACACAATATTTCTTTACCACTTAGGTCTTTTCAACATTGTCCAGTAGTGCTCACTTCGGCAGCACGTATACTAAAATTGGAACAAAATTGTCCAGCACAACCTCATGGTTCCATCCCTTCCTGAAAGGAAAGAGGACCCTAAGTCTCATCTGGCCCCAGGATTTCCAGATAAGAGCCAGTATCTTTGGAGACCCAAATTGCTTGGAGAACTCCACCTAAATGATGAAATATTTACTCCTCACATTGGCATACTAATCACAGTGGGGAAAACAAGCCAACACAGCCAGAGTAACATGCCAGAAAAGGGTCACATGACAAATAACCCAAAGTAATCACTGGCTCCTAGCATGCTCATAGCTGTGTTCCTAGACAAGGAAAGTGTAGCTATCCACGTCTGGGATGAGAACACGTTACCGCACAGCCCATATTTCTGCTTTCTGAAAGGGGTACTCCCTCATCCATTTTCATCCATGGTCATATTAATGAAAGTGTGTTGGAGGATGCCTTTTAAGGGAGCCATATAGTTATCAGCTCATTCTTCAGAAAACTGCAGAGCTTGGGAATTTGTGTTATGGGTTGAACAGTCACAATCTGTTGTGAGGACAAGTGTTTGGAGCAAGATTTCTGAAAAAAAAAAAAAAAAATCTCGGGAGTCTTCCAGCATATGTGACTGTAGTCAAATCTAAGGGATTGTAATACAACCAGTGAGCTCCTTAGACTCATTCTTGGAATCTATAAACACTAGTGTCCAATAGGCATAAGGTTCTATAACTGTCCATTCAACCATTTGCAATTTAATGGCCTCTGCCATAAGGCAATAAAAAAAAATCCCATACTGAATTCATAGCACATAACTGTCTTTCCCTTTGAGGGTGCAGACCATGCTTAATGGAAGGCCCCTAAGGAAAACATAGTGATTAGGTTTGTCTTCTGCTAAATTCCCCACCCATTAAATACCCAAACTCATGACCACCATAAGACCTGAGTTCAATTGTTCAAACCCTGACAGATTCAAACTACCATGCCATCCTCAACTTAGAGTTCAGTCCAGGTCGGCGCTGCGGCTCAATAGGCTAATCCTCTACCTGCGGCACTGGCACCCCGGGTTCTAGTCCAGGTCAGGGCACCAGATTCTGTCCTGGTTGCCTCTCTTCCAGGCCAGCTCTCTGCTGTGGCCCCGGAAGGCAGTGGAGGATGGCCCAAGTGCTTGGGCCCTGCACCCGCATGGGAGACCAGGAGGAAGCACCTGGCTCCTGCCTTCAGATCAGCGCAGCACACCAGCTGTAGCAGCCACTTTGGGGGTAGGGGGGAGTGAACCAACAGAAAAGGAAGACCTTTCTCTCTGTCTCTCTCTCACTGCTAAATCTGCCTGTCAAAAAAAAAAAAAAAAAAAAAAGGAGTTCAGTGCATATACAGAAAGACCTTTCACGGTCAAGCTGCACTGCTTTCTCTCAGTTTTCAAGTGAGTTAGTCTAAGTTCCTTTAGTGTACCTTGCAAACAGCCAACACAATCTGGTATTATTAACTTTTCTCACCAGTTTTCTCTAAGGTTGCATCATCTATGACACATGGCCAATTTCCAAAAGAACAATAAAAGTTTTTTTCATTGTTTTGTGAAACCAACAGCCAGGGTGACCTACATCCCAGCCTGGAGAGGTAAGATTTCACTGACCTATTCCCCTGCTCCTGCACCTATTCCAACACATTTACAATCGTATCCTGGCAATGCTGCAATCCATATGCTGAAGGCTATACCACAATGAATGTATTTTGCTGCAAAGAATGCTATTTTTGAAAGATTTATTTGTTTTAAAGGCAGTGTTACAGAGAGAGAAGGAGAGTCAAAGGCAGAGATCTTCCATTTGCTGGTTCACTCCCCAGATGGCCACAACAGCCAGGGCTGGGCCAGAATGAACTGAAGAGCCAGGAGCTTCTTCCAGGTCCCCGTAGGGGTAGCAGGGACCTAAGCACTTGGGCCATCTTCTGCTGCTTTCTTTTTCTTCTGCTGCTTTTTCCAAGCCAACAGCAGGGAGCTGGATCAGAAATGGAGCAGCTGGGACACAAACCGGTGCCCATATGGGATGCCACCATTGCAGGCAGCAGCTTCATCCGCTATGCTACAATGTTGGTCCCAAAGATTATTCTTTATGCAAATAAGATTATACAAGACAGACTTCTCTTGGCTCACAAAACAGAACTCAGACATAGAATACATTCGAGGGTTTTCTCATTCTGTCGTTTGACTATGCCACCAAGTTCCTGTGCTCTACTTCTCTGCTTTGCCACATTTAGTGTTGGCTCCACTGATGGGTGGCAATATGTCTAGAAAGCTTTGTGAAAACACAGAAAATACAAAACAGAGGAGACAACAGTATACAGAGAAAGCAGACAGACCTTCATGTTTTCCTAAGATCAAGGACAACTTTCCACAAGCCTCCAGCAGAATTCTCTTTATGTCCTATTGACTAGGATTAGTTTCAATGCCCATTCCTAAACTAATTACCAGTATGGGAAATAGCATTATTATAATTAGATTAGACTAACAATTTAGGGTAGAATGGATGGAGGAAGCAAACCACCATGACCACAACAAATACTCTGCTCATTGTTCAAGTAATTTTAGATCTAATGAACATATGGAAGACTATTTTGTAGCACGGACCCTTGAATGATAGGGTTACCTACTAAGTAAACATGAAATGTCTCCACTCTAAGACTTGCCGACAGCATCTTCCAAGCATTCCCAAGCAGTGTTAATCAGGATGACACAATAAACAATGGTCAGAATTCTCTTTATATCCTATTGACCAGGATTGGTTTCCATGTGTATTCTCAAAGTAATTGTTTATTGCCATCTCTCAGGACTAAATATTCTCATTATAGGAATCAATCCTGTGGCAGGTTCCAAGGACACATGGGACTTTGAGAAAAAAAAAAAAAGTAGACTTCACTTAATTCCCAGCTCTGGCTGTTACCAACAGTTTGATCTAAAGCAGGCTGCCTCGACTCGCTGAAGGTAAGTTTCCTTACCAGCCAAACAAGAATACTAGTACTATCTCAGCTCGCAGGCTATGGAGTTTCAAGTAAAGTCATGTATCTAGCATCTGCCCCAAGCCTTGTACACTTTGGATAATCAACTTATGTTTTCTTTTCCTTTCCTACACACAATTTATCCTCATGTATTCCCTCAATTTAAATCAACTGCTGTCACCCAGCATAAATACTCACACAGATTAGGTATTCCAGTAAGACAGTAGATTATCCTGCATGTACGGTGGTGGGTCCTTATTGTTTCAAAATCCATTAATAATGTTGTTCCCTAAAGCATCTTATTGAAGTATACCTATGTTATGGGGTCGGCACTGTGGCATAGTAGGCTAAGCCACCACCTGCACCGCCTGCATCCCACGAGTTTGAGTATGACTGCTCCACTTCTGATCCAGCTCCCTGCTATGGCCTGGGAAAACAGTGGAAGATGCCCCAAGTGCTTGGGTCCCTGCACCCACATGGGAGACCCAGCAGCTCCTGGATCCTGGCTTCAGATTAGCCCAGCTCCAGCTGTTGTGGCCATTTGGGGATTGAACCAGCAGATGCAAGAACTCTTTCTCTCTGCCTCTCCCTCTCTCTGTTGCTGTGGATTCGTTCTGAGAGGAGCAGAGTCACCACACAGACCCCAGGAGTTGGGTGAAAGCAGGCCAGAGGCAAGCATCCCGTAGACTCATTTATTGTAGTTGGTACAGCAGCTTAAATAGCCAAGGCAGCCAATCCGGTCAAGGGGTGGTTTATGTCCTAACCAATCACAGCCTGTTGCCAGGCAGTATCCGAAGCCATCCAATCACAGCCTGTTGCCAAGCAGGCTCCATTGCCAGGTGGGTTTCAAAGGCATTCCTGAGTAACTGATGTTCACTTGCCAGTGGCCATCTTGGCACGGCCTTCTCATTCCACCACATTTCCCCCTTTTCGTTTATTTTTGAGCAATGGGAGGCATGATTCTTGGCCATACCATTGTTGACCCCGTTTCCATGTGGTCTCCATATGTGGCTGTGCCTGTCTTAGGTTGTCCCTCAGGGGGTCTTACCCGTCATTAACTAACCAGCACTCAAGACGCGAGACCACAGGAGTGCTTGCTTGTGGGGAGCAACTCGGACTAGACTAAGTTACTCAAATTAAGACTTATTCTATGCATCTGCTCTCCCACAATATGGCGCTGGGAGAGGAGTAAACAGCTTTTACACAGCTGCCACCAGTTCGACCAGTAACCTGCAGGAGCTGATCCTGCTCCTGATTGGAGGAGAGCAGCGTACTCGGCGTGTGGGTAGCAGAGTTGGGATTGGTGGAAGAGGACTATAAAGGAGGAGAGAGACAACATGCACCAGGAACATCTATCTGGAGGAACACCTGAGCAGCCCCCGAGAGAGCCGGCCGGCGGTGTGCCGCTCCCCCGCGGAAGTGGGGAAAGTGGCAGGGGAACTGCCCTTCCACGGAGGTGGAAGGGTCGGCAGCCAACCCGGGAAGAACCAGCAGCAAACCCGGGGAGGGCCGAGCAGACAAAAGAACAGCGCAGAGTCCTGTGTCGTTCCTCCGCGAAGAGGGGGAGCGACACTTGCTCAGATAGGGGTAGGAATGAGGAACAATGGTAATCAGGAATGGCATGACCGCACACAGGCTGTGGGCCATTTAAGTGGCTGACCAGAGCTAGTGGGGTACAAAACAGTAATGGATGTGGCTATGGGCAGTTCCTCAGGGTAGAATGATAGGGCAGGTGTGTCTGCTAACAAGGCAGACTCTCAGTCTTGTTCAGCTAGTTCTGATTGACTGTCAGTTGCAGGCTTGATGTTTCTGGCTGGTGCCCAAATGGGCTGTCCCGCATTCTCTGGAAAGACACAAGCATATCCTTGGTTCTTGGTTAACAGGAGCCTTTTTACAGGCTTTGGAATCCAGGGCCCAAATTTAGTGTCCACTTTGAGATTAACAACAAACATGCAGGTGGGATGGGGTCTAGCAACTGCCCTGAGAGCCTGGGGTGCCTGGGGACTGCCACAAATGTGGGGATCCTCACTGGGTGCGGATGCGATGACCTCACATGGGTTATTGCCTCAAGGTCGTCTAAGTTCATCCCACGGGTATTTGGGGGGTGGCTGACTAGGCATTGCAGCATTGTCGGCTGTCATTTCATTTTCACTGTCAGAGCTCTCTCTCCCTAAGTCATCAACTGTTGCCTGTGAGGCAGAGACCTGGAGTGACAGGCTCTTATCACTCACAGATTCACCATGTTTGGTAATCTATGTGGATTTCTGAGAGGGGGGTATCTTTCCCATGTTTGAGCACTTAAGAGCGGCGTGACATGCCAGCTCTAGCCAAAGGAAAGGCACGCACAGCACTGCTGCCATAACAAAACAAATTCCTAGCACCTCAGCGGCTGATGGCATTCGGCAGGGGTTCCCTACATTAGACAAACAGACAGTGGTGTATCCGATTGTAAATATGTCCTGTGCTTAGTGGGGGACTTCCTTGATTCGTTAGGTCAAGGCCGTATGCCCACACGGTATCGCTGGAGCGTCACCTCTCTCGAGTGAGGGATGATGACTTGGTTCTGAATTCTGGGATGATCAGTCCCTTATGTGAATTTGCCAGGCGAACCGAAAGTAAAAGGAGAAGCCAAGAAGCAGCGTATGCTTCTGGGCGGTGTGTGCCTAACCTGGGGTCCCTTAGACCAAGGACAAGGACAAGGAAAGGGGCATAGGAGGGGGTTCTGCGCTCACCCTCACGAAACCAAACAGCACACAAAACACCAAGGGGCCTACTTGCCGAAATCAAGGGGGGACCTCACCGAGTCCGACACACTGTCTCTCTCTCAGTCATGTTGGCGTCAGATGTTGAGGTTGATTTGTTCTGAGAGGAGGAACGGTGGGGGCAAGAGGTACACAGTCACCACACAGACCCCGGGAGTCAGGTGAAAGCAGGCCAGAGGCGAGCAGCCCGCAGACTTGTTTATATTTCAGTTGGTGCAACAGCTTAAATAGCCAAGGCAGCCAATCCAGTCAAGGGGTGGTTTATGCCCTAACCAATCACAGCCTGTTGCCAGGCAGGCTCCATTGCCAGGTGGGTTTTTTTTTTGTTGTTTGTTTTTGTTTTTTGACAGGCAGAGTGGACAGTGAGAGAGAGAGACAGAGAGAAAGGTCTTGCTTTGCCGTTGGTTCACCCTCCAATGGCCACCGGCGCACCGCGCTGATCCGAAGGCAGGAGTCAGGTGCTTCTCCTGGTCTCCCATGGGGTGCAGGGCCCAAGCACTTGGGCCATCCTCCACTGCACTCCCTGGCCACAACAGAGAGCTGGCTTGGAAGAGGGGCAACTGGGACAGAATCCGGCACCCCGACCGGGACTAGAACCTGGTGTGCCGGTGCCGCAAGGCGGAGGATTAGCCTATTGAGCCATGGCGCCGGCCAACCAGGTGGGTTTTAAAGCCATTCCTGAGTAACTGACGTTCACTTGCCAATGGGCATCTTGGCATGACCTTCTCATTCCACCACATCTGTCTATAACGCTACCTCTCAAATAAATCTTTTTTAAAAAAGTATATATATATATATATGCATGTGTACACACACATATATTTCCACAGATATTCAAAAGCATACAGATTTTCATAATAATCTCATCAGTCATACAAGAGGAAAGTTAAAAAATACATAACATTCCTAATTTACACAGTAAAATTATTAAAATTATACTATTACAATTTCCCAGTTTTGAAAAAATAATCATTACTAAAGAATAAACCCACATCATCATTTCATTTAATTAACATCAATGCCTGATTACTAAAGCAACTCAGGAAAGAAAAAGAAAAATTGAATCTCTAGAAGCTTCCCTACAGACACGAATTTCAACCGACTTCCAAACATTCTTCATTGTTTCTATAAAATGTTATAAATGGGTTGCACAAACAACACACAAATATTTTAATTTACTGAGCAACGTGTAACATAAATGCTCCTAAACTCTTTCACTCACACCTATTTAATATCTATTTTATTGTGGTTTTCACTTAGTATTTTTCTGATATCCTGTTTATCTGACGAGTATTACATTTATTAAATAAGTGGCTTCATTATGACCTAAGCAATAGGAAGACATGAGTAATATGAGTATTACTCTGAAACAAACAGCAGAAATATTGTCTGGGAAATACTTCTTCGCTGCTTCTCAATGGCAGACACCCTAGGAAATAAACTTCAAATGTATATGCAATGTGCTTTTGTTTAATTATTATTCCGCTTTAAAAGGAAAACAGTAATTGCAGTAGTTTGTCTCCTACAATAGTCTGTGTTAGGAATTTTATTTGGTTTCTCTTGTTTCATCAATGCTTAGGGTGAGTTAAGTTTTTACACCCAAAGTTACACCTCTGCATATAATTTTGATTTTCTTTCTGAAAAAAAATATTTCCCCGGGTTCTCATAATTGTTACAAATATTTTATAATCAATTCAAAACCTCCCATGGAGGACACATATCCATTTACTTAATTAGTCCCATAGAATTGTTTAAATGATTTCCCCATGATGGTTGGACCTTTTTTTTTTTTTTTTTTTACGATTTATTTATTTATTTGAAAGTAGTTACAGAGAGGCAGGGAGAAAGAGAGAGAGAGGTCTTACATCCCCTGGTTCTCTCCCCAGTTGGCAGCAACGGCTGGAGCTGCACCAATCCGAAGCCAGGAGCTTCTTCCAGGTCTCTCACGCAGGTGCAGGGACCCAAGGACTTGGACCATCTTCTACTGTTTTCCCAGGCCATAGCAGAGAGCTGGATCAGAATTGGAGCAGCAGGGACTCGAAATGGCACCCATATGGGATGCCTACACTGCAGGCGGTGGCTTTACCCACTACGCCTCAATGCCGGCCCCAAGCTGGACCACTTTTGTACATATAATTTTCTACACTTTTGATACTTAAATGGGATAGACTGCCAAAAGCGCTGGCCTTACCTTCTTTGTTATAATATGCTAATTCTGGCACAATAAGGGTAGTAGTGTTAACAAAAACAGAAAGATATGCCCAGTACTTTTGTTTGTGGCTCCTGCGTGCCCCGCCCCCCATTTCAAGGTTAATTGAAAATTAGGAGAGTAACAGGAATTGCAATGTGCGAATCACTTGAATCACACATTCTATGTCCTATGGAGGTTTGGAAAATCAGGCAAGAATGAAGTCTTCAGATGTGAAGTTCTATAGGAAATACACAGCGCAAAGTAGCAGCAGCCACGACAATGCGAATCAGATGGCAACTACAAAAGGACACACATTATTTGAATCATGAACTCCACTTCTGAGAGGAGAGGATTTCTCTGTTCAGGAAGGAAGGCACATGAGCACCTCATGTGTGTGGCAGCATTGGTGGACTACGGGACAGTCCTGCAGGATGTCAAACTCCATGTGTCTGCACATTCACAGAAACACATTGTATTACAGGTGTAGACGGATCCACGGAGAGATCCACTACAACGTCAGCGTTTTCTCCATCCCTTCGCCACTCACTCAGTGTCTGCTGGCCCCTGCGAAAAGCGGCAGGTCACTACCAAACATGTCCACACCATCAAGTTATGGTAGTAGGGTCCCCATTCAGTTTCTCAGCAGCCCTCTCTCATCTCCCTGTGAATACAACTCTCTTTCCTAGCCTCAGCCTGCTTTTTTATTTCTCTTGCGAGTACCTGTTGGGAATCCACTGTGTGCCAAGTACAATGACGGGAGGGGATTAAGGTCTGGTCCCTGCTCTCATAAGGGTCTTCTTATCTGGAAGATAAATCATGCTCATTTGTCTGATTTATAGAGCGGTCACTTTCTTTGGAGAGTTTATAGAGTGAATGTTTATGTCCCACTTCCCCAAATATATATATATATATATATATATATATATGGTGAAAATATAATCCTAAAAAGTTGGAATTTCTCTCACCCCAAGATATCTGGAAGAGGAATCTGTGGGAGATAATTGGGCCTCATGAGTGCAGCTCTCATGGGTGCAATGAGTGGCAGTCAGCTAATTTCTGCCACCCATGTGTGTTTGTCAGGATGCTGGAAGCAGGCCCTCACCAGAACCAACTATGCCAGCACCATTGCCTTAGACTCTAGCTTCTAGAACTGTGAGAAATGAATTTCTGTCATTTACAAGCCATACAGTCTATGAGAATCTGTTCTGATGTCCTGACAGAAGGAAGACAGACAGGGGGTTGGGCTGGAGTCTGTTGGTTGATGCACTTGTTATTTTTCAACAAAAATAAATGTTCAAAATGATACCCTGCTTGGCTGAATTAGATATTGGAGAAGTCTTTGTCTCAGGACATGGTGCTATACAATTGGTGCTGATTAAATAATTTTAGTTCCAACTTTCTAACAACAATAAGGGCAAGAACAGAGTGTGCTCCTGGTGTTCCTAAGTATTCCTGGAAGGTAGAGCAGAGCAGTATCTCCGGAACTCAGAGGATGCTACAAAAAGAGGATGTGGCCCCAACACCAAGGGAAGCGATGGGTTCAGCAATGTTACTCAGTCCGTACAGGAAGCTTGCTGACAGAATCTGCCAGGCAAGAGCTAAGGGATCATTTCAATGCTCTAATTTTACTAAAGAAATAATGAAAAAAAAGAAAGTTATTTTTGCAGAAAAGATGAAAATCACGTATATTTCAGTAGGAGAAAGCTCCCCTCTGAGACTGCCTTGATTTCTACTTTTTAAGGTAATCATCTGAAGAGGCTCTCATACTCAGTCAATGAGAATCTTCTTTTGTTTTTAATTTCAGAATGGCAGCAAAGATTAAAACAAGCTATCAAATAATTTTTACTTTCTCATCGAGGATTATTCAGCGATTCGCAGAGCAACACGGTCAAGATCAGGCTTGCTTTCCTCAAGTGTCGCCCTCATGCTACCTGACTTATCCCTTATAAAATACCCTAGGCCAATTACACGTAAGTGCCATGCGGTTTGCCTTCTGTTCTGCTCATATGTTTTCAATTAGTCATGGTACAGTAAAAGCATGCACACAGTCTCCAGGCAAATTTCTAGGGGATTTTCTGTTCCTAAAACTTGAACTTCATTATGATATTTCTGGATTATGGCCCAATCGATACATTTACAGTGTTCTGTTTAGACAAAAGACATTTAATTTGCATTTCAATAAACCACACTAGGGTAAGTATTATAACAAGGCACATACAAAAAAGTGGGACACTTTCTTGAATCTTTCTCAAGCCTAACTGCTGCTTAGCAATTAAAAAAAAAAAACTCTAGATATTTTATTTTTCTGTCAACCTTCAAAGATTCAAAGCAACCCATTCAACGTAAAGTGAGCGCCAACAATGTGTACAGTGCCACTGTGGGCATCCTGAAATAAATGTTAATACACAAAACATAAGAAAAGTACCTGAGCAGCCGTATAAAGAGAAATAAATGGCTCAGTAGACACAAGCACCTACACAGCTTGGTAATATTCAGGGGACATGGGATGGACAGCAGTGAAATAATTCCTCCACCAGGACTGAGGGATGGATGAAGAGACAGGGATTTGATGACAGAATGGAGAGGAGACTCTTCTTTACATAGCAAAAGCAGGAATCGTAGGGCTGGCGCTAATTGTTGCATTGGAAATCATTAAGACAGCGTCAAGGCTGGGAAGCGCTGATAACCCAGATGAGCACTCCAGGCTGGGGTGGGATCTGGCCTGTGGGCCCTGACAAAGAGGAGCTGAATTCATGCCGGAGTGGTCTGTACGAACGTGGACAAAGCCGTCACTGCAGTCCCTAAGTAACCCACATTGTGCTATCTTACAGTCAGGGTAACAAGAAGGAACAGATGGTCTGAGGCAGAGAGCAGGCATGGTGCAGTAGGGCTGTTAAGTAGATCAGCATTAGGGTGTACAGTGCATGATAGAGACAGTAACCCCACTTCAAAACCATATTCACTCACTTAAATAGACACACTGTGATTTTTGAAAATATCTAAACCTAAACATATATGCATAATACACAAGACAAACAATGCCTCATATAGTATGGCAGCTGTTACTACTAAAAGCTTAGCTATCAGTTGGGCACAGGATTCTTCTCAGTGTCTGACCCTACTGGCAGCATTAGCGTGGGCAAATCACAAAACACTTGGAGCCTTGGTTTCCTTGCCTGTGAAATGGTGATACTCCCCTAACAGGGCCACTGCAAGTATAATGCCAGCTGACCTCGGAGTTCAGTTCAGAGCAGTTCAGCACAGGGACCCAGGAGACCCTCAGTAAAGAATAAGTCATCATCGTCTGCCCAACTTTTCAAAACAGGCATAATCTATGCCGGATTGTATTTACTTTTATAGACATTTCCCTCCAAAGGAAGGCCTCACAAATATAACCTGAAGACCATCACTGGAATTGGCATTTTTCCAATTCAAATGTATTTACTAAGTAAGACATAACCAATTAATATGCATCAGGGCATTAAACTCTTTCACAGGTCCTTACCAAATTCTATGATTTAAAAGACCCTAATTTAAGATCTTCCGGTCCTCATCATAATAATAATAAAAGGCAAAAAGAAATAAAGATAACATAAGTACAGATTGATATCTTACATAGATTTCAAGGCTTCCAATTCCATCTCTGGCAGATACGCAACATCAGGACCACCATAAAACTCAGCAAAAGCACAGTTCACACTCCCAAACTCCTCCACAGCAACCGGGATATGAGAAAAGCAGGGATCCCCTTGGAAGGAGCAAAACCACAGCAAATGGAGAAACCTGAGGACTCCCAGCAGTGGGTCAGGCACAGGAAGGGCACCACCGTGCTGTGACATCAGCTCATTTAGTATTCCCAGAGGGAAAACGCTCACGAGGCAAATGTAGGACGTACAAGCATTTCTACCCAGACCACACCACAGTCTGGGAGCTGGTGGCTGCCTATTCACTGGAAGTATCAGCCATGAGCATCAAGATGTTCGAGCAGGCACTGCCCCATTCCCACAGGCACACAGACTCTGAATCAGCAAGACAGCCAAAGGCGCAAGTCCTGCCAAAATATGAGGATCCCCTCTGTTGCCAGTACCACACAGGTTGAATCAAACACAATGGTTACAATTCCAAACTGATATTGTGCCTGACAGCCAACATCAAAGATCAAAATAACATGATCTAGGATAATTTATCGAGAGTACGTGTTTAGTTAATGAGAAGCAATGAGTTGGAGACTAGCAGTAATCACAGAGGAATGAATGCTCTTAGGAGTGGGAAAGAAAATTGCGTGGGAATACAGAACACACAGGGCCTCCCCAGCGAAAGTAGCCAAGGAAAATAGTGGGTTTTGGAACCCTTTTAAAAGATACAATAGCTTTACCTCATCAAAGCTGAATACGTTGATTTCTATCTTTCTTCTTCTCAATTTTCTTAAAAAGCATGTAGCTTTAAAACTATTGAATATTAAAGTAAACAGTAGAGGGGTTTTTACTGATGGCAATTACATGTTCCAAAATTTCTCCTACAATAATCCAACTTTACTCTATCAGGAATTCCCAACCAAAATGCCTGGGAAGCAGAAGAGGATGGCTCAAGTACTTGAGTTCTTGCCACCCACGTGGGAAACATAAATGGAGCTGGTGGCTCCTGGCTTCAGCCTGGCCCAGCCCTGGCTGTTGTGGTCATTTGGGTAGAGAACCAGTAAATGGAAGATATCACTGTGTCTGTCTGTCTGTCTGTCTCTCTCCCTTCCTCCCTCTCTTTCTCTCTCTGTCACTCTGCTTTCCAAGTAAATAAAATACAAAATGAGGTTCTAAAAGCCAAAAACATCTTTATTTTTAAAATGTCAAATTAAAAAGTGAGTTCAAACACAGAAGACTAGACTTTCAAACACAAGTCTACAATGCAAGTTCCATCAAAGATAAATGTCAAGCTAGCTTGCAGACACACAAACCAGATGTCTATCTGCAACCTTGTGCATATACCTTCAAAGGGGTCTGTTTTAATTATTCTCAATGTCTCCCTGAAGATGTCCAGGCAGAGCTATGCTAGAAACCTCTTGGCAACTGCTGATTTTAGTAGAAGATTCCTCTATTTTGGAAGCACCGATTTGTATAACACATAATGCAGAAAAGTTGGGATTGAAGCTGTTATGGGCAATAAGAACAAAAGAATTAAATACACTGCACCTTGGATCCCCGTATTATGAAATGAATCAAGTAACTATAATTAAACAAAAAGCATTGCTCAATAGATTTGTTCCATTTGGCTTCCGCTGAGTAACTGACAGTGAAAGGTAATCCCTCTGACAGACACAGGTCTGATCATGATATTCCTCCTGTTAAACTTTCAAAGGTTTCCCTTGACTTTAGAAAGACAATTTTATTGTGGTTTTCAGAACCAACTTCAGTCTGGCAATCTTGTAGTGTGGAACTGACGTTTGCCAAACACATTTGAGAACAAGAACTCTTCTCAACTTTGGAGTTACTCAAAGACAGCACCTCCCAGATGAACTTTCAGTCTTCACCAGTTGAATAATACCTGATGGTACTTACGATGTGAGGAGTGCCTTTAAATCTCTCTCTTGATTATAATTCCACATATTCGAAAGCAATTCATAATCTACAGAAAATTCTGAGAGCAGGCTAGATTTGAGAACTGGTAATGGCTTTGCAGTTCATGCTTTAGGAAGCAACCTACAGTGAACAAAAAGTAAGGAAATAAGAATTTCCTGTACAAGGACACTTCAAAGGTCCAAGGATAATTGGAAATAAAAGATAGGCTTACTTTGGTGCAAAAAGTTTCTGAAATATCTGCATAGATTTTTTTTCATAATACATATGTTCCATTGACTTTTTGAAGACCTCTCCTATTTTTATTGCAATGCTATTGCCCAAGCATGTGCTCTACAGACCGAGTGTATTCAATACTTATTTGCTAAAGGAATGGACTTATAACCACAGTTCAGTTCCCAGGCTATGGGGCTTTCCAGGTTGCTCCCACTAGTGGATTCCACACTGCAAGGTATTCAGACACTCAGTCTATCAGTTTCTTCAAGCATCTGTCTAAATGCCATCTTTCTCTTCTTCATTAGTTTATTTGAAAGGCAGAAAAAGAGAAACAGAGAGAGTGAGCGAATGTGAGCCAGTGCTACCATCCTTTGATTCACAGCCCAAACACCCACAGCCAGTGGGAGCAGGGCTAAAACCAGGAGCCAGGAACTCAATCTTGGTCTCCCATGTGGATAGACCATCATCTGCTGCTTCCCAGAGTGTACATTAGCAGGAATCTGGAATTGGAGGTGGAGCCAGGACTCGAACCTATGCACTCTGATAATGCACTATGGGCTTCTCAAGTGGCATCTCCCACTGGGGATGGCGAGAGTGAGGAGGATGAGGAAGCAGGCATCTCCCTCACATAATAGCTGGGAGGGAATGAACCAATTACTGTAGAACAATGGGAAACATGTATTAGAAATGTCACCTTTCGCCGGCGCTGCGGCTCACTAGGCTAATCCTCCGCCTTGCGGCGCCGGCACACCGGGTTCTAGTCCCGGTTGGGGTGCCGGATTCTGTCCCGGTTGCCCCTCTTCCAGGCCAGCTCTCTGCTGTGGCCAGGGAGTGCAGTGGAGGATGGCCCAGGTGCTTGGGCCCTGCACCCCATGGGAGACCAGGAAAAGCACCTGGCTCCTGGCTCCTGCCATCGGATCAGCGCGGTGCGCCGGCCGCAGCGCGCCAGCCGCGGTGGCCATTGGAGGGCGAACCAACGGCAAAGGAAGACCTTTCTCTCTCTCTCTCTCACTTCCACTCTGCCTGTCAAAAAAAAAAAAAAAAAAAAAAAAAAAAAAAAAAAAGAAAAGAAAAAAGAAATGTCACCTTTCATCTAATGTAAAAATAAGTTCAAGATGATCAGAAACCTAAACATAAGAATTAAAAGTCAAATTTACAGAGACACAGTGCTGTTGGATTTCTAACACAATGCACTGAGCAGCAGAGGCCACTTGTGAAAGGCTATATTCTGTACTATTCCTTTATATGAAAGTCTAGGCCAGGGAACTGATACAGTGAATAAACACCGAAAAACTGGAGAAAGACAAGAAGGATGGTGGACATGCTCTGTGTGTTAATGGGGGGGGGGGGGGCTTTAGGTAGAGCCCATTCCTCTGATGTGATCCATAGTTTCATTATAAAGACAAGCTATAGTTAATTACAAATGATAAGCCAGGCTGCTCCATTTTACAATGTTTCTTTCTCTCAACTGTCTTCAGACTCCCCAGTGAGGTAAGACTTCTCGCAGTCATAGATACAATTGGGTAATTTTATGTGTCAACTTGGATAGAATACGGTTCCTAGTAGTTTGGTTTGACATCATTCTGGATGTGACTGTGAAGATGTCTTAGATAAGGCTGACATTCACAGTCAGCAGACAGCAGGTAAAGGAGAGCACCCTGCATTACACAGGTGGGCCTCGTCCAGTCAGGTGAAGGCCTCCACAGCAGTCAGTGAGGTTGCACAAAGATGGCTCTCAGCCTCAAGGCTGCATTATGGAAATCCCGCCTGAGTTTCCAGCCTGCTCACCTGCCCTAGACAGACTTTCCAGTTCTCCTAATCCAGCATCAGTCTCTCTCTTTCCTTCTCAGTCTCTCTCCCTCTAAAGAACTCCGGCTGGTGCAGAGTTCTGAAGCAGCCAAAGTGTGGGAAACAACACAGGCGAGACGTGCCAGCGCTGTGCCCAGTCCAATGCTTGTGCTCACTGAGGCAGAATTTACACACTTAATGCAGAATGCACCTTGTAAGGATAAGCTCAGTGAGTCTTGACAAGTACATACAGAAAGTAAACATCCCCACCCCCATTAACACACAGAGCATGTCCACCATCCTTCTTGCCTTTCTCCAGTTTCTCGGTGTTTATTCACTGTATCAGTTTCCTGGTCTAGAACTTCCTATAAAGGAATAGTACGGAATACAACCTTTCACAAGTGGCCTCTGCTGCTCAGTGGGTTGTGTTAGAGATTCAACACCATCGTTCTGTTATCTGCAAATTTGACTTTTAATTCTTATGTTTAGGTTTCTGATCATCTTGAATTTATTTTTGCATTAGATGAAAGGTGAAAGTTGACATTTCTAAGAAATGTTTCCCATTGTTCTGCAATAATTGATTCAATGTTTTGTTCTTTCCCTTCTGAATTATCTTTTTTTTTTATTTATTTTTTTGACAAGCAGAGTGGACAGTGAGAGAGAGAGACAGAGAGAAAGGTCTTCCTTTGCCGTTGGTTCACCCTCCAGTGGCCGCCGCAGCCGGCGCGCTGCGGCCTGCACACCGCGCCAATCCGATGGCAGGAGCCAGGTGCTTCTCCTGGTCTCTCATGGGGTGCAGGGCCCAAGCACTTGGGCCATCCTCCACTGCACTCCTGGGCCACAGCAGAGAGCTGGCCTGGAAGAGGGGCAACCGGGACAGAATCCAGCGCCCTGACTGGGACTAGAACCCAGTGTGCCGGTGCCACAAGGCAGAGGATTAGCCTATTGAGCTGCGGCACCAGCCCTGAATTATCTTAATACTTTTATCAAATATCCTCTGACTATGGGATGGCATTTGGCACAGACAGCAGCTGGGATGCCTGTAACCCATATGGGAGTGCCTGGGTTTCATACCGTGCTCCGCACCTGATGGTAGCTTTGTGCTAATGCACACCTTGGAGGCAGCAAGCTGACAGCTCAATCAGTTACATTCCTGCCACCCACATGGGAGACTCAGACTGAGTTGTCTGCTTCAGGTTTTGGCCAACGAATTTTGGGAGTGAACCAGCAGATAGGAACTGCTATATATGTATGTGTGTGTGTATGTGTGTGTATATATGTATTTACTTTTATATATTCATATTTATATATTATAAACATTATATATATAAAAACCACATTTTTAAGTCAACTGACAATACATGTGTTGGGTCTATTTTTAAACTTTGTTTTGGGGTGTAGCTGGTAAAGCTGCTCCCTGCAGTGCCAGGTTCGAGTCCTGGCTGGTCTACTTCCAATCCAGCTCTCTGCTAATGGCCTGGGAAAGCAGCAGAAGATGGCTCAAGTACTTGGGCCCCTGCACTCTTGTGGGAGACCCAGAGGAAGCTCCTGGCACTTGGCTTCAGATTGGTCCAGCTCTGGCTGTTGTAGCCATTTGGGGAGTGAGCCAGCGGACAGAAGGTCTTCCTCCCTCTCTCTATAACTCTGCCTTTCAAATAAATAAATAAATCTTTTTTAAAAAGTTTATTTTGTTCAATTCCTCTATTTATCTTTCTTAAACCAATTCTATACAGGCTTGATTCTACAGCCTGACAAGTCTATAAATCAGTAAGCATGAGTCACCCATCTTTGTTATTCTTTTAAAAGCTATAACTAATCTGTGCTCTTTGCATTTCCGCATAAATTTGGGAATCTGCTTGCCATTTTTCAAAATAAACTTTGTTGGTATTTTGGCTAGGCCTGCATCTAATTATAGTTTAACTGGTCGAAGACTGTCATCTTGTCGACCCATAAACACAATAGATATGGAATCTTCCAAAAGTTCATGGAAAATATGTTTTTTGAAAAAAAACTGCAAAGAGTTCAAAAAACTTTTTGGCACCAAAATAAACTCATCTTTTAATTCCATTTTTCCTTGATCTTTCTGAAGTGGTCTTGTACATCTTCATTCACTTCAGAACTATTAATACTATTAAATTCCTCTTAGTGATATTTTGTCATTTTAAGCATAAAGGTTTTGAACATTTTTCTACACTTATATTCCTAAATCTTTTCTATTTAATCATGCTAATGTGACTTATTTTTTAACTTAAATTTCAATTTTTTGTTGCTGATATATGAAAGTAAAATTGACTTTTGTATATTGACCATATATTTAACAAAACAATAATCTTCTGAAGTTACTTAACTATGGAACGTTTGAAAGAAACATTTGCTAAAACCTTGTAGAATTTGGGAATGCATTTAGCCCAATGATTAAGAGACAGGTTAAGAAGCTAGCAGCCCATACTGGAGTATCAGGATCAATACTGATTCCAAACTCTTGCTAATGTGCATAATGGAAGGCAGTGGTGATGGCTCAAGTCACTGGGTTCCTACTCAAGACAGTGACCAGGATTGAGTTTCTGGCTCTCACTTTCAGCTCCAGCCCAGCCTTAGCTATTGAAAACATTTGGGGAGTGAGCTAGGAATAGGAGCTCTCCTCTTTCTCTGTTTCTCTCTAAAATAAATAAATAAATAAATAATAATAATAATAATAATAAAAACTATGGAATTATGGGACTGGCTTTGTGGCATAGAGGGTAAAGCTGCCACTTGCAACACTGGCAACTCATATTGCATGGGTTCGTGTCTCAGCTCTCCACTTCTAATCCAGCTCCCTGCTAACGCCTTCAGAAAGCAGCAGAGAAGGGCCTAAGTGTTTGGACCCCTGCCACTCATGTGGGAGATGTGGATGAAGCTCCTGGCTTCATGCTGGCCCCGCACTGGCCATTGTGGCCATCTGGGGCATGAACTAGCAGATGGAAACCCTCCCCCTCCCCCGTAACACTGGCTTTCATATAAATAAATCAGTCTTTAAAAAAAAAAAAACTATGGAATTAGCATTCTATGTAGCACAGTGGAAAGTTACTTCTAAAATAAGCTTGTGTCACCAAACAACTCTTATGTTTATAATTTATGAAATACTTGTCCTCTCAACCACATCTTCATAGAATAAAATTTTAAATAATTTAAATTTAAAAACTTTAAATTTAACATATAATTCCACTATTGTTCAAGCTGCAGCTCACAGCAAATTTGCAGCACTGCTTACACCAGCGCAGGACAAAATATCTCAGAGTGCGACTTCCCTGTGTGTGTGCACTCTGGGGTTTGAACAGGGCAAACTCACTGAACACTGCCTGCTTCACTCACACAGGATTCTCTCTCTCTCTTCCACAGGAATCTTGGGCCCTCCTGATCTCCACCAACATTCTCCTCCTTCAACCAAATAGCAATCATTTTTTTTTTAATATGATGGAGTCTGTTGACTTTCCTTAAAATGGGAAACATGGGGCTGGTGCTGTGGCTGTGGCATAGCAGGTAAAGCTTCCACTTGCAGTGCCGATGTCCCATATGGGCACCAGTTCGAGACCCAGATGCTCCACTTCCGAGCCAGCTCTCTGCTATAGCCTGGGAAAGCAGTAGAAGATGGCCTAAGTGCTTGGGCCCCTGTGCCCATGTGCAAGACCTAGAAGAAGCTCCTGGATCCTGGCTTCAGATGAGCCAAGCTCCGGCTGTTGAAGCCATCTGGGGAGTGAACCAGTGGATGAAAGATCTGTCTCTCTCTCCCTCTCTCTGTCTTTCTCTCTGCCTCTCTGTAACTCTCTGCCTTTCAAAAATAAATAAATCTTAAAAAATAAATAAATAAAATGGGAAACATGAATGGTAAAATTTTAGCCTAATTGGCCATTTCATCTTTGATGTAGAATTAGACACCTGTTTACCCACATAGAAAATGTCATTAGCAAGCAGACAGGGGGTTCTATAAGAGGACAGAGGCCCTTCAATCCCTTTAGCACTCTGCTGCTTAGGCCTGGAAGAGACCTAATTTAGACTGTGAGGAGGATACTGGGGAGGGTGGGCCGAGCTCTTAATTCTCCCAACACAACACTGTTGCAAGTGGATGAGACTTTTATCTCTGGTTCCTTCTACAACTCTAAACTGATTCTGCTTATCAGATCCTTGAGGGGCAAACTTCTCCCACTCTGCCGCAAAGATGTTTTGTATGCATACAACACAGAGAGACTCTTCTTTTTTATTTATTTTCCAAGTCTCAAACTCCCTTATCCAGTGTCTAACCAAATCGCTTTGCCTCTTAACCTTTCCCTAACATCGATGATGAGGTGTTTAACGAAGGAACATGTTACAGAGCTACAATACATCAACACAAAGGCACTATCAGAAAAGAGAAAAGGTCGCAGAAAAAACATTTCTGTCAATAAAAATAATAATAATCCACTGAGTTGTGTGAGTATAAGGTAAACTTTCTTGCTTTCCTTTAAGGATCAAGAGAAAGGGGTTAAGAAAGACAAAGCTGACCCAAGTGAACAGCAGTCGGATGCACCCTACTGCCATGAAACCTAGGCAACCTTCTAAATTTAGGCAAAGTTGAGTTTAAAATCTTTCTCTTCTTCTTGTGTTTTGTCTTTGGTGGCGGTGGCAGTGGGGAGTCAAGAGTCAGTTAAGAGGGAAGAGTGGGTTTCTGATGGCTTTCTGATGCAAGATCATCATTATCAACTCCTCCCCTATTAAGAAACCTGGAGGTCAATTAAAAAAGGCATGAAAAACACTACTTACAATGTTCTTTATAATACACAATTAGGAGCTCAATCCAAATCAAAGTAAAGCACACAATGATGCCTGTAGGCAAAGATAATTAAGATCAGCCAATTACTGTGGGCAGCACCTGGAAACAGCTATGGGGCCCTGGCGCCCTCTGCAGCCTCCCACCTCGGGGACCAAGCTGACCACCTCCTGGGGAATCCTCAGCTGCCTGCCGGCCAGGACAAGGGGTCCAAGCAAATGCATTCACAAATCTGCTTTGTCAAGCTGTTGCCTGGCACAGATGAAACTAATGATGCTAGTATCCCCTATCGGACAGCTGGTTCCAGTTTTGGCTACTCCATGTGTTCAGCTCCAGTTCCCTGCTGATGCACCCGGGAAGGCACGGGACAGCCCAAGTGCCAGGGCCCCTAACATGGATGCAGGAGACAAGGATGGAGTTCCTGGCTCCTCTATCAGCCTGGCTGAGCCTAGGCTGTTGTGGCCATTTGGGGAGTGAACAGTAAGATCTGTCACTCCCTTACTTTCTGTCGCTCTGCCTTTCTAGTATATAAAATTAATAAATCTTATAAAACAGATCTTCCTCATCAAACTGTGGATATTCCATTTCAAAGCCTCTTTCCTTTCTCACGACTGATGACAGAGACTGGTCCTTGGGTCCCCAGCACACCCGTGCCTAATTCCTTCATTTCTCTCTGCTCCACGTCCCACCACTGGTGCGAGAGGCCCTGCCACCCCCTAAGACGAACAGAGTCCTACCTCCAATACACCAACGAGAGGAGCCTGGTTCACAAAACAATCTGAAAAGGAATGCAAACCAGTTTGATTTTCAGGTAAACATCAAAAGCCCTCTAAATGTTAGTAACACAGCAGGGCTTCTAATTTCTGTCTGTGCCTACATAGGTCCATGTGTGTTTATAAAACACCTAGTTTGTTTTTTACTGTGTAAAGTCCTTCTGCGAAAGCCTCACTGATCAGGTGAGCACAGGTGTGCATCTGTGGTCCCCCTCCTTAGCTTATGGGATGTGGAGATCCTCAGTTTCAGGGCCTGGCTTCCTTACCACTGGAGGGTAGAGCTATCATCACCCACTTCAACTGGATAATTCTCAAGTTTCAATGAAACTCGTAACAAAGGGCGTGGTAACCGTGCTCAAAAAATATTTGCATGCTTCCCTACTCTACGAATGACTGATTTTATATTTTTAAAGGATCTGATTTTTTAAAAATATTTATTTATTTATTTGAGAGGTAGAGCCACAGAGAGAAAGAGACAGAGAGAGAGAGAGAGAGAGACAGATCTTGCATCCAATGGTTCATTCCCCAAATGGCCACAAAGGCCAGAGCTGGGCTGATCTGAAACCAGGAGCCAGGAGTTTCCTCGGGGTCTCTTATGTGGGTGCAGGGACCCAGTGACTTGGGCCATCTTCTGTTGCATTACCAGGCACATTAGCAGGGAGCCGGATTGGAAGTAGAGCAGCCGGGACTTGAACCGGTGCCCATATGGGATGCCAGCTCTACAGGCAGCAGCTTTACCTACTATGCCACAGCACCTGTTCCCCCATAACTGATTTTAACAAATACCATTCAATTAACAGTGTCACTAAACTAGACAACGTGACAGAAGAAAATAAGCACACGATCAGAGTTACTGCGGTGATCCTAAGCTAGCACCACAGAGGAATGGCTACAGAGAGCACACGTGTGTTCCAGAGAAATGCGAGGTGTTCCTGGATTCCGAGGCCTGCTGAACTTTCCCGACGCCTGGGTTTGAGACCCCGGAGGGACAGAGCTGAGTCACATCTGAAACAAAAGAGCCTCGGCATCCCACCAAGCTCTGATCACAAAGCAGCAATTGCTCTTGGGGTTATTTTCCCGCACCGGCAAGGACAGGGAAGCCGCCGAGATCACTGGGGGCTTTCTTCCTGTTTCCATAGCAACATGTCTTCTCACACCCTAATGATGTATCATCTTATATACAAAATAAGCAAACCCTGCTGATTACTCAAATGCTGACGGTCGTGTTTTAGTGAATCACAACAGGCGCTTTGTTCATCTGACAACAATCGTTGGGAAAAAACCTTTTTGGAAAGAAAAGCAAAAACCTACCCCTAGCCTGGTCAGACAGCGTATAAGGTTAAAGGGGTAAACATGACACACCTACCTCATGAATGCACCATTGTGAACCTGCGGGGTGCTGGAGGGTGAGAGCGGTGAGAGGGAGAACCTAGTTATGAAACCACACGGCGCACCTGGGCCTGACAGGAGCTGACAGCGGGGACATGACGGGGTGCGGGTAGGGAGGGGGCGCTTTTGGACAATGGTTCATGATTTCAGCTTAACTCTATGGAAATACCTTCTCTCCACAAATGAAATTAAGAAACAAGGAAATGTGCATTTAAAACCCCTAGCACTGGCCGGTGCCATGGCTCACTAGGCTAATCCTCTGCCTGCAGTGCCAGCACCCGGGGTTCTAGTCCCGGTTGGGGTGCCAGATTCTGTCCCGGTTGCTCCTTTTCCAGTCCAGCTCTCTGCTGTGGCCTGGGAGGGCAGTGGAGGATGACCCAAGTGCTTGGGCCCTGCACTTGTGTGGAAGACCAGGAGGAAGTACATGGCTCCTGGCTTCAGATCAGCGCAGAACGCCGGCCACAGCGTGCCGGGCCGTAGCGGCCATTTGTGGGGGGTGAACCAATGGAAAAGGAAGACCTTTCTCTCTGTCTCTCTCTCTGTCTCACTCTCTCTCTCACTGCTGCCTATCCAAAAAAAAAAAAAAAAAAAAAATCTAGCACTGTCTCATATACCAAAAAATAAAGTGTGTGTGTGTGTTGGGGGATTACAATTCTGGAAGGCAAATGTCCTTTACATCTGTGGATGTCACATTAATAATACCTTACTGTGTCTTGGAGAATTGGTCATTTTCCCATTGGTTTTACATAATATGGGGTGAGAACTGAAGAATGCCCAACAGGTGACCTCTCCATTCCAAACTCTTCACGGAGACAGTCAAACTCTAACATAAATCCCAGAGGCTAAAGCCCTCTCCCTGGGACAACCCCCTCCCCAACACCGAATCCCAGAAGCCCAGAAGCCGCAGGAGGAGTGGCCACTGTTCTAGCTCATGGTCCCTGGCTGCCATGCTTACAGCATTCCCTAGAAACAGCTGTGAATTTTTCCTCTGTCCCTTTGGGATGCGTTTCCTACAGCACAGGTGTGTTTCCCAGTGCCCGGAGAGGCATTCTTCCGCAATGTAATCAGAGGGAATGAGGTGAGTCTAAACCTCCCACTGCCAGTGGAAAGACATAATGCTAACGTCCCTACCCTCCCCCTTCCCCCTTCCCGTCCTTACAAACTGCCCATTTCCTGGGGCTGCCACTGTGGCATGGTGAGTTCAGCCACACCACTTCCAGCTCCAGTATCCCATAAAACCTTGGTTCCAGTCCCAGCTGCTCCACTTCCAATCCAGCTCCCTGTTGGTGCACGTGGGAAAAGTAGAAGATGGCCCAAGTGCTTGTGCCCCTGCACCCATGTGGGAGACCCTGATGGAGCTCCTGACTCCTGGCTTCAGTCTGGATCGGCTCTGGCTATGTGGCCTTTTGGGGAGTGAACCAGCAGACGGAAGATCTTTCTCTTTCTCCCACTCTCTGTGTAACTCTGCCTTCCAAATACATAAATTTTTAAAAATAACAATAGTAATAACATACAGCTAGTTTCTTCCTATTTTATTTCATTTCAAAGGCAGAAAGAGATCTCCTACCTGCTGATTCATTCTCCAAATGCCTGAAAACAATTGGGACTGAGCTAGGCCAAAGCCCAGAGCTGGCTCAATCTGACACTCCCATGTGGGTGGCAGGGATCAAGGAGTTGAGCCCTCACGTGCTGCCTCCCCAGGTGCACACTAGGGGAAGCTGGAATCAGGAGCGGGGCTGGAACCTGGAACCAGGAATTCTGAAAGATGCCACAAGGCATCTTAACCACTGAGCTAAATGCCCACCCTGTGGACCTCTCCAGAAAACACAGCTGGTCTGTCCCCGTTCACACTGGTACAACTCCAATTTTTCATGGGGCGTCTGCTCTCCATCTTCTCTACTCCAGGTGCCTGGCACCAGAACAGTGATCGACCTCACCTCTGCGGTCAGGTGGTTGCCAAATAAAATCTATTTCCACTGACTTAACCAACCTCTCTCATTAGAGGATGGAATTGGGGTCACTGTGTTAAATGAAATAAGCCAGATACAAAAAGACCAGTACCTCAGATCTCATTCATATGTGGAACCTAAAGAAGTTGGTTTTTCTCTGTGATGGTGCTTTTTATTTGTGTAAAAGCGATGCCCAAATACCTTAATTTTAAAAATTTACATTAGTGGGGCCCATACTGTGGTACAATAGGTTAATCCTCCGCCTGCATCCCATATGGGTGCTGATTTTAGTCCCAGCTGCTCCTCTTCCAATCCAGCTCTCTGCTAGGGCCTGGGAAAACAGTGGAAGATGGCCCAAGTGCTTGGGCCCCTACACTCGTGTGGGAGACCTAGAAGAAGCTCCTGGCTTTTGGCTTTGGATCGGCGCAGCTCCAGCTGTTGCGGCCATTTGGGGAGTGAACCAACGGAAGGAAGACCTTTCTCTCTGTCTCTTCCTCTCATTGTTTGTAACTCTACCTCTCAAATAAATAAATAAAATCTTTTAAAAAAATTCACATTAGCTTCATGGTATAAAGTTTTCCCAATAAAATGCGTGAGAAAAAAATAAAAGACCTACTGAATGCCCTTGAGTCTTCTAATGATTCTAAACACACACATGTGTGTATAGCATTTATCTTCCAACTCTGCAGAATGAGGGTCCTCTCTCCCCTAAAAACGCAGTAATTTATAAAGACCCACCAAATTCAATTTGCTACCATTACAGTAAAATTTTCTTGACTCATGTTTCCACACAGACCTTGCATTGCTCCTAAGCGTATGCTCAAACCATATATTAACTTTTCTGAAACTTGAGTAAGGATTTTGTTCTCACTCAACAGTAAGGATTTTGTTCTGGCTAGAGACTGCGTTATGGCAAGTTCACTGGGGGTGTCTCTGGAAAGTTTCCAGCTTCTCTGCGTCTCTTGGGCCTGAGTCCATCAGACATTCCACTCTGACTTACTCCAAAGCCATTGCCTTCACGTCTGTAAACTTCCAAAACAAGTGGCTTTCTCCCACAGACACTGTGGTTCCCTACAATAAATGCATTTCCGCCAGCTCATGTGAGTTCTTAAGGTGAGAAGCAAAGAGCTTGTGTTTGCCTACTCACTACATGATTCAGCCCTCACCACTGTGGTTTGTTAAATTCATGCCCCAGCGTGACTATGAGTTGTTTGACAGCATGGATTTTGAAGAGCATTCTCTCCCACTGGCAACTGGAATTATTAATCTGCAACCTTGAATCTATGTGGCCTTTCAAAAAATGGCTCTTCCACATCAAGAGCAATATTTAATCACATTAGCTACATGTACCATGAGTGCCTAGAAACTGGCTACATATGTATGTATATATACATATATTTAAAATATTTTCTGCATGACATTCATATTCCTTCAAATTCATATCACTTTTGAAGCTCCAGAATGATCTGACACATAAAAATTCAATAAAAATCTAACTGCCTCATTTGATTTCTAAACACCAGCCAATTAATTAAACTGCAGCTGTCTCATGTCTTAAAATTTCTTAAAAAGTAATTTGCTTGCAAACAATTCAAAATAGTCTCACAAGGCTTTTATACGAAGTATAAGCATTTTGTACAGTTAAATGTCTAGCATTGTGAAAGATTAATAAACTGGCAAATCACCAATTCCCTTAAGCAATGATGCAAACCTAGCAGACAACAAAAGTTCACCCAACAACGTGGCGAGAGAGCGTCCATAAACCTGAATCAGAAACAGCCAGCACACAGACACATTGCTTCACAGTTCACCATGGAAGGGTAGCGCTCAGTTCGTCCAACCAAAAAGAACCTTTATCTTTGCTCTTTCATTTGCCTTTATTTTCTCATCTAAACCTCTTCTCTTGGTATTTTTGGGCTATGTCTAAGGAAGAAGATAAGTACTTCCAAAACACATTTAGATATACCGAGTAGTCAAATTCACTGAAAGGAAATGAATTGAAATGATAATCATATATACTGTAGGCTGGAAGGGGAGATTAAGGATACACACACACACACACACACACACACGCCTTAGCATAGGTCTATTTAATAAAACATTGGAAACTTCTAACAACTTGTTTCCTTTCTGTTGAAACTAAAGTATATGAGCAAGTGGATTCTATATGTAAAACTTTTTAAGTCTTTAAATTTTAAAATTTGCCTGTAGCTTGTTAACATTTCTATACAGATAAATACTAAGGTATTTCAAAAATTTCATAGAACAATAAATTAAAAATAAGTTTATTTCAGTTAAAAAAAATGAGAAATGCACACAGGTTTTGCACAAAAATGCATTTTCCAGGATTTTGGAGACCACTCACATAATTTATAAATTACGATAGAATCGTTTCTTACTTACCAGTCCTTTAAACCTTTTATTTCCCTCTCTTATCTAACAGTGCAAGTTAGGGTATCCACTAAAAGACTGAATAGAAATATTATTGTGGCCAGTCTTTTCTTGCTTTTATTTTTTTAAAGATTTTATTTTTTTTATTTGACAGGCAGATTTAGACACTGAGAGAGAGAGAGAAAGAAAGGTCTTCCTTTTCCGTTGGTTCACCCCCGAAATGGCCACTACGGCCTGCGCGCTGCGCCGATCCAAAGCCAGGAGCCATGTGCCTCCTCCTGGTCTCCCACGCAGGTGCAGGGCCCAAGCACTTGGGTGATCCTCCACTGTCTTCCCGGGCCACAGCAGAGAGCTGGACTGGAAGAGGAGCAACCAGGACTAGAACCCTGTGCCTATATGGGATGCCGGTGCCGCAGACGGAGGATTAACCTAGTGCGCCATGGCGCCCCTCTTGCTTTTATTTTAAACATAATACTTCTAACATAGTAATTTTAATGCTTGCTTTAACTGTTATTTCTTATCAAGTTAAGGAATTTTCATTCTAACGCCAGTTTGCTAGGAGTTTTTCAAGGCTGTGTGCTGAATTTTATCATGTCTTTTCTCCAAGTACTGCAACAGTATTATCTTTCTTTTTTACTCTGAATATATAATAAATTACTACAGTTAGATTTTTAATAATAATCTCTGAATCCCTGCCAATCACTTTACACTCACGTTTATGAATATTGGCTTCCAATTTGGAATGTATTAACTTTTACATCTCAATAAGTTCAACCTAAACCAACATAAATATGGTTTAACCACTGTATTCTGTTCATGTTTTACAAGCTTTCAGGAATACAATAGCTATAGCATAGACAGCGACCATCAGAGAGGTATGGTACTTAGAAGAAGGAGAGCTACTGCTCAAACCTATGACTGTCTCACAATGCTTAGGTGTATTTGTTCCTTTTTTTTCACTCCATAAAAATCTCGTGCACATCTCTCAACAAGGGGGTTTGAGGGCTTCATCTATGCCAACCACCACTTGGGTACTGCAGATAAAAGCAGTGAGCCAGGGAGAAGCAATGCACCTTCGCTGAGTTCAGCTTTTAGATGAAGGACAGAGACATTCAGCATCAGTGAGTAAAGCATGGTGTGCCGGACGGTGTGAAGTTGCCGTGGAGGGTAGGTCTAAGGGGTGAAGGGGTTGAGTCCCAAAGGGGAGACAGGCAGGGTCACACGTTCAACACAAACTGCAGCATACCTGGGCAAAACCAGTATGAGGAAGAGAAGTGAAGCTAGGCATCACAACACAACACTCTCAACATACAAAAGCTCTACTTGCATTTTATTTTGGAGGGGGAGAGACTGTATTTTCAGGACTGACATTCAGAACAGTGGTTCCCAGCCAACTTCTTTCCAATGCAACAAAAATAAGGAACACTGCTTCTGGTGTGACCCAGCCTTCCCTTCCTCACTTAGGGAGCGTACTAGAGTAAAGAGAAAACTAGCAGGCATTACTACTGTAGCAGCAATTTTTAATCCTTCCCAAACATTCGAACTATTTTTCTAACAATATTCAATTGGTTGTGCATTTCACAAGAGATTAAAGATTATTGTGGTTGGCAACATGGTTGATTTATTTATTTATTTGAAAGTCAGAAAATTCACAGAGAGAGAAGGAGAGGCAGAGAGAGAGAGAGAGAGGTCTTCCATCCACTGGTTCACTCCCCAGTTGGCTGCAATGGCCGGAGCTGGGCCGATATGAAACCAGGGGCCAGGAGCTTCTTCCAGGTCTCCCACGCAGGTGCAGGGGCCCAAGGACTTGGGCCATCTTCTACTGATTTCCCAGGGCATAGCAGAGAGCTAGATTGGAAGTGGAGTAGCCAGACTCCAACCAGTGCCCATATGGGATGCCGGCAATATAGGTGGCGGCTTTACCCTCTACACCACAATGCTGACCCCATGGCCATCTATATTTTAAAGCCAGATGAAAGATTGCCTGTCATTCTGCATAGATGCTCAGTAGGTACCCCTAGTTGCCATCACTTGGACAGAAATGTTGACTGTCTTTAGTTCACTCATTAATACAACTGGAAACTGCAGAAAATAGTGACAGAGAATGATCTATCATGTGCATCGTGTCTGTTCTCAGTCCTGCAGGAAAGGCACCCTGCCTTTCTCCATGAACTCCATGCAGTTTGGGTGGGGCTCACTGGGTTCCAGGTGTGAGCAAATTACACAGGCCTGCTTAATTTTTAAAATTCCCATCTGGGTTGCAGTAATTGAACCAGAAAATAAAGGCTGTGTTTTAGAAACAGGTCTCACAGAAGCTGTGATCAGGATTTTCAGTGAAAATCTTGGGGTAGGGGCACACTCTTTGCACTGAGTTGACTAAGCTGATAGGATATCATCTGGGAGTGGTGGGTCGTTAACCCTGGTACTACTTAGAAAACCATCTGAGAATAAAGAATCCACCAGGATGAGACAGGAGGAGAGAGACAAAAGAGACGATATTACCCTTGTTACATCTGGGTTTGACGAAGCCTAAAGCCGTAACCTTGGACTGCACAGCTGTGTGAGTGTTATTAATCTGTGTTGCAATTCTGAAATTTATAATCAAAAGTCCCCAACCAATAAACCAAGTAGTTCATCAATTTGTTCAAGTGGCTTAAAATCAACTCTGCCTTCCTCTTCCTCTAGTTACCTGTAGCCAAAACTGACATAAACACTGCATTTTTAAAAAAAAATGCTTAAATCATCATAAAATTTTTTTCAGGAACAATGCTGAAATCTATATGTTACCATAAAACCACATAGAGATTTGCCACATACTTATTAATAGACTACATATTATTGAGGGAAAAAAATCACTACATTCAAAATTTCAAGAAAACTGGTTAAAAATTAAAGCATGAAGTCAGAATTCACACTTTTATGTTATTTAACAAATTGTGTCAAGCATGTATTTGCTATCTCAAAAATTGCCAATTTACCTAAGTTATAATCTTAGAATCTGAAATTCTTACATTTTCCTTCTTAAATAAAATTTTTAATGAAATTGGTAGTTTGGCCAAAAAAAATTTGTATGCATCTCATCTAAAGCACCAGAAAATACGTAGTATTTGAATTTTAGCCAATGTTAATCTGAATCTACTTAATATCCAAATAATATAAAGTGATAAAAACTTTGTGAAGGCAAGGAGTCCACACTCCTTAGCTGTGCATCTCAAACACTGGATATTTAATAAGACAATCAATCATAGACTTGCATGATGTACACTCAAATTTAGCACTGAAAGTAAAACAGAAAGGTCATGGGGAGAAAACCTCCCCTTCCATCATAACCCTCATTAAAATCAACAAATATGGGCTGGCGCCGTGGCTCAATAGGCTAATCCTCCACCTTGCGGCGCCGGCACACCGGGTTCTAGTCCCGGTCGGGGCGCTGGATTCTGTCCCGGTTGCCCCTCTTCCAGGCCAGCTCTCTGCTATGGCCAGGGAGTGCAGTGGAGGATGGCCCAGGTGCTTGGGCCCTGCACCCCACGGGAGACCAGGAAAAGCAC
Organism: Oryctolagus cuniculus; assembly: GCF_051225735.1. NCBI lineage: Eukaryota > Metazoa > Chordata > Mammalia > Lagomorpha > Leporidae > Oryctolagus > Oryctolagus cuniculus. The sequence continues at coordinate 44,168,791 of NC_142882.1, forward strand.
CTGGATCCTGGCTCCTGCCATCGGATCAGCGCGGTGCGCCGGCTGCAGCGGCGGCCATTGGAGGGTGAACCAACGGCAAAGGAAGACCTTTCTCTCTCTGTCTCTCTCTCTCACTGTCCACTCTGCCTGTCAAAAAAAAAAAAAAAATCAACAAATATGCAACACAGGGACCTACTAAACTGATGTCTGTGATTCTCATGAAGTTTTTTTTTTTTTTTTAATTATAACCTGGTAGGTTATCTGAACTTACTGATTTTTCTTCACTGTACTTTTATTCAGGAGATTTGACGTTTACAAAGGCCTAGAGGAGACAGCGCTGTTGCTGCATCTTGGCACAGATGCTCTCTCAGGTGAAACCTACAGACCCACCTGCAGGGAATCTCAGGGCCGAACCCAGGGTTCCAGAAGACAGAGCCTCCCACCAAAGCAGCCACACGTGGTAGCAGAAGGAAACACCTGTCTGTCACAACTTATTTTCATGAATTTACCACAAGGGCCACACTAGCTATAGCTTAGCTAACTTCTGGAAAATAAGTATCTGTGAACATTACTAAAGTCTACACAAGAAAAACGATGCATTTTGAACACCTAATTGACCTGCTACGATTCTTACTGTGAAACCTCTGCTCAAGTGAAATCTACCTTTTGACTTCCTCAAGATGATGTGCAATGAGCATTCAAAACAATCAAAAACAAAGCAAAACAGCCGGCACGTGGCTCACGAGGCTAATCCTCCGCCTTGCGGCGCTGGCACAACGGGTTCTAGTCCCAGTCGGGGTGCCGGATACTGTCCCGGTTGCCCCTCTTCCAGGCCAGCTCTCTGCTGTGGCCAGGGAGTACAGTGGAGGATGGCCCAAGTGCTTGGGCCCTGCACCCCATGGGAGACCAGGAGAAGTACCTGGCTCCTGCCATCGGATCAGCGCGGTGCGCTGGCCGCAGCACGCCAGCTGCAGCGGCCATTGGAGGCAAAAGGAAGACCTTTCTCTCTGTCTCTCTCTCTCACTGTCCACTCTGCCTGTCAAAAAATAAAAATAAAAAAATAAAAATAAAAATAAAAAACCAAAGCAAAACAAAAAAATCTTGCCTTTTTTTCCACTAAGGTCTCAGAAGTAAGGGAAGAAAAAAATGTGAGGCAAGGTGAGCAGCACTGCTTGTGATTTACTTGACTTCAGGAAGTGAATGTGTGAGAATGACCCACGTTATGGTGATGCTGCTGGCAAGGCCTGGCCACCGCCTTAGTCTCTCTGAAAATCTGTAATCGCGATACAGCAGGAACAGCTACAAAAATCAACTCACAACCATCAAGGATTTATATCTATGATGTGATGCCATCAAATTACTGTAGGTAAACATTGGGGAAACTGCACGACACTGGCATAGGCAAATAATTTTTGGAAAACATATCAGAAACACAGGCAAAACAAACAAACAAAAAAACACCAAAAGCAGACAAATTGGATTATATCAAGTTGAAAAGTTTCTGCACAGCAAAGGAAACACTATCAAAGTGAAGAGGCAACAAACAGAATAGGAGAAAATATTTGAAAACCATGCAACTGACAAAAGATTAATATCCAAGACATATAAAGAGCTCAAGAAACTGAATAATAACAAAATAATCAAGAAATGGGCAAATGACATGAACAGGCATGGAATAATATTCATCCAAAAAATAATGAATTCCTTCTTTTTTGCAACAAAATGAATGCAACTAGAAACCATTATACTTAGTGGAATAAGCCAGTCCCAAAAACACAAATGTTATGTTTTCCCTGATCTGTGGTAACTAACAGAGTACAAAAAAATGTAATGTATACAAGCAAAATTAACATTTTGCGATTTGATGATTGTTTATAGTTCTTGCCTTTGCTATTGAGGAACAGTATTTTTTTCTTCTTACTATTTGTTGAATTATTTACTTACTGGAAGATTAAGCTTACAATTATAAAATAAACTAAAAGTATGTCACTGTAAAACTTAAAAGAAAGAATAAGAAAGGAAGGAGAATATAGGGTGGGAGTGTGGGCAAGTAGGAGGGTTGGGTGGGTAGTGTCACTATATACCTAAATCTGTATATATGAAATACATGAAATCTTCTCACCTTATATAAATAAAAATATTTTAAGAAAGGATGAAATATAAATGGCCAACAGACACATGAAAAAAATGCTCAGGATCACTAGCCATCAGGGAAATGCAAATAACCCCAGTCCAGTTATAATGGCTATCACCCAAAACTCAAAAAATAATAAATGCTGGCGAGGATATGGGGAAAATGGTACCCTGATCCACTGTTGGTGGGACTGTAAACTAGCACAGCCACTGTGGAAGACAGTATGGAGATTCTTCAGAATGCTGAAAACAGATCTACCATATGACCCAATAACCCTGCTCCTGGGAATTTACCAAAATGAAATAAAATAAGCACATGAGTTATTTTTACCCTCATGTTTATAGAAGCTCAATTCACAATAGCTGAGATATAGAATCAACCCAGATGTTGATAAATCAACATCTGGATAAAGACAATGGTATATATACAGTACAGAATACTACCTATCCATTTAAAAGAAATAAATTCTGTCTTTTGCAACCAATTGGATGCAACTGGAAACCATTATGTTTAATGAAATACGCCAGTCCCCAAAAGACAAATATCATGTTTTCTCTGATAATGTGGTAGATAATACAGAATACAAAAAAAAAGGTATAAGAATGAAACTGACATCTTATGATTTGATTATTGTTTTTAGCCTTTATTTTACTCCTGTGGAACACTGATCTTTCCACTTTTTTATTTGTCAAACATTACAGTTGGAGGTGCATTAAGTCTGTAATTATAAAGTACACTGAAATTATGTTATTGCAAAAATTAAAGGAAAAGAAGGAAGGAAGGAAGGAAGGAAGGAAGGAAGGAAGGAAGGAAGGAAGGAAGGAAGGAAGGGGATTGAGAATGGGAGGGAGGGAAGTATGGTTATCGTAGAATTGAACCCATGAGATCATGATATCTGCTCTCTATATAATAATAGCAAATATATATATAAAGAAGCCTTAAGTGAGGCTCTCAGCTCTGCTGCTGTCTTTGTCTTGTGAGGGTCTAACAGAATGCCATGGACCCAGTGCTTTAAAATGAACAGATATTTACTTGGCTCATGATTCTAGAGGCTGGGAAGTTCAAGGTCCAGAGGCCACATACTTGCTGCATCCAAGCATGGCAGGAGATACCACACGGAGTGAGGTGGGGCACCGCCATCCTTGCTGAGGATCCCACTCTCTCAGTAAGGGCACTCACCCATTTATCAGGGCAGAGACCTCAAAGACTGATCCACTCCTAAAAGTCCCACCTTTCAGGGCTGTCATTGTGGCACAGTGAATTAAGCTGCTGCTTGCAATGCAGGCAACACATGAGCAGAGAGTTTAAGTCCCGGCTGTTCTGCTTTGGATCCAGCTTCTTGCTAATGTGCCTGGGAAAGCAGTGGAAGATGGCTTAGGTGCCTGGGCTCCTAGCACCTACGTGGGAGACCCAGATGGAGCTCCAAGGCTTCTGGCTTTGGTTTGGCCCAGTGTAGGCCATTGTGGACATTTGGGAGTGAACCAGCAGATGAAAGATCTCTCTCTCTCTCTCTCTCTGTCTCTCTCTCTCCTCCTCTTCTCCTTCTCTCTCAGTAACTTTGCCTTTCAAATACACAAATAAATCTTTTTTTGAAAAGAAAGAAAAAGTCCCACCTTTCAACAGTGTTTACAAAGAGGATCAAATTTCCATCTTATGCACTCTTCAGACACCTTCAAACCATGGCAACTCCCCAGTCACTTGTTGAAAATAACTAAGCCCCTTAGCCTCACTGTATTTAAACAGTAGCTTACACTGGTAATTTTCAGACCAAATGCAATGCCTTCATTACTGAAGCTACTATCAGAAAGTAGCTCAGAAAGATGGGTTATCACATGTTTTAATATTTGCTCTATGATCAGCATATTTTTTTTAAATTGTTAGCACTGTCAGCTAAAATGTTAGATTTAGGGATCATGCCTATCCTTTCTCCATGGTGTAGAACTGAGAACTGAGTAATTAAACTGGGGGCAACTTCTCATCTAGGGTTTTAATTTGTTCTCATGAGGACGATTTAAATCCAAGTAAGTCTATACTGAGGCTGGACTTTCTTTAATTAACAATAACAAAAAAGACCACCCTCTCTGAAGAGCCTAAATCCTATAATTGCATCAAACTATCTTAAACACATCTTAAATATGGAGTCAAAAATTTAATAAAGGCCTAAGAGGATTAAGGTGATGAAGAATATGCCACAATTAAATTTTTTAGGATTTATATATATATATATATATATATATATATATATATTAGGATTTATATTGTTAACTTGAAGGGGAGAGTTATGGGGGTAGAGGGCTAGATCTTCCATCCATTGGTTTACTCCCCAGATGGCTGCAACTGTCAGGACTGAGCCAGGAGCTTTATCCACATCTCCCATGTGGTTACAGGGTCCCAAGGACTTGAGCCACCACTGCTTTTCCAGGCACATTAGCAGGGAGTTGCATCACAAGTAGAGCATCCAGGACTCAAATCAGCACCCATATGGGATGTTGGCATCGCAGGTGGAGGGAGGCTTCACCGGTTATGTCAAAATGCCAACCCTGACCACAATTAAATTTTAAACCTTACTGTATTCAGCAGAAATTATTATTCATAGTTCAAATTCACAGCTGAACAAATCAAATCAGAATCTAAGATACTTGACAAGTAAACAAGCAAGAAATGGCCTGCCTCACTAGACAGGAACTAGAAAGATGCAGTAGAATGCAGATGCATCACAACATCATATGTGCAGATGCTCTCATTGAGTACAAGAATCTTGGATGGAGCTTGATATTGGGTGATTGGTGTCTTTCCACAACAGTGTTTCTTTCCTAGAGAATGAAATTGTTTTGTTTTCTTACTTTACAGCATAAATGGAAACTCAAGTTGGCTCATATCAGCAAACTCAAGGTGAAGCCACATCAGTAGGTGATACATAGATTATCTCAGTGGTCCATATTGTAAACCACTTTGTTTCAGCTTACAAGCTGCAAACGAAAATTACACATCTCTTATTTAGATCTTCATTTGGATATCTCCAGTAAGAAAAATTAAAGCAAGTCTAACAGCAAACTTTCAGCTGTGTTTCTGAACCCCTCTCTGGAAAGATTTATCCAAATGCCCTATCTGGTTACAAATTATTTTCTATTACTATTCCGAAGCCTTGAGGCCATACATAAACACAAATTCTGAGTCATATTTTTAAAAAGAGGCAAATTCATTGTGATGCTCTTTTAAGACACAATCCCCTTATTCCTGATGGAGTTTCAGAGTGACGCAGTGATTACACCTACAACATAAACAACGATGGAAGTATAATCATGGTGAATGGTGTCTTTGTATAACATCTGTGTTTTTCCTGCCTGTTAAAATCTAGAGTCAAAAAGGAGTTACTTAGACATGTTTGTTATTGAACCAACTCATTTTCCAATGGCACTGATATATAATTGTCATTCTCCATTCAAGTAAGAGGAAGTTGCACCTTAATTAAAGTGTGTTTCCTTACCAGTTGTCAAAGGTGAGGAATGAGATGGGTGAAAAACTAATAAACTCCCCTATCTTCTATACACAAAGCTACACGCTAAACATTACTCATCTCGCTCTGATTCCCTATTAAGAAGGTCCCTCTCTGGTTCTGTTGTGATCATAATGAGAAATGTAGACGGGATTCTCAGAGACAACGAGCACATGCTCGAATCTGAGAAGCTGGCATTTCTAAATACCAGCTGTTTGTGGCAGGAAGGAAGGGACTTACACAGGACCAAATGCTACACTCCCCAGTTCTCTTCTCTGGAAAGTGGTCCTGGAACCAACTTGGTAATTTTGCAAATCATTTACCTTTGATCTCAGTGACATCCAAGGTTTAGTATGAAATAGGCACCAGCACTTCAAAGTAGTCAGGGCTGTCCTCACTGCTTAACAGCCATTTAACCTCTCATTTCTCCTATCTAGTTTGACTTTCTCCCCTCCTTAACGTTCTCAAGTTCTCCAGCGTGCACGTGACGGTCTCCACTTGACTCAGTTCAACACCGCAATTGGAGAGTTCTTTGGACAGCTGCTTCTGCACTTTGCATAATTAGTGTCCCATAAAGTGAAAATAAACAGAAAAAGATATCTCCCTTACTCAGATGCTATTTAAGGAAACACCACTGTAAGTAGAACACGTATAGCACATTTTATCCCAAAAGGGCTGAAAGAACTCCACAGGCATCAGAGAACTCTTGATTTGGCAGGACTAACTAGACAGTTGTTCTCTCTGCCTTTTCATCATGTCTATATTTCTCACTACTTAATCACTTGAAATATCAGAAACCTGACAATACCTGAAATAAAAATCCCATTTTCAATTTTTTGCTGAGTAGTACTGCAGTAGGAACTTTCCTGGGCAGAGTTTACAGGAATTAGATGACTCTCAAAGAAGTTTCTCCATGTGATCTATAAGTCTGTAAGCAGGTCCTTCTTGAAAGTCACCAGTTGTCGGATTAATTGGCTTTTTAAATAATTTCTAGTCCTCTTGAATGACCACAGATAATCTGCTTTCTTGAAAGGATTTGTCAAGGGCCGGTGCCACGGCTGAGTAGGCTAATCCTCCGCTTGCGACGCCTGCACCCCGGGGTTCTAGTCCCGGTTGGGGTGCTGGTTCTGTCCTGGTTGCTCCTCTTCCAGTCCAGCTCTCTGCTGTGGCCAGGGAGTGCAGTGGAGGATGGCCTAAGTGCTTGGGTCCTGCACCCGCATGGGAGACCAATTGGGGGGTGAACCAATGGAAAAGGAAGACCTTTCTCTCTGTCTCTCTCTCTCACTGTCCACTCTGCCTGTCCAAAAAAAAAAAAAAAAAACCAAAAAACAAAAACAAAACAAAACAAAAAAAAGGATTTGCCAGGCTTTGCAACACAACCTTCTGGGTTATGTGTTATTGGTCAGTTATGAGCTATTACTAATGAATCTCGCATGAAACACCATCATTTTACAGCAATTATTGGTTTACTAACTTGAAGTAAAATAATACAATCTACCTATAAATATAAGGGTACTTCAAAGGGTTCATGGAAAATGGATTTAAAAGATAAGCTCATCCATTCAAATACATTTTTTTTCATAATATATATTTTCCAGGAACCTTTTTAAGATCACCAGTATGATTGTGCCCCTGACCCCCAGTAATATAATGCTTTAACTGCAATACAAAGTACAACTAAGAGAGTCTAAAAATAATCCCTTATGACATGGGCCACGATAGTGATGAAGCCTCACAAAAACAAACCAACAGGAATAAGGAAAATATTAAATATTTTTAAAATGACTTAATTTTTTAAAAAAGGTTTTATTTTCATTTTATTTGGAAGAGGGGAGAAAGAGAGAAAGAGAGGGGGAGAGAGAGAGAGACATGTTTCGTCTACTGGTTCACTCCCAAAATGCTTGCAATCAAAGCCAGGACCCTAACTTATTTTCTTATTGAGATACCTCAACTCTGTATATTTTCGTAAATTTCATGCTAGATTTTAAGTCAAAGTCTAATTTTTAAAAAGCCCCAATGTCCTCTCTCTATATAAAACATCACTTCCACTGCTTTTACAGCATTTGTTCTTTCATACTGAAACTCTACAACTACATATGAGCTAGAAGTGCTATTATATTAGATCTATAAAAGTGAGGTCTATAATTCCACAATTTCGAGATCATGTAGTTTTCCCTGTTCCTAATGATCCTATAAATTCTGGTCTCTTCTACTAATTTCTGGTAACACATTCAGCCTAGTAATAATACACAATAAAGTACTAGAGATCCCCACGAAACCTCCTTACATGCCACATAAGAGCTGCCCCAACTCACCGGAGGAAGTTATCTGCAGCTAATTCACATGAGGAATTCAATGAAGCAAAGTAGAGAGGGACTACACACAATCCAGTCTTGTTAAATGAATTTAAAATGGGTGCCCTTGTACTTTCAAAATGCAGCGTTTACCAGGCTGAGATTTCTACAGGGGCTGAAACCCTGTGTGGAGCAAATTCTCCCCAGTGGTAGACAGCGGCTCACAGTGGACACTCAGAGCAAACCAATGACTGGCCTTAGAATGAATGGAAATAAGTCAATTTAAAATACAAACTTTCAGGCTGAGCCATGTCAATCTAAAACACTGTAGAATGAGATATGCCTTTGAAGACAGCATGTAAGAATACATGACTATAATATGAAACCTTGTTTATTTTTTAAGTTTAAGCATGGGGGCAGGTATTTGGCCTAGTGGTTAAGATACCAGTTCAGATGTCCGTATCCCAAGTCAGAGAGAGTGGACAGTGAGACAGAGAGACAGAGAGAAAGGTCTTCCTTTTGCCGTTGGTTCACCCTCCAATGGCCGCCACGGCTGGCGTGCTGCGGCCAGCGCACTGCGCTGATCCGATGGCAGGAGCCAGGTACTTCTCCTGGTCTCCCATGGGGTGCAGGGCCCAAGCACTTGGGCCATCCTCCACTGCACTCCCTGGCCACAGCAGAGAGCTGGCCTGGAAGAGGGGCAACCGGGACAGAATCCAGCGCCCCGACCGGGACTAGAACCTGGTGTGCTGGCGCCGCAAAGCGGAGGATTAGCCTAGTGAGCCGCGGCGCCGGCCCCCAATTTGTTTCCAGCTTATGTAGACAGTAGGAGGTAGCAAGTGATGGCTCAAGTGGTTGGGTCTTTGTTACCCATGTGGGAGACCGAGACTGCACTCTGGGCTCCTGGCTTTGGCCTGGCCCAGCTCTGGACTTCGTGGGCATTTGGATAGTGAAGCATTGGATGGAAAATCTTTCTCTCTGTATGTGTGTCTGTTTATCTCTTTACCACCCCTCCTTCTATCTGTCTCTCTCTCTCGCTCCCCTGCCCATGCTTTCCAAATTAAATAAATATATATAAAGAGGGGCAAGTGTTTGGGGTATTTGGCCTAGTGGATAAGCTACCAGATCAGTTGCCCACATCCCATATTGAAATGGTTGGGTCTGAGTCCCCTTCTCTACTCCCAACTCCAGCTTTCTGCTAATGTACTCTACAGAAGGCAGCAGGGATGGCTCAAATACCAGGGTCCCTAGCAACCATGTGGGAGACAAAAATTGAGCTCCTAGCTCATGGCTTGGGCCAGTCCCAGGGCTGGCTGTTGCAGGCATTTGGGGAATGAACCAGCAGAAAGGACCTCTCTCTCTCTCTCTCTCTCTCTCACACACACACACACACACACACACACACTTTGCATTTCAAATAAATAACGAAAATCCCACGGGGTGGGGCCTCTGAGCCCCAGGGTACCTAAGGCAGAAGAACCAGCTCCACCTGCTTCTCCGTGTTGCCTCATGAGCACACACAGTCACCAAGAGACTCAAAGTCAAGTATGAGTCTTGGATGTCCTCTGCAGGACACACAAGCCCCTCAAAACCCAGGTAATACAGAGAGGAGAGCATAAGCGACTCTGAGAAGCTCATGGAAAAAATGGAATTAAATGGAAAACATATTTTGGTACAAAAATATTTGAAATCCATGCACAGCTTTTTCACAGTTCACATGTTTCATGAATCTTTGAAGTCCTCTCATAGGCACAGAACTGAAAAAATATAAACCAATCTTTCAATGCCATTTTCTATGAACTTTTTGAAATCCCTTCATGTTTAACTATAATAGAATGATCTGGGTTATAGTCTGTGATATAAAATCAATTTATATAATTTTATCTAAATTAATGTTGTTACCTGGAGGAAAAATAATATCTCATTTTATCATTCCATTTCAGAGGTTTATACAATGACTCAAGTAAGTCTCATACAAATAATCATGCTTTAGAAAACAAAAATGTATAGGCGATTTTCTTCTTGTTTTACATGCCTTTCTGGATCTGTGACTGGAGGAAGAACAGAAGGAGGGGACTCAGGAGCATGCAGAGAGCTTGGTCTGCCTCTCTGACTACTGCACAGCCAGTCCCAAAGTCCTCATCCTATGGGAACACTCACAAGGCCAATCATGGCTTTCACAAGTTGTACCTCCCATGACCGCTCCAAGGAGAGGGCAGGAAAGCAAAAACAGGAAGTGGATGGGCGGAGACAGCGCCCGCCTGCCTTGCTGCTTGCTGCCGCCTTTTAATATTATACTACTGGCTTCAGAAGCCTTCTTCCCTGAGTCCTGATCCCCCAGCCCCACTCCACTGCCTTCGATTTTATCTTATTTTTGAAACAACTTTATTTATTTTTTGAAAGGCAGAGTTACAGAGAGGAGAGGGAGAGAGACACAGAGGGAGAGAGGGAGAGAGAGAGGTCCTTGGCATAGCTGGTAAAGCTCCCATTTTATTTTGATTAAGATGTCTGAAGAAAAGAGCTACTCCTCTATATGCTACACTAAAATACCTCATCTAATGAATAATTCCCCAGGTGGAGTTTGTGATTGCATGTGGAGAGGAGAGAAAAACCGAACTCACGCATCTTGTGTCACCTACACATCTTGTGTCACCTGATGGACCCAGTGCACCTTCCTGCGTCTCCACCTCCCCATCCCACGCAGCATGCAGTGGGGAAGCTCTGACAGCTGCATTTTTATACCTGGAGAACCAGGTACCTGGAAAACTTGCATAACTTGTCCAGGGTGCCGTGGCTAGGTTTTCAGTTTACAGGGAATAGGCACAAATTTTGTAGAAGAAACAATCAGTTCTAATACTTATGGGAAACTGTCCAACCTTGAACCTGTGTTCCTATCTCTAAATCTGTGAGCATATGAAATGCACAGATGAAATAGAAAACTGTACAGGACTTCTATATTTTATAGATGACAATATTTCTATTGCATAGAAGTTCACGAGCAAAAAATTTATTGAGAAATGTATACTCGTAAGTTTTTTTTTTTTTTCTTTTACAGGCAGAGTGGACAGTGAGAGAGAGAGACAGAGAGAAAGGTCTTCCTTTGCTGTTGGTTCACCCTCCAATGGCCGCCGCGGATAGCGTGCTGCGGCCGGCGCACCGCGCCTATCCGAAGGCAGGAACCAGGTGCTTCTCCTGGTCTCCCATGGGGTGCAGGGCCCAAGCACTTGGGCCATCCTCCACTGCACTCCCTGGCCACAGCAGAGAGCTGGCCTGGAAGAGGGGCAACCGGGACAGAATCCAGCGCCCCGACTGGGGCTAGAACCCGGCGTGCCGGCGCCACAAGGCAGAGGATTAGCCTAGTGAGCCGCGGCGCCGGCCAATAAGTATTTTCATTTAAGAGTTATTGTGAGAGTATTTGATTTCAATTAATACTGCAAACTGTAAGCGTGAACCATTCATGTCAAATATATTAGGTCTATAAGTCCTCTGCTACAGCATTAGATAAAGATTTTCAGATAATTAGAACATGTTCCCCCAACAATTTTATACCATGGGCCACGATAATGACTTGCATGGTAAAGTTGGGTTAACAATGATAAGTGAACATTTTATATAGGGAACTATTTAAAAAACATCACACTGTACCCCTCTAACTCTGTACAATTATTATATAGAAACTAAAACAAGGGGCCGGTGCCATGGCTCACTTGGTTAATCCTCCACCTGCAGCACCGGCATTCCATATGGGTGCTGGTTCTAGTCCTGGCTGCTCCTCTTCCAGTCCAGCTCTCTGCTGTGGCTGGGAAGGCAGTGGAAGATGGCCGAAGTGCTTGGGCCCCTGCACCCACATGGGAGACCAGGAGGAAGCACCTGGCTCTTGGCTTTGGATCAGCGTAGCTCGAGCTGTAGCGGCCATTTGGGGGGTGAACCATTGGAAGGAACCTTTCTGTATCACTCTCTCACTGTCTAACTCTATCTGTCAAATAAAAAAAAAAAAACTGAAATAAGACATAAAGAGTGGACTGTGATCCTTTATTTGGATTAACCTATGAAACCTCCAGTCAGGTTTGCACGGTTACTTGAGAATGAAGGGTGGGACCTGATTTGAATTCACTCAGCAGACCGTGAAAGGAAACTGTAGTGCATAGAGCTCCAGTCTAGATGACTCAAATCTTCCCTGATTCACGAGAAACGTCAGGAGTTCGTTGTTGGATCACGGTGTCAGAGAAAGCTTCATGTGATGCATGCACAGCCAAGTCAGCACCACGACCCAGAGGCCTAACCTCTGGACAAAGGCATGCGCTTACATTATTCATTTTCTTGGGGCTGGCGCTGTGGCTTAGCAGGTAAAGCCACTGCCTGCAGTGCCAGCATCCCATATGGGTGCTGGTTCGAGTCCCGGATACTCCACTTCTGACCCAACTCTCTGCTATGGCCTGGGAAAGCAATGGAAGATGGACCAGGTGCTTGGGTCCTGTACCCATGTGGGAGATCCGGAGGAAGCTCCTGGCTCCTGGCTTAGGATTGGCACAGTTCTGGCCATCTGGGGAATGAACCATTAGATGGAAGGCCTCTCTCCCTCTCTCTCTCTCTCACTGTCTCTGCCTCTCTTAAACTCTGATTTTCAAATAAAATAAAATAAAATAAAATAAATCTTTAAAAATTATTCATTTTCTTTCCAAGATTGATAAACTATTCTAAATTCTGTTTCAGAAAAATTAATAAGTGCTTAACTACACTGACATAGCTAGAGAATCATCCATAATTTTGCAAGCAACCTGTTATCTAAAAATGCACACATTAAGGAGAATATTTGGAGTTCAACACTACTTGTGGTAGATTTCTTTTTAAAAGCAGTCAAGAAAATATGGAGAAACTGCAGAAAAAGTATAGTTCAACACATTTGTCAATGATTTATAAAGCAATGATCAGTGATCGATCACTGACACACTGGAGAACATTTGTGGAGAACTTGAAAGGAGATCAATTCCCAATCCTTCCCAGATCATTTTTTAAAGGTGCACACAATATATACACATACATATATATATGTAAAATATATGAAGCAGAAAATTATAGCTAATATATCACATATATATTATGAATCAAAAACAAAAACACAGAAACAACAGAATAAAACTAAGAAGTTTAAAATCACCCAAACACAGAAAAGTCTTTTGCCTATGTGTATAGAAGAAACCTACACAAACACAAATGGGGATTAGCACCATCATGTGTAAAATGAATTTTTTAAAAGCTTAAGTAATTCTATTTAACCATAAACATCATATAAGTCAACCCTGTGGAAGTGCAGCCAAAAAAAAATCCAAGGCCATCTATGTTCTCAGGAATTTCTTACACAGAACAAGGCAGGTCTTATTGAAGTCAAAGAAACCACGTGTGAAGCACAGACTTTGAAGACAATACAATCTGTTCACTCTTCCAAGGAGGAACTATCAACAAACTGAAAACTTACCCAAGGAAGAGCACTTGATGTTATGCCTTACCAAAAATGGTTAAAAATCTAGAAAGACTTCATTCATCAGAGACTTACAGGACTATCCAGGATAAATCTAGGAAAACACACTAATGGCAACTACAGAGGAGGATTAGACGTAAGAGTCAAAACTCATGGTAGAAACCCCACAGAGAGTTCTATCTCATTGAACAGTCAACGGCTTTTGTGTAGGTCTTTCCAATAAACAGAAGTTCTACTTTCCATGTTTAACATATCCTTAGCAATGACAGAATGTCTGGCAAGTAAGCACTCAAAGCTGCCGATACCCAAATATCTACACAGAAAAGGTTATGCCAAGGGAAGGCCATGCCCAGAAATCCAGGGCACAGTGTGAGGAGTGTTCCCAAAGCTGCCTGCAGGGGACACAGTAGTCATGAGCTGTCCATGAGGTTAAAGGGCCATAGGAAGCAAATGGGAACTGGCCTACTTCGTGCCTGCCTGGTTTGGATATGGGAAATAAATGCTCCTTAGAATGTTCAAGACTTGCGAGAAGCCCTTCGTTAAAAAGTTCCGTTATCTCTATTTATTGACAGTTCCTCAGTTTTTTAATGGCATATCCGAGATTTCTCTGAGGGTCTTTTGGTAAGTTCTGTTTCATGTCATTTTGTACTGGACGCTAGATCAAGTTATTGAGTCAACTCCCACGTGAGTCTTTGCAGACAAGAGCACATTCTGTATTTAAGACATTCTCCCTTAAGTGAGACATCTTCACTACTGCATTTTGAAGAGAGAGCAACACGTTAAGTCAGCTATACTGTCTTCCTCTAATGTTGAGAGAGAGAGCCTGAAGGGCTAACATGCTGCGATCCTGAATTTCCAGTAGTTTTAGAAGGGATCTGGCTTAGCAGACAGCAGCTAAAAATGTGTCTCATCCCAAGTAATGGGTTCTACAGGTCTCTGCTTTCCAGGTGCACTTGTTCAGTCGAGGAGCTTTCTCAGGTATAGTGCTGCACAGGTATGTACTGTACCTATCCCATAAGTAGCACAGCACACCAGGAGAGTGAACACTCAGATTTCCAGGTTTAGTAGGTAAAACCCAAGATGCCCTGGTAAGTGTGAATTGCAAATAAAGGATTTTTTTAATGCAAGCATGCCCCATGTCATGTTGCAGGCACATTTACCTCTGGAAGTTGTTATTTATCTGAAATGCACATTTATGTAGGCATCCTATGCTTTATCTGGCAATGCTCTCTCATTGGAAAGTTAGCTACAGTATATGCAGATCCTTCCTGCCTGGCCTAGGTCATGAAACACTGAGTGTTTTGGGAATTGTACATGATCTCTAATCTCTCTGTTTTTTGGAGATTTGCTTAAATAAATTATTTTATATCTGCACAATATAGCTTTAGTAGTATATGTCCACAACTCCTTTGCACAAGGTAAGGAAAATAAACATTTATTTTTTCCAGGATAATATGCAGTGTACAACCAAAAGAAATGACAATTTATTGAAGAGGAAATACTTCTGACCTGAGTTTTTCCCCTTACTATGCCAGCTACCCATCCTTGGGCAATTAAATGCACCTCCTTGGGCCATCCCGACTTCAACAACCCCTAAAGCAATACAATCCAATAATCCTGTTAAAGTTGAAATTGTTCTTTCCTTGATGACCAAACTGAAGTCACAGTTGCATATTTTGGAAGCAGAGTAAATGATCTCAAAGGTAAAGAAACGAAAGGATAGGCTAAACAAGGGTCTTTATATCTCATGTCCCATTGCTTCAAATTTTGGATTTCAAATTTTAGCACACAGCTAAAAATTCACCTTATTTCATTTCACAAAAACAGCTGTCACACATCACCCACAGAGAACTTTAAATACCTGTCATTCTCTAGACAGTCAGTACAGAATCACTTTTACTCTGCACTATCAGAAAAACAGCTGACTGTTACAAATCTTAAAAATAAAATAACAAAGCAGTTGACCAACATGCTGGAACTCTCATACAGTACTTCCAAGAAACTATAAAGCTACGGATGAAAGCTACTGGTGCACAAAAGGCAAACTCATATCCTGTAGAGCATTCTCCAGATGCTTTGGTTCCATTTTTCTGCACTAAGAGTCTAGCACACGAGCTCTTTTTGCTTTCACTTTAACTAGCTTCCAGCTCTCGGAGACAGTAACAGTAAACATATTTCTCTAGTCCAATTCCAAGTCTTCTCATAATCTAAATGCCAGACATTGCTTTCAAGTGACTAAATGACACATGAGGGGAAAGAAAGTGCTAGACTACGCATATTTCTTAACATAAAAGTAAGCAATTTCAGATTATCTCCCTGGCTAAGAGTCTGGTGGAACTGCCAGTTACACACAAGAATTCAGTTAAACTTGAAATTTAAATTTAAATTTCAAATTTGGAACACACTTACAAATCATACTATTTGTCTGAAATTCAATTTTAAATGGGAACTGCACATTTTTATTTACTAACTCTGGCAATTCTGCCTGGGCTGCCTAGTTTGAGATATTTGTCAACTCACATCTTTGCCTAAAACATGTCTTTTTTCCCTTTATCTTTGCAGTCTACAGGTTCTATCGATTACAGAACATAACCAGGTATGCAATTTTCTAAGAAATCATTAATATCCCTAACCTTTAATAAAGTAAGGGTCTCACCACTAAAATTACAGCTCAAAGAACAAACAATTCAGAAAGTATGAGAATTTACTTACCTGTGGGTAACATATAAGAAGCCCACATAGTAAAATATTTCTTTTTTTCACTTCCTTTGCAAACTCCCTAATCCACATAAGGCTTTCCATTTTCTGACCAAGAGGTACTGATTTAAAATCAAGAAAGTATACCTGCAAAATAGAAAAGACAACAAAATATCATTCTCAACTTTCTTTTGGGGGAAAAAATGAAAGAAGCTCAAAACAAAATTACCACATCATAATTATTTTTATTGTACTTATTTCTAGTTGTGTACCACGCCATAAATATTTATTTAATAAGGTCAGTGAATGCCTCTTTATTAAT
This sequence comes from Oryctolagus cuniculus, assembly GCF_051225735.1. Classification (NCBI taxonomy): domain Eukaryota; kingdom Metazoa; phylum Chordata; class Mammalia; order Lagomorpha; family Leporidae; genus Oryctolagus; species Oryctolagus cuniculus. Next base: position 44,185,192 of record NC_142882.1, read on the forward strand.
ACAAATACAGTAAACACTCATTAGAATTCAGTACTGGAAAACATACAATGCTAATATCCTATCACATCTTGTATCACAAACAGATAATCAATTCATTCAACTTAATTCATAATTTATAGTTAGACTAGATATTTCTTACATTATAAATGTGCTAAAAATTAGTGATCTAAATGAAAGTCAAGGGGAGTGATTAAGTAAAGTTTTTTAGAAGAATCCTTTTCAAAGTGATTAATAACTGGCATTTATAACAAATAATTATCTATTTCTTAAATACAGAAGGAATATATAGAATACTCTTTTTTAAGCAGTACTTTTCTCAAAAATATTCAGATGAGTACTTTGTAAACATTATTTTTCAATTAAATTTTGAGAATCTCAGGATAATCTTCCCTCATTCCTCAGAATTATTGAGGCTGCTTCTTATTAGACACAGAAACCTGAATCACAGGGCTGGCAGGTTAAGCTGCCACCTGCAACTCTGGGATCCCTTATGAGCACTGGTTCCAGTCCCAAATGCTCCACTTCCAATCCAGGTCCCCACTAATGCACCAGGGAAAGCAGCAGAGGATGGAAAAAGTGCTTGGGCCCCTGCCACCCATGTGAGAACTGGATTGAGTTCCAGGCTCAGCCATTTGGGGAGTGAACCAGAGACTGGAAGATCTCTCTCTCTCTCTCTCTCTCTCTGCCTTTCAAATATATAAATAAACCTTTGAGAGAGAGAGAGAGAGAAACTAAATCACAACACAGCCTCCAAAGAAACTACATAAAATGTAAATGCATACATAGAATGCACATTCATGAACATGTGTAATCTGCCACAGTAACAAATTTAGGACATTTCTGAAGAATTGTGAACTGTCTTACTGTAAGTATTTACTAACCACCCACATTTTAACATAAACTCTTACAACACCCTCACCCTCCAACACTAAGCCGCCCCTTCTTCCCTTCTCACTAGAATGGGAACACACGCTGTAGAAAATACACAGCCATTCATCTTATTATGTTGAGGTGGGCATGAGATATTTTCTCCTTCATAAAAACTGCCTTCTGTTTTTCCAGGGAAAATGACTTCCATAACATCCCTTTTAAAGAGAACTATACAATGACATGGAATACATATTAATTTGATAACTATTGCAATAACTACTTCTTGGAACGTTTCCTTCAATGTACTTAATTGAAGACATAGACATAGCTACTTCCTCCTGAACTCTCAGACACCAAGTACTACTAAATGTTCAGTCCACCAAGAAACGAAAAGTAGAGACAAAGGAAGAGAAGAGTGAAGTTTCTGAAAGGTGAGAAGCACAGAGCCCAGGCGGCAAGTACTTCTATGTGCTGGCCAGCTGAGGAAGAGGCTGTGTGATTCTGGACCCTGAGTGCCTCCGCGCTCTGTTTCCCTGGAATTAACAAAGGTGGAGCTTTAGCCGTTTCACCAGGCCACTGTGAAATGGTAAGGAAAAAAAAAAAAACCTCCCTCTGGAAAGCTGTGCGTGGGCTGGAGAACTGAACAAACTGCACGCGGCCAGGTCTCCCTTCCCTGCAGTTCAACTTCGAGCCAGCTGTCGTCCTCACTGGGACCTGGGTGCAGAAAAACCCAGAGGCAAGAGACGCTGGTTGCCATGAGCAACCTGAGCTCCCCCACCCCACCCCCGGGAGGACGGCCATGCTCCCTCTGCTGTGGGGAGTGGGGTGCCGGGGAGATGCAGACACATGCACCCCTGTGCGCTTTCCTTCCTGCCCTGCAGTACTGCATGAGGCTGGGCCAAACAGTGCCTAAAGGCTCCTTCGCAGCTTCTGAGCTGAACTTTCCGTTGCTACTAAAGGGCTTGTTTCCCACCCCAAAGCAGGCCACTGCTTCCCGCCATGCTGGGTTTGCCATGATGGTAGGAACTGAGGGTTGGGAGGACTGAGGGTCTAAGTCCTCTCCTGAGCCTGCGCTGCAGGATGCCCACACATGCCCACACCCGCCAGACTGGGAACAGCACTGCCGTCTGAAGGCAAACACATCGAGATGCTTTTTCTTAAAAGAGACAATAAGGAATTATTTTTTATTCCAAGGTATAACTAGATAAATAGATTTGTTTACAACCATTCTTGGTGACATACTTTTTTAAAAAAATACAACCAGGCCGGTGCCGCGGCTCACTAGGCTAATCCTCCGCCTTGCGGCGCCGGCACACCGGGTTCTAGTCCCGGTCGGGGCGCCGGATTCTGTCCCGGTTGCCCCTCTTCCAGGCCAGCTCTCTGCTGTGGCCAGGGAGTGCAGTGGAGGATGGCCCAAGTAATTGGGCCCTGCACCCCATGGGAGACCAGGAAAAGCACCTGGCTCCTGCCATCGGATCAGCGTGGTGCGCCGGCCGCAGCACGCCGGCCGAGGAGGCCATTGGATGGTGAACCAACAGCTAAAAGGAAGACCTTCCTCTCTGTCTCTCTCTCTCACTGTCCACTCTGCCTGTCAAAAAATAAAATAAAATAAATAAATAAATAAATAAATAAATAAATAAAAAATAAAAAAAATAAATCTTTAAAAAAAATACAACCAACTTCTTTGCAAATAGCAGACACATACTTCAACGATGACGACTGAATTTTTTGGTGGATAATGTACATGATTAGGCAGAAATAGGCAAGCTCACACTGGTAGATTATCAAATACTCAGTCCAAATCCCTTTTGTGGCCCCCACCATCAACTTCCCGACCAACTCCCCTGTCACCTCTGTCTGCCTGACCAGCCACCTGGTCAACTACCTGACCAGCCCCTCCTCTGTCTTGAATTAGAGCATGTGTTCCCAGGCCCAGTGCAGTGGCGTAGCTGGTAAAGCCTCCACCTGCAGTGCCAGCATCCCATATGGGTGGCGGTTTGAGTCCCGGCTGCTCCACTTCTGATCCAGCTCTTTGCTATGGCCTGGGAAAGCAGTGGAAGATGGCCCAGGTCCTTGGGCCCCTGCACCCAATTGGGAGATCCAGAAGAAGCTCCTGGTTTCGGATCAGCTCAGCTACAGTGGTTGGGCCATTTGGGGGGTGAACCAGTGGATGAAGACTCTCTCTCTCTCTCTCTCTGCTTCTGCCTCTGCCTCTGCCTCTGCCTCTGCCTCTGCCTCCCTGTAACTCTGCCTTTCAAATAAATAAATAAATCTAAAAATGTGTTCCCATCACAATATTCAGTTTCAGGTAATTTGGCTGGTACTGAGAGTATCCAGTCTGAATTATCAAAACAAACACCCGTATCTCCTTTCAGGAGGCACATCCTGGTAACTCGGGACACAGCATTACCACCCAGCTTTCTATTAAGCTCCTTCCCAAGCACAGCTGACTTACTGCATTTCTTCAGGGCTCTCCAGAGTCACAGTCACAGACCCCTTACCAGAAGTGATCAAAGATCCTGGTTCAAAGCTTGATGCACCAGCAATGTGGGCTAAGGCTGCAGCCAATGCCTTCACTGGCCTCTTTCTCTTCTTACCAATCTCTGAGCTGACGGCTGGAAAAAATCTACAGCAGTATTAAGAGATGGAAGCCAGAGAGCTGATGGCATTCATGCTTTTAGACTTAACTAAATCCACTGTAGTAGGGAAAACATACCCGTTTAAAAGTAATTCTTGCTTTTTGTTCCACATATCTTAGTTAGTTGACCTCTTTCTCTTCGTTGATAAAAACATATGCAAATCCCTGTCTGGCTAGCTCTACCTGTGCGTCCACAGTGATGGATACAGGACTCAACATCCCATGGAGAAGAACTTGGAATCATCAGGTCAACCTCAGGAATGTCCAAACCCTGGGCAGCCACATTGGCTGCCACCAGAATTTAAAATTACCTTCCCTGAAGCCTTTCAGAGTCATTTCTCTCCATGACTGTGCAAGGTCCCCATGTAAACACTGGGCATTCTGTTTCATGTGCAGATTCATGGCCATTTCAGATACATTCTTTCTGGTCTCACAGAAAAAGTCTCCTTTCAGACCCACTGTACACTTGAGGAACACCTCCAATAACTGCTGGCCTCTGAAACCAATGGCAAGGGATGTCCAAATGTTCCACAGTAGTTGCAGCCTCTTGAGTAATTTTTCCAATGAGGTCAATCTGTTCATATCTGAATTTCGTTTTTTGTTTTGTTTTTTTTTTTGCAGTTTTGTATAGGGCAAGTTTCAGAAGAAAGTAAAGTCTGAGGATTGTCTTCAGAATCAGTTTTGTAGGATCCCTGGATAAAATCTTCAACTTGCTCAGCAAAACCTAATCTAACATTTGATCCACTTCTTCAAGCACAACATGGTGTAGTTTGGAAAGATCCAACCAACTGCTCTGCAAATGGTCTTTGATGCGACTAAGCATCCCAACCAAGATGTCAATATCATTTTGCATATGAGTAATCTAGCTTTGATATGATGTCCCACCATAAAAACATGCTGCACTGAGTTTCCTAGATAGAGCTTTGAAGTCTTTGGCTACTTGGTTTGCCACATCCCTTGTTGGAGCCCAAACATCCCTTGGTGAGCAGCTTTTTTTTTTAAACTGGTTCTTGTTTTTCTTTGGAGCCTTTCAATCAAGAGAATGGCGTGCTTGAGCAATTAAAGCTTTTCCTTCAGTAGGACACTGCTGCTAATGATAGACTTCATGAATTAAGGAAAATAGTGCATAAAAGTGAGTAACGAGCCAACAATTCATACTGCTACAAACTGCTTGATTTCTATGTTATGCCATCAAACCAAGTACTTAAACTTATATGGAAAGTTTAAGACATGACACATCCAAGACATAAGAGAAATGTTACAAGTCCCTTTCCTGAATACTTGACTACAGGCTAAAAGCATTGCTATTTTATACAGTCAACTTTAAAAGAAATACAGATATGCATCTTAGTCTTACAAATACATACTCACATTAACAAAATGTAAGCATGAAGCAGTTGGATGCATCTCGAAATTCCTTTACTGCAGGTAAAGGCGTGATGACATCACAAAAAACAGAAGACACTCTCGAGCAAAAGTTCCATCCAGTACCATGAAATTTAAACATATACTTTACATACTTGTACTGCTACTAATTTTGAACTTCTAAAACACATAACCAATTATGAATTCCAGGGAAAAAATATTTTGGTATACAAAATAAAAACCACAATCAATTTTAATTTTAAAAAATCAGGGGAGGTTTATACACAGCTGAAGGTTGGAAAATGATCATGCAAACTTAGGAGAAATGTAAATGTTTTGCCTTGATAAAACAAACTTCCATCCTATGCATCTTTGTATCCAGTGAAAAGTCGAAAAATATTTTGTCTAGGCTGAGCTCTGCAGATTTGCTTACGGTTACATGAAGTGCGTAGTTTTTTTTTTTTTTTTTTTAACTCTTTTTGTGCTGTTACCTAATTAATTACATGGAAATTGCAGAGAAACATTTCCCAATTAGCATGACATTTTGAACAGTTCTCACACAAGCATAAAGAAGATAAGGATTATCTTTCTACCCTCTCCAAAAAAGTATGTCTAATTTCATGTCGATGAGAAGCAGTGAATTCACTCCCATAAGCTGGTGGACTGCTTAAACATAGAACATGTGGATGGCTTAGTGGCCTTGTGAGTAGGCGAGGTTTCTGGAAGGCAGGGCGTGGAGAAGGCTGCCCTCTGTCTCCTGTGTTCCCACACTCCACCCTGCACATGCTTTAGATCTGTCTAGCAACCATTCAGTGTATTTCTGGTCCCAGGTGAGTTCCTTTTGATTTTCTTTTATATATATATATACACATTAACAAACAAGTGATTCTCAGTTGTCTGGGAGGGCAGGTGCAAGGGGTCTATAACTAAATATAGTACACAATGATCTCTAAACCCCACACTGAGCACTGCCATCTCATTCCAGTGTCCCCATTACTGGAAAGGGAGTCAGGATTATAGTATGGGGGTAAATACACTGCCTGTTTTTGTGACTCAGAAGAAAGCCAATCTGTGAGGCTTAGTCTATGCCCAAATAAGGCATTGTCTGATGCCCACCAAAGAGGAAGGAAGGGTGTTCACTCCAGAAAGTTGTAACTGTCAAATAAATGCATTAGGGAGAACAGGTAGGCAGGTCACAGACATTCCCTGAACCTATACCATAAATACTACAGAGTGAAAAACCTGTGGGCATAGAAAATAAATCATGCAAATTAGGCCCAACATCTCCAAAGCATTGCTTCTCAAAGGAGCTATGACAGAACTCTCATAACAGAAGAAACTAAAGATCAAAATAGGAGTTTATCTTAAGAATTAGGGAAAAAAATAGAAAAACTTTGATCTTTCCTTAAATTGCTATGAATTATGTGAATTCTATTCATGAAAGTTCTTTAATGAAATGGGCTTTTAAAAAGAAGAAAGAACATTTCTATAAGATTGAACCAATTCATTAAAATAGGGCAAATTTAAATCAACATCATCATAAAAGTCAACACATAATTCTGATGAACAGAAACTAATTATGTTATAAACAACCGTGGAAACAGAACAAATGCTGAACAACTCATTTACAAATCTTTACACACACACACACACACACACACGCAAAACTAGTAGATTGAGAAATAATGGCATTTAACACAAGATAGTAAATAGTACTTCACATTAAGTTATTAACCATACAAAAGATTTAAATGTTTCATTTGATGCAAAGAACCAAAAATTAAATGAGTTTTATGATATCAGTACAAATGTTATATGTGTGTACACATATTTTTTCAAGCCTTCATTAACAAGATCAAAGAATAATGAAACCAAAATGCTGCATTTTCAAGTCATTAGGAAAATCACTTAAAAATAATTGTTTACAATCAAAAAATAAACATTTCTTCAAACTACTTCATAAGGCAGTCTCTGCTCTAAGAAAATATTTAATGATTGCTAGTGCATAATTACATTCACCTACAATCAACTCAATTAACAACTGTACCAGCTTTAACTGCCATCAAAAGTTAAAAGCAATCCCAATTACTAATGTGAATCACTGATTTATTTGGCTAACATTATTAGACAAAAATAATACACAGTTTGATCTCTTTGCAAAAACTATTAGAATAGAAATGGGAAATTTCAGAAAGGTAGTGGTTATCTTTTGCAACTTCACTGAAAGAAGCCATCAGACCTCCCATTGGGAGTTCTGGCCACTATCTTACCTACCTGTACTGCCCAGGAACTTTCATTCCTGCCTGAATGGCACTACTAAAAATCCTGCTGTGAGCAATTAGAACGGCAATAGGCAAAATTACATGACATCTGAGGGGACACAAACTGAGTTTTCCCTTACTGGTAAATGAAATACATTCCTGAAATACATTCACGGTGAGTGAAGAGTGGATGTACAAAACTCAACTCAAAATTGACATCAGCTCAGTTCTTTACTGCCCAAGTGTGAGCAGCAGGGTGACAGGGACCAAAATTATCTTAGTATATGAGAAAACTATTTTAAAGACATATACATCAGGGCAGGTGCTATGGCTTAGCAAGTAAAGCTGCCGCCTATAGTGCCAGCATCCCATATGGGCACCGGTTCGAGTCCTGGCTGCTCCATTTCCGATCCAGCTCTCTGCTTTGGTCTAGAAAAGCAGTAGAAGATGTCACAAATCTTTAGGCCCCTGCACCCATGTTGGAGACCCAGAGAAAGCTCCTGGCTCTTGGCTTTGGATCAGCCCAGCTCCAGCTGTCGCGGCCAAATGGTGAGTGAACCAGTGAATGGAAGACTTCTCTCTCTCTGTCTCTCTGCCTCTCTGTAACTCTGCCTTTCAAATTAATAATTTTTTTAAAAAAAGACATATACATCATAGAGTGAAGAAAGAATAATGCCTAAAAGGGAAAAAAATGATGCAAGCCCTACATAGGCCTCACCTTACTATCTTCAAACAGTTTCAGCCTACTGCACTGCAAGACCTTTAGGCTACATCTCTGGGAGTTGAGAGATGAGGTTGAGAGTCTGTGAGACCACTGTGGGTCGAGTTCACAGGACAAGGTACTTGAGAGGACACAGCTGCACAGAGAGAGAACTAGTGATCAATACACACACAAGCCAAAGTCAGCTGAGGATGGGACAAGAACCACCCAAAAGGATTAGAAGGAACAGTGCCTGATGTACACCCAGGATTGACACCATGGTGCTAGCCATGTGTCAGCACAGGAAAAGATTTGTTTTATTTACCTTATTTTTATTTATTTATTTGAGAGGCAGAGACACAGTGAGAAATAGGAAGACTCCTCAAACAACTGCAACAGCCAGGGGTTGGCCAAACCAAAGCCAGGAGCCAAAAAAAAATCAATCTAGGTCCCTCATGTGGGTGGCAGGAACCCAACCAATGGAGCCATCACTGCTGCCTCCCAGGGTCTACACTAGCAGGAATCTAGACTCAGGAGCACAGCTGGGTACTATAATCAAACAAGCAAACTGCAACCAAACCCAGGTACCACAAGGTGGGACATGGGCCCCTTACCTAATTGCCCACAGTGCCAATGTCTCAATTTCATTTCATTTCATCATATAGAATACTAAGAAGGGTCAAGTCTTACTTGTGGGGAATAAATAGCCCTAAACTAAGTGGACAAATGATTCCTAACTAAAAAGTCATAAAAATGAAAGCTAAATGTATCAAAGTGCTTTCAGTTAACTACATCCTGGAATGAAGTCCAAAAATATTCATAAGAATACAGAAATATCCAGCGCCTGGCAAGTTAAAAATCACAATGCATAGCAGCTAATCAAAAATATCAGGCAGGGCTGGTGCAGTGGCGCAGTGGGTTAATCCTCCGCCTGAAGCACCAGCATCCAATCTGGATGTCAGTTCGAGTCCCGGCTGCTCCACTTCCAATCCAGCTCTCTGCTATAGCCTGGGAAAGTAGTGGAAGATGGTCCAAGTCCTTGGGCCCCTGCACCCACATGGGAGACCCAGAAGAAGCTCCTGGCTCCTGGCTTCAGATCAGCACAGCTCCAGCCATTGTGGCCAACTGGGGAGTGAACCAGCGGATGGAAGATCTCTCTCTCTCTCTGCCTTTCCTTCTCTCTGTGTGTAACTCTGACTTTCAAATAAATAAATGAATCTTTAAATAAAAATCAGTCATTAAAAAATTAGAAAATGCAACTCATTTATGGGAGAAAATTAATGAATCAAAACCACTCCAGAGCTGATACTAGAATTTAACACAGTATTATATTACCAGTGTCCCAATTGTTCAAAAATATGTATGAAAGACAACAAGTTAAGTACAGAATAGCAAAGATGAAAAAATAGAACAGAATCAAAATTCTAGAGATGAAAACTACACCTTATATTTTCAAAACAAAAATACTGGGGCTGGCATTGTGATGTAGCAGGTAAAGTCACTGCCTGAGACTTAGGCATCCCACATGGGCATCAGTTTAAGTCTTGGTTGCTCCACTTCCGATCCAGCACCCTGTTAATTCATCTGGGAAAGCAACAGAGCATAGCCCAAGTGCTTGGGCCCCTGCACCCACATGCGAATCCCAGAAGCAGCTCCTGGCTCTCCTGGCTTCGTCTGATGCAGCCCTAGCCATTGCAGTCATTTGGGAGACAACCAACACATGTAAAATCTCTGCCCCTTCCTCTCTCTCTCTCTCTCTCTCACTCTCTCTCTGTTCTCTCTCTCTCTCTCTACCTTTACTTTTCAAATAAATGAAACAAATCTTTAAAAACAAAACAAAATGTCACTGAAGAGGATTCACAGCAGATTAGATAATGCAGCACAAGAGATCCCAGAACTTAAACAGAAACTATTGAAAATGGAGCAGCATGCAGGTGGGGAAGGAAGACTGAAAAAAAAAAAAATCATCAACGATCAGTTTCAAACACCATGACATACAGGTCACTGGACTTCCTAAATGAGGTGGGAAGAAAACAGAAAGAAAAAATCTAAAAATATAAAGCTGGAACCATTCCAAATTGGATGAAATGTTAAATCTACCTATCCAAACCCTTTAAGCACACACAGATAAAACAGTGCCCGGGCAGCGAGAGGAGGGAATTATCACCCATGAAGAGGAGATGCATACTTCACACTTGACCATGATCTACTGCAGATGTTAGAATCAGCAGGAAAGGACATTAAAACTCTTGTTGTAACTGATTCCCATGTACTCAAAAGATAGGTGGAGAAACATAAGATTCAAAACGGACCTGAATTCCACACCTAGAGTTGAAAAACTGCAAAACATAGGTTGAAAAATGCTGTGTTTTTTGGTTTATAACTCAAGAGCACTCTGTGTGTGCACGAAAAAGTCCGAGGATGCCACCATCACAGTGTGGCGCCCAACTCCACTGAGTTCCCGTGGGGGCAGAGCCACAGCTCAGCTCCTGAACCTGGCCACAGCTGTCACAACAGGAAGCTAAGCAACAATAAATCAATGCACCAAATGTCACACTATCCTGAAATCCTGTAAACTTTTATATTACAAATTACGTTTTGTTGGCTGGCGCAGCAGCTCACTAGGCTAATCTTCTGCCTGTGGCACCGGCACTCCGGGTTCTAGTCCTGGTCAGGTTCTGTCCCGGCTGCTCCTATTCCAGTCCAGCTCTCTGCTGTGGCCCAGGAAGGCAGTGGAGGATGGCCCAAGTGCTTAGGCCCTGTACCCACATGGGAGACCAGGAGAGGCACCTGGCTCCTGGCTTCAGATTGGTACAGTGCGCCAGCCGTAGCGGCCATTTGGGGGGTGAACCAACGGAAAAGGAAGACCTTTCTCTCTGTCTCTCTCTCTCTTTCTCACTGCTGCCTGTCAAAAAAATATATATATAAGTTTTGTTTGACTTCCAATTTGTGACAAGGGCACACACGTTCCTCATTTGAGAGCTTCTGGACCCATTTAACTGAAGAAAATCACAAGCAAAAATCCTCCTTCACTGATCTTATTAACATCCAACAGATCAATCAGGCTAATATATAATCCAAATAAAATACAGAAATTAACAGAAACGAAAATTCAACTACTATTCTGTAACTTTGATTTCTTTTTTTAAAAAAGATTATTTATTTATTTATTTGAAAGTCAGAGTTAAACAGAGAGAGGAGAGGCAGAGAGAGAGAGAGAGAGGTCTTCCATCCACTGGTTCACTCCACAATTGGCCACAACGGCTGGAGCTGCACCAATCCGAAGCCAGGAGCCAGGAGCTTCCTCCAGGTCTCCCCATGCGGGTGCAGGGGCCCAAGGACTTGGACCATCTTCTACTGCTTTCCCAGGCTATAGCACAGAGCTGGATTGGAAGTGGAGTAGCTAGGTCTTGAACCAGCACCCATGTGGGATGCCAGCACTGCAGGTGGCAGCTTTACCTACTACACCATAGCACCAGCCCCAGCTTTGATTTTAATCTTTTGTCTTCATCAAAATATTTAATTGTAAACATATACATAAACATATACATAAGTGTTAAAATTTTAGTTAAGAAGGACCATTAGTGCTCATAAGTATAATATTTTGTTTGCTAAAAATAGCAGTCAGTATACCACTTAGAAATTTAACTTGAAGAAATAATAAAGGATGCTTCCTCCAAAAAATGTTTGAGAATCATTCTCTAATTTCCAGTTTGGGGACAAAAAATGTCCCATTCAGGAATGAGAAACACTTAAAAAATTAATGCTATGTTTTTAGAGCACATACAGAAAATATTAAAAATAAGACACAAGCAATCCATAAGGTATGTTTCATAAAACAAAAAACAGGTATCATTAAGCTAGACAATTATGATTTTAAAATGAAAAAAATCTTACCAAAAAGCAAAAAAAAAAAAAAAAGGAAAATTCAAAAACTGACCTACACTTAGTGTAGGTATTTGGTGCAGTGGTTAAGTCCCTGCTTGGGACATACTATACTAGAATGCCTGGTTCAAGTACCACCTACTCTGCTTCTGATTCAGCTTCCTGCTAACACACCTGGGAAGGCAGGAGATGATGGCTCAAGTCCTTGGCCTCCTGCCACACATGTGGGAGACAACAATGGAATTCCTGGCCCCCGGCTTCAGTGACATGGGGAGTAAACCAGTGGATGGAAGATCTCTTTGTGTCTCCCTCTCTGTCTTTATGCCTTTCAAATAAATATATAAACCTTTTAAAAATATACATACTTTGCAAAAACTAAAAACAGTTATCTGTAAACTAGGCAATTATGATTTTAAAATGAAAAATGTAAAATTTTAAAATTGAAGTCTACTTGGAGTGAGAATTTGATCCAGTAGTTAAGTTGTCACTTGGGATGTCCGTATTCTATATGAGTATCTCCTTCAAGGCTCGGCTACTACAATTCTAATCCAGCTTCTTGCTAATGGACACCTTTGGGTCCTTGCCACCCATGGATTTCCTGCATGGAGTTCCCGGCTCTTAGATTCAGCCTAATGAGCCCTGGCTGTTGTGTGTATTTGGGGAATAAGCTAGAGGATGGAAGATACCTTTCTCTCTCTCTCTCTCTCTCTCTCTCTGACTCTGTGCTCCAAATAAAAAGAAATTTAAAAAAAAGGAGGCTAACAAAATCAAGACAGCAACATTCATACAGTCTAAATTTGTACATGGGAAGTCATGCCAAAGGAACTCAGAAAGAGCAGTACTAGTGTCGTTCACAGAATGAACCCACTCATTGTGTTACAGTTTCTGTTTTATTTCCTCACACCCTACCTCCTTCATTTCTGCAAGTCACCACTCAACACTGAGCAGCCCTAGACTGGGACAGGGTGGGAGGCGACAGAGCTCTGAAGGTCAAGTCAGAAGGCATTTCTGAGCTTTACACATGCTAAGTTTGGAAGTGGGAAAGAACCACGTGCACAAAAATATTAGGGAAAGACCCCAAGGGGTCTCATCATGCCTCAGATTTGAAGAATCAGGCAACAGAACAATGGCAAAATCGAACGAGATAGAAAACCACATGGGTAACATGGTGCATGTGGAGAAGTACAGGAAGTATGGTGTTAACAGAGGGCAAACTGTTCACCAGGCAAGGTCCATAGGGGATGTGAGCTTGTGGAAGGTTTCAGCTATTTGACACAGTTCCAATCAGTAAAGACTCTGATGGTACCTATAGTGATGTCAAACCTAAAATAGAGTTTAGATGGGTGGACAATTCTTGGAGGGAAGCAGAATTCAAGATTTTAAACTGCAAACCTTTGAATATTTCTGCCACAACGGTGAGGAATCACAAAGATTAGAAATTAAAGCGAAGCAGACATTATGGCTAATACCTTAAATCATGCAATGAGATGATGCAGACAGCATAAGTCTATTTAGGAAATGTCTAACAGGTGCAAGAATACTTCCAGAAGTTCATGAAGAAAGGAAGATAAAATATAAATTTATTTTGGTCCAAAAAATTGCAATCCATGCATCCAAGGGGTCTTCAGAAACTTCATGGGGCGGGACCGGCACTGTGGTGCAGCAGGTAAATCCTGCAGTTCCTGCATCCCATATGGGTACCTGTTCTAGTCCCAGCTGCTCCACTTCTGATCCAGCTCTCTGCTATGGCCTGAGAAAGCAGCAGAAGATGGCACAAGTGCTTGGGCCACTGCAACTGTGTGGGAGACCTGGAAGAAGCTCCTGGCTCCTGCTTTCAGATCAACACAGCTCCAGCAGTTGTGGCCAATTGAGGAGTGGACTAGTGGATAGAAGACCTCTCTTTCTCTCTCTGCCTCTCTTCCTCTCTGTGTAACTCTTTCAGATAAACAAACAAATCTTAAAAGAAAAAACAAAACTTCATGGGAAACACATGTTACTTAACACCATGCCTGGATTGCAACGTTTTTCCATCCCCCCAAATAAATCTATTAATTGCATTTTACATGAACTTTTGAAGTTCCTTTGCATTTTAGGTATGGGTACAAAGGCTGTTTAGTGTTGAAAATTTAAACCAAGATCAGCGAAATATTACCCATGGACCAAATCTGGCCTGCTGCCTATTTTGTCAATAAAGTTTTATTGGAATACAGCCGCATTCATTCTTCTACATATAAGCCTGCGGCTACTTTGGCTGCACAACTGTACAGTTAAGTCACAGCAACAAAGACTATATTATTCACAGAATCTAAAATGTTTACTCTCTGGCCCTCTATATGCAAAATTTGCTCACTTCTAATTAAAGAAATTATCTCACACCCAGGCAAAGAAAGGACTTGGGTTACCTCTTGTAAAATGAGAGTATTCTACTAAATGATTTCCTAAGATCCTTTCTCCTCCAGCTACATAGGTTTCCATTGATCAAAAAGGACGTGCACAGACAATAACAATAGCAGTTACATGGCAGAGTGAAATGAGAACTTGCTTATTTTTAAACTGGGGATAACTGTGTCTATGATAATCAACTCCCAGGATTGCTCTGAGGATTAAATGAGATCATTTACTTTAAAAGGACGGTGACTCATTTTGTCAAGCATTCAACAAGCGTCTCCTATTGCTGATGTTGACACCATCACCCTAAAAGGAAGCACTTGCAGGCCACATTCATTGGGAGGGTTCTGAGAATTATAGGTGCATTGGAGTTCCACCTCCAGAGACCAGGAACTCAGTTGGATTCTTGCTGGTGGAGCCAACAGCTCATTAGTCAGTCACTACCACAAACCCATGAAGGTGGAAGACAGATAGTGCTCTCCCAAGAGACTCTCTCCAAAGGAAATACTCGGAATATTCCAAGAAGACACTTAGGTGATTTTAACCAGTCTTGTCATACCATTCTCTCTACTACCTAATAGACTGTTTGATGTACACTCAGAAACTATTAATTAAACACCCATGGGACAAGCATTCTGTCCCACATGAAACTTCACTTAAGTGAAGTGTTTGTAATAAGCTAATTATTTTTAGATTTATTCAGATTACTTTACTCAGTTAAGGAAATAGCTTTATTTGTCTATTTTTATTTCCTAAAATGAGAGTGCTAAGAGCTTAATCAAGTGCCCGCGTTAGGCAGGGGAAGTGCTCCAGAGGCAGAGACATCACTGAACTCTGGTCTGTCTCCCCGAAGCTTCAGAACCTCAGCCAGAGGAAGAGGCAAATTAGCCTGGACAGTTCTCCTCCAGGATGTGAGGGGAAACTGAGATCTGGAAACTGATGGGGTCCTGCTTGGCGATGTGGGAAGAACAGCATCTTCCCCTAGATGGAAGAGCACAGAGAGTAGTCAGAACAGCAAAGAGCCAGGGGTGAGCCTGAAACAGAAGCTACCAGACCTTGGTCAAGGCTGAGGCTGCCGACCAGTCCGGCCTGAGGTCAAGCTGGGGCTTCTCCAGTTGGACATCATGGAGCAGCCTTGCCCAGTAGCAAGCGATGTGGTCAGCATTGCACACATTCTGGAAGCAGTGCAGGAGGAACAGATTAAGTGACGGATTTCCTGGTGCTTTGGGTTTAGTTCAGAGATCATCACTGCGGTGCAGCAGTCCAAGTAGTGGTGGTGGCTAAGAACAAGGGAGTGTTAATGACCCAAGATCTGTAGGCTGACATCCTGATCCCAGCAGTATTGGTATTAGGAGGTAGAACCTCCAAGAGGTATTTAGGTCATGAATATGGAGCCCTTGTGAATGGGACTAGTGCCTTTATAACAAGAGCCTGGAGAGGTAGCCTGCTGTCTTTTTGCCACCTAAAGGATACCACAGGAAGATGGAAGTTGACATCCTGGAAAGGACCCTCAACAGAACCCAACCATCCTGGCACCCTGACCTGAGACACCCAGGCCCCAGAACTGGGAGAAATCAACTTGTGTTGCTTCTCAGATACTCAATTAAGGAGGTAACTGACTAAGTCAAGGAGTTGTAGAGGGAATGAGCAGATGTGGAATCAAGATACAGTTAAGAAACTCATGCATGGAAAACTGGTGTTTGGTCAAATGAGAGAGAGGAAGTAAGTATAATCTCCAGTTTTATCTCCCGAAGCAGATGAGTAACAGTAAGAGCAACACTGGATGAGAATCTTTTTGTTTCTCAAGGTTGAACAGGCAGTTGAGTATCTCAAACTTGTTGGCAGAGTACAAGTGGGAAGATTTTATTCGTGTGCAAAAGCTTGCTGTTTGTGTGTGTGTGTGTGTGTGTGTGTGTTGATGCAGAAACTGCTATCCTAAAGCTGATTTGAAAAGACACATTAGACACCTCTATGGCTTCCTTAATACATGACTTTTAATATCACACAGAATTCCAGGCATATATGCAATTTAAAAATATATCTTTTATAATACAATGACTTTGCCAACTCTTACGTAGTGTCTGAGTGATGGATCATGCTTTTTTATGAAATCTTTTCTGTACTAATACTTCATGTTCTGAAAAAAATAGGGAAAAAACCATATTCTATGGGTTGACTCATTAGCAGGCAGGAAGATGGTAAGAATATTAGTAAGTCTCAGTGCTGCTCCCTTAGGATAAAAATCTACAGCTAGAAAGAGATTACTTCTGCAGTGTTCCGGAAAGCTTGAATCATTCTTTTACCAGTATAGAAATGTAGTGGAATCAGAACAAAAAACTTTATGATAAAAAAACATTCTTTGGTTTGAACTCTGCTTGCAGCAGGCTTCTGTCTGATGCTTTTGAAAAGTAGAAAATCGAATTCTTTAAGCACCAGAGGTTTAATTATATGAGATTCTGAAATTACATGCTGGGATGCTTAATTTACTGGTACCTACTAATGAGAAATGTAGAAAATATGTTCAAAATAGTCCTGGATGGGGGAGGGGGAGGGGGAGGGGGAAGGGTAGGCATTTGGCTTACTGGTTAAGAGGCTGACATCACACACTGGAGTACCTGAGGTCGATTCCTGGCTTTAGCTCCTGGCTCCAGCTTCCTTGCAAATCCAGATCTTGGGAGGCAGCAGTGGTAGTTCAAGTAATCAGGTCTGTACCATTCAGGTGGGAAAGCTGGACTGAGTTCTTAGTTCCTGGCTTCCAGCCAGCCCAGCCCTGGCTATTGCTGGCATCTGGGGAATGGACCAGCAGAAGGGCACTCTTGTCTATCTTTCTACCTGCCTCTCTGTCTCTAAGTGAGCTTGAAAAGTTAAAAAAAAAAAAAATAGTGGCCGGCACAGGGGTGTAGTGGGTAAAGCCACAGCCTGCAGTGCCAGCATCTGTGGGGAGCAACTCGGACTAGACTGTTACTGGAATTAAGACTTATTCTATGCATCTGCTTTCCCACAATATGGCGCTGGGAGAGGAGAAAACAGCTTCTACGCAGCTGCCTCTTGCCAACTTGAGTGATGACCTCCAGGAGCTGATCCTGCTCCTGATTGGAGGAGAGCAGCGTACTCGGCGTGTGGGCAGCCGAGTTAGGATTGGCGGAGGAGGACTATAAAGGAGGAGAGAGACGGCATGCACCAGGAACATCTAAGGGGAACATCTATCTGAAGGAACACCTGTGCAGCCCCCGAGAGAGCCGGCCGGCGGTGTGCCGCTCCCCCGCAGAAGTGGGGAATGTGGCAGGGGGAACCGCCCTTCCACGGAGGTGGAAGGGACGGTAGCCAACCCGGGGAGGGCCGAGCAGACAAAAGAACAGCGCAGGGTCCTGTGTCGTTCCTCCACGAAGATGGGGAGCAACAAGCATCCCATATGGGCACCGGTTCGAGACCCAGCTCAACTTCCGATCCAGCTTTCTGCTGTGGCCTGAGAAAGCAGTAGAAGATGACCAAAGTGCTTGGGCCCCTGCACCCACATGGGAAGACCCAGAGGAAGCTCCTGGCTCCTGGCTTCGGATCAGTGCAGCTCTGGCAGCTGTGGCCAGTTGGGGAGTGAATCAGCAGATGGAAGATCTCCCTGTCTCTCTCTGTCTCTCCTTCTCTCGTGCAACTTTGAATTTCAAAGTAAATAAATAAATAAATAAATCTTTTAAAAAATACATTGGAACGGGACTAACGTAAGAGAAAGGCTTAAAATAACCCATGACTCTTGTTAACAATCAAAGAATAGAAGGTCTCAATCATTACATTGGGGGCTGGTGACTGTGACATAATAGATTAAACCTCCGCCTGTGGCACCGGCATCCCATAGGGGCACTAGTTCGAGTCCCAGCTGCTCTTCTTCTAATCCGGCTCTCGGCTAATGGCCTGGGAAAGCAGCAGAAGATGGCTCAAGTGCTTGGGCCCCTGTACTCACATAGGAGATCTGGAAGAAGTTCCCGGCTCCTGGCTTTAGGTTGGCTCAGCTCCAGCCATTACAGCCATCTGGGGAGTGAACCAGCAGATAGAAGACCTCTCTCTCTGTGTCTGTACCTCTGCCTCTCAAATAAATAAATAAATAAATCTTTTTTAAAAATTACTTGAAAGAAGTACCATCCCACCTGATTTATGATTAGCACGACTGTTAAAATCTGAATGGCCCTGCTTAATCTATACATAGGAACCATGCACTACGAATCATATTAAACTAAAGCAGTGCCCCATCATTCCCTAGCATACAAAATATTTGTGGAAAGAGAATCCTCTCCGATGCCATCGAGAGCATCTCACTCTGATTACGAACAGTTTCTGGACTACATTTCCCAGACATTTAGTAACCTGAACAGGTCAAAAGACACTTAACTATTTGTAGGGATTGGCATTTGGTGTAACGATTAAGTAGCCACTTGGGAAGCTTGGATCTCATGAACAGAGTGCCTAGGTTCAAGTCCTGGCTGCCCTACTTTCCCAGAAGGCAGCACATGACAGCTCAAGTACTTTGGTCCCCAAGCCATGTAGAACACCCAGATTGAGTTCCTGGCCTGGCCCAAGCTGTTGCAGGCATTTGGTAAGTGAACCAGTAGATGACTGATTTCTGTCTTCCAGTCTGTCTCTCTACACCTTTCAAATAAATAATTATTTAAAAATCACTTGTTATTTGTAGAGTTAGTATTTGTATCTTGAATTCTAATTCCAGATTTGGTACCTTTACTTTGTCAGTTTCCCAAATCTCTTTTCTCCATGAAATAAAGCACTTTTAAATACGGGAAATAAATTCAGGTTTAATTATTAATTAATTAATTTGCAAAATATAATGTATCTGTATTATTATTCATTTATACTATATTAATTTCTTATCTGTATATAGCATGTAACTTTAAAATAATATAAGATATTGAAGATGTATTTAGTTCCATCTTTGTAAAGAAGGAGGGTGACTGAATTATTTCAAAGGCCACCTAACGATATTCAAATTGAATTCAGTAGTGCAAAAATATAGTGAGATAAATTCTGTGACATGTTTTTGGAAAACTAAATAGCAAAATCAAATGTTCAACTCCTTACCTAGGACTGAAATTAATGTAAGCTAACAAAGATGCCTAGTTTCATTTATTTTTCCCTTCGTGCATTTCACATTGTTTTATAAACCAACTTACTGGTATAGTGTTGACAAAGAAGTTCACGAGCAACTTTGCTCATCTGACCAACTTGAATAAACTGCTCAGAATGTGAAACAAATAGTGATTCCAAGCCCTATACTAAAGAATAATTCATTCATGAAATTTGGTAAAAGTTGTTGAATTCATTTCACTTGCCTGTGCCAGAAGAACACCATTCTATCTGAAAACAAACAGCCTTTATTCATCAAGAGAATGACTACCAGGAAGGAGTGTCCTGGGAGGATCAGTTCTGTATACAGCACCAGTTCCATGTCCATCACAATTCATCTCAGGGAGTTCCTGTGTCCCACAACACAAACTTTCCATTAACCAGTTAGCCATAAGCAAAGATTTCCTAAAACCTACAAAAACACAGTCAATTCCTTCTATTCAACGCCTCCTACAGGAACGATTTCATCATTCCTCATTCTTTGTGTTAGTAATGAATTCCTTCATGACCGCAGTTGGAAAGGGGTTCTGAAGGTATTTTTAACTGGTATTTATTCAGGTTTTATTATTGATTTAGGCAGGAAATACCTGAGACTTACTGTACAAGTATTAACAGCAGAGAAGGGAAAAAAATTTGAAGAATTTGCACAATTGATTTTATTTCTGCTGCTGAAGTAGCATTCAAGTCATGCGAGAGAAAACTTTAATATATCCTAAGTGAAAGCATAAAAATTCAACAGGCAATAAAGTTATTATAAGTGTCTGAAGGAAAAAACTAAAAGTATCCCTCAGGCTGTGCAAATAATAAGGTTGGGTCTAGAGTGGAAAAGGGATTTGGACCTGCTCTTGAGGGCAACTGTCATCTATTAAACTGATACACAGAAGCACTCCTTTATAAAATAAGACAAATAACCCAGGGACCTGAAATGCACAGACTGTGAAAAGTACACTCGATATGGTGGCAATGAGGACTGGGATAGCCAGCTCTCTTTTCTGGCCTTTCTAAGAATGTCTGCCTTGAAAACACATTTTCTTCGCCTAGTAATAACAGGGTTAACAGAGTGAAATGTATAGAAGGAGCAATTAAGTAAAAGGTGACAAGATACATATTTGACCCGGTAACAAATTTCATAGAACCATAGATTTTTACAACTTAAATTCAGTAAAGACTCAATACCCTGGGAAACTAAAATAAGCAGCCATTAGTACTTCAAAGAGAGAGTCACTTTGTATTTCCAACTGTCATTTGGTCTTTATTAGGAAAGACCACTAAATACATCCCTGTGTGGATAGGTATATTTTTAATCTTTTTCCACTTTATTATTTAACACATTCATGAGAGCATAAAAGTAGCAAGTGTAGATGAAATATTGCACATTGGTTTGACTCTGTTCCTGGCTCTGCCTTGGTGAGCTGTAGAAACTTCTGGAAGCAATTTACATCCCTGGGACAGGTTCCCCAGATGTGCAAGTATCAAGTGTCAATGGATGGTGGTTTTCTAATTTTTTTATTTGCTGACATGTTCAAATATTAAACATTTTTAAGTGTTTTAAAGATCATATATTCTCATCTGTTATGTCAATAAACTACCTCCTAGTAACTAGAACTAAATTAGGTGCTTTTGAAGGTTTGTATTTTCCAAGTATTAGAATTCCACTTAGTAATTTATGTGCTAAAGTAAACTCTTGAAGAGATTCCTGTCTTTCATAATGTACCAGTGAAATCATTGTCAACATAGCCAGAGAGACACACAGCTCTGATCTCATTACCCAGACAATTACAGCAAAATTATTTGCTGTGGAAAACTGACAAAAATTTTACCAAGTAAAATCAAAGAGCTTACTTCTCTTCTCCATTTTGAACTTTTACTTAGATTTATCATAGATTTCTTCCCACTTTTAGCCATTAAACTTTTATCTGGTTATCAAATAAATCAGCCACGTAATCAAAAAAAATAAACTATAAATTATATTGTCTAATTCTTTACGTGGTAAGTACCAGGGGGTATTTTGTAGAAACTTTGCCAGAACCTAATAAATTAGAATCCTTCTTCAATTTGTTGGACCATGGAGGTATCTTAGAGGGGTCTACTCCAGGTTTTACATTGTCTTTGCTAGAAAACAAGCTAGTTAGTTTTGCCTCCTGAAATCATTTGTTCTCCATCTCTAGAAAAGAAAAATGGCTCTCTAATCATTCATTCCTTTTTTTTTTTTTTTTAAAGATTTATTTTATTTATTTGAAAGACAGAGTTACAGAGAGAGGTAGAGACAGAGAGAGAGGTCTTCCATCTGCTGGTTCACTCCCCAAATGGCTGCAACAGCCGGAGCAATGCCAATCCGAAGCCAGGATCCAGGAGCCTCCTCCAGATCTCCCACATGGGTACAGGGGCCCAAGCACTTGGCCATCTTCTACTGCTATCTCAGGCTGCAGCAGAGAGCTGGATCGGAAGAGGAGTAGCCGGGACTAGAACCAGCGCCCACATGGGATGCCAGCGCTTCAGGCCAAGGCATTAACCCACTACGCCACAGCGCGGCCCCTCTAATCATTCCTTCCTTCCTTCCTTCCTTCCTTCCTTCCTTCCTTCCTTCCTTCCTTCCTTCCTTCCTTTTTTTTTTTTAACAGGCAGAGTGGACAGTGAGAGAGTGAGATAGAGAGAAAGGTCTTCCTTTTCTGTTGGTTCATCCTCCAATGGCTGCCGCAGCTGGCGCACTGTGCTGATCCGAAGGCAGGAGCCAGGTACCTCTCCTGGTCTCCCATGTGGGCGCAGGGCCCAAGCACTTGGGCCATCCTCCAGTGCCTTCCCAGGCCACAGAGAGAGCTGGACTGGAAGAGGAGCAACCAGGACAGAACCAGCACCCAATGGGGACTAGAACCCAGAGTGCCAGTGCCGCAGACAGAGGATTAGCCTAGTGAGGTGCAATGCCAGCCCAAAATATTGTAATTTTTAAAATATAATGCAAACATTTTTAAATAGGAAAAAAAATCTCAACAAGCAACTTAGTTCTTTCCAAGAGAAAGTCCCAATGTTTTCTTTTTCTTTTTTTTTGTCACTCCTCATGGTGAAATTTTGTTTCCTTCTCTAAGTGGATGTTAAGGTAATAGCCTCTTATCTGTGCAAGTTTATCTTAGATAAACCTCTCTATATTAAATATGTCCTTACCTATTTTGCTTTTCTCAAAATCCAGGAAGGAGTGGGACATGCAAGCAAGACCTCTGTAGATTCCAATTATGCTAAATACCCATGTGCCAAGAACACAGAATCATTACCTGCTGGCTCACTCAGTGCTTTGCCTCCTCCCGGCAATGTTTATTCTGGATGAAGTTGAAAGTTACATGTCCCTTACAAATGACCGTGGGGTGACAAACACCAGGGAGTTCCACAGTATTTCTCTCTATCTACGTGAGAAAAGGTAATGTAGGCAACTTGTATACTAGCCCAGGAGTGTTTGTGTCAAATGCATCAGCGAAAGAGATCCCCAGCTTCATTGTCCTCTAAATATCTGTCCTGTAGAGCGAGCGTGATGACACGACAAATGTGCTTCCCTGGATGGGTTGGTCAGCTGAGAAACTTCACACTTTTACTTTGCAGGTGACCGATTCTTACTGTGTTGCTCAGCTTTTGGTCACTAAAACAAAGTCCCTGAAGCAGGCTAACTTCACAAAGAGGTTCCTTTTGTCTCACCGTTCTGGAAGTTCACAGTCCAAGACTGGGTGAGCCCCACTGGTTCAGCTAGGTGAAGTGTTCTCACCGGCAAAGAACCAAGGTGATGAGGGGATCATGTGGCAAGAGGCAGGGAGCTCGGGCTGCCATTGCTCTGTCCTTTCCTATCATAAAACCACTCCTACTGATTCACTGGGTGAGGCCCTACCAGTCTCACCCAGTCCAGACACTCCCCAAAGGCCCCACCCCTTCACACCGTAATTGGATTAAGTCTCCACTCCCTAGGTATCAATGACAGGAGACAAGGAGCACTAACCTGCTGCATAAGATTATGAGGACGAATTTTCAAATGGTAGAACCTACTTAGCCCTCCATTCTTCAGGGGGACTGAAATTGAAAGTTGATAACCCTTGCATGGGAAAAAGGACCAGAATACCACATCTCAGGCCAAAACAAAACAGGCCTTGAAACGTTTACGAACACATTCTCGTAACTGAATCACAGAACTCTTCATGTTGCCAAGTATCTTCTGATGACTAAATCCACCGGTTTAAGGAACCAAATGAATGACCAGGCTCTATTTTGAACATTCTTTTCTGAATTGAAAGTGCTAAGGAATTTAAAGCCTTATTAAAACCAACAAACACCTCTGTGGGAGTTCCTTATTCTCCTGCCTCGGTCTTCCAGAAAAGGTAATACCAGGCGGATGCAGCACGGCCACTCTGGCCCTTGAGCTGCCCATATACACATCTTTCCAATTACACACATCTGCATGCATGTGTGCATATGTATTCACACTTACGCACCCAAACACTACATGGATATATGCATAGTTTCCCTCTTATTAATGTGCAAACTTAAGATATCTAAGTGGTTTACTTTATAATTATCACTGTACTTTTCATATATCTATTTATTTGGGAAAAAGTTAATGGCTCTGCCAAATTTTCATTCCTGGGAAAAGTGAAAAGGCCTTTCGGTCATATTTGGTGCAAGCGGTTTTAAGGAGAAGAGAGGAGAAAGCCTGAGCGGCTGTATTCAGAATCGCTCACGGGGCAATTCAAACACCCAGGGCCTTCCCCTTGCCCCCTCCTCCGAGAAGCCCCCAGTCTCCACCCACCCTTCCCAACAGGAAAACACTCCGTGTGAAGGGTACAGATTCTGGATATGTCCTTTTATTTATTTATTTATTTTTGACAGGCAGAGTGGACAGTGAGAGAGAGAGACAGAGAGAAAGGTCTTCCTTGTCCATTGGTTCACCCCCCAATGGCCACTGCAGCCAGCGCACTGCGCTGATCCGAAGCCGGGAGCCAGGTGCCTCTCCTGATCTCCCATGCGGGTGCAGGGCCCAAGCACTTGGGCCATCCTCCACTGCACTCCCGGGCCACAGCAGAGAGCTGGCCTGGAAGAGGGGCAACCGGGACAGAATCCGGCACCTCGACCATGACTAGAACCCGGGGTGCTGGCGCCGCAGGCGGGGGATTAGCCTCTTGAGCCACGGCGGCAGCCCTGGATATGTCCTAATGACACACTTCATACTGAGGATAAGAACAACCTTCAATATTGCCACACGGAGTCTGCCTATGCAACGGGTATACAATGAGTATGCAATTATTGGCTGTGGAGCACCAATGTCCCAGTATAAGATGAACATTCTGCAGCATCTTATGGTATTAGATTTATAATTCTATTCTCAAACAAGTTCTGTAAGACATTCCCATCCCACTAGGAGACTGCCCATCTTTTCTCCTAGTCTGATGCACAGCACCAAGAAGCCAAGAAATTCTGGCATGTGTTTGCACACACATAAAATGGAACCCAACAGAAGTCAACGGAAAATTAAATTTAAATGCTGATGGGGGTGACGATGCGGTAGCACAGCGGGTTAAAGCCCTGGCCTGAAGCGCTGGCATCCCATATGGGCACTGGTTCTTGTCCCGGCTGCTCTTCTTCCAAACCAGCTCTCTGCTATGGCCTGGGAAAGCAGTAGAAAATGACCCATGCCCTTGGGCCCCTGTACCCACATGGGAGACCTGGAACAAGCTCCTGACTCCAGGCTTCAGATTGGCGCAGCTCCAGCCATTGTGGTCATGTGGGGAGGGAACCACTGGATGGAAGACCTCTCTCTCTCTCTCTCTCTCTCTCTCTGTCTGTCTCTACCTCTCTCTGTAACTCTTTCAAATAAATAAAATAAATCTTTAAAAAAAGAGCTGATGAAAACATTGGAAAGGCTGGGGTTGACAGGCAAGAGTAGCAAGGAATAGAAGTACTAAGGGCTTCAAAACTAACAGTATGCATGTGTGTGGGTTCATGCATGCACTGGTGTGTATTTGGCAGAGAGGGAACAGCAGAGAAAAACTCAAAAATGAAGATGTCAAATGAAGGGCCCCTATTGCCTGGGGCCAGGTATTGCCATTAAGAAAAGGAGCCAATTTACAGATAATGCGCATTTGTGATGGCTCAGACACCAGGACTTGGAGTCGTCACAAGTGCTCCAGTGGAAGTATCTGGAAAAATGCTGGAAAACATAACTGCAGCTAGGCAGCAGGCTGGAGCAGAAGCGAACACGGAGTCGTCTCATGCAACGTAAGAAGAAGAGCAGCAAGACTAATAAACAAAAGAACACTGCATGGCGGCCAGGGGCCCAGCGCGGTGCCATAAACCACAATCAATGCTCTGCACTCGCTGCTCTTCTTCCTTGCGACACCAGCTTCCTTTCTATGCTGAGGAAACCCAACCTCAGAAAAGCTATGCCGCTTGGCCAAGGAGCCTGGGTATTCTGAGCTCAAAGGCCTCCTGTTCGCACTTACTCCATTGTACACCCTCTTCAGCATAACTCTTGGGACCATGGAGTGAATGAGATTCCTCAGCAACAGCACGACAAAGAGCCAAACAGAACTCTGAACAGACCTTTGTCCTACAGACACTCGGAGTCCTCCAGCATCTGGGACTTCCCATCCCGCTCCCCAAATGCTCTATGAAAGCCTCCGTGTTTCAGGGAAAATCGTCACATGTGGGCCTTGGGATTCCATCATCAGCTGCCACCCTACAAACTGTCTTCCGGGCATATAACCAAATAAGCAGGCCAGGGAATTAACTAAATTCCCCTCCCCTCCAGCTGTTAATTTGTTCCTACTTGCATTGCTCAATCCAGTTACTTATTTTCACGGCCAATTATGATCTCTACTCCGTATTCATTACCTTCTCTAACGGGAATCACGTTTGCACGGTGCAGAATGGTTCTGAGTATCAGGAACCTAGAACTGCTGAGCACTTTAGACCTTTAACCTTTGAAACCCCTTCCAAGGTGAGCATTAGTGTCGCAGTTACGATGTCAATTGGGGCACCACATCCCATATCGGAGTGCCTCATCCCAATTCCAGCTCCCTGCTAATGTACACCCTGGGAGGCATCAGGTGACAACTCAAGCAGTTGGGTCCCTGCAACCCACATGGGAGACCTGGATTAAGTTCCAGGCTCCTGGCTTCAGCCTGGCCCAGCCCTCGCTATTATGGGAATTGAAGAACAAACCAAGATCTGTTGCTCTCTTCCTCTCTCTCTGCCTTTCAGATAAACAAAATAACGAATAACTTTTTAAAAAACATCCTTCCCACAGCAAAATGCCACTTTCTATCAAACCTGCTCCTGCCTGGCTTTGCTCTCTGGTCCTGTCCTTTGCAACACCATTTAATAGGGCAGTCAAGTAAAATCTGCAGCAAACACACAGGTTTAGTCTTCTACAGAAAAACCCTCCAAAATTCTCGTAGCTCATCCTAGGAATTCTCTTTAATCTGCTGCTCACTTATTTTTGCTTTCCATGGAACTGAGAAGACGGCCAACCCAAGAATATATTTTCTTTCATTGGAATTTTTTTTCCTCAAATGTTTTTAATTTCGGGATTTGTTCTCTTGCAGCATCTTGATAGTATGCTATATCCAGGTTATATGCAGTCAAATGAGCACTTTCATGAAGGAAAAGAAGCAACACTGATGGCTAGGTTGAATTATTTTCCAAACCTGTCAGTCTGATCAAACAATGGCAGTGACAAGGGAAGCGACGTGAGAGGGTGAGCCCTAGGGCCCACAGACACTCTCAATTGGAAGAATGTTTGTTGAACAGAAACAAGTGGCATGGAAGGAACTTGTACAGCTTTACGGGAAAAATATGCATTAATTCACTTACCAAGACGACGACAACCGGATATAAAATGGAAAGACTGCTCTGCTCCAGCACACTCAGTAACTGCTGGGTTTCTGGAAAATCTGAGGCTGCACCCTGAAAGGGCAAGAAAAAGAAGTGGAAAGAAGTTCTGAAACGATGTAAGACCTGGGTGAAGTGGAAAAACGGAGATTTTACATAACATTCAAAATATTTGTCAAGTCTGAGTTTTAATTTTAAAACAACTTTAAAGGATATCCATAAATTTTATATGCATATATTAATATTTGAACTATTTATTAATTCAAAGCCATGTTATTATCTACTTTATACCAGAATACAAAACAAAAAATTGAGGGGCTAGCAATGCAATGTAGCAAGTAAAACCGTCTATGTACAATGCTGGCATCCCATATGGGTGCCAGTTTGTGTCCTGGCTGCTCCATTTCCAATCTAGCTCCCTGCTAATGACCTGGGAAAAGCAGCAGAAGATGGCCCAAGTGCTTGGACCTCTGCACGTACATGGGAGACCTTAATAGAGCTCCCCAGCCCTGGCCATTGCAGCCATCTGGGGAATGAACCAGGGGATGGAAGATTCCTCTCTCTCTCTCTCTCTCTCTGTGTGTGTGTGTGTGTGTGTGTCTAACTCTGCCTTTCAGATAAATAAATCCTTTTTTAAAAAGCCCACACTATTGAACATAATGTCTAAAGAAATATTACCCGCTCCTTACTATAGAAATTACCTTGCTAGAAAATGTCATTTTCCTATTTCAATAAGATAAAAAGTAAAGTGCCCATTAAATAATACACTTATCAAAATATTCAGTTTTTTAAGAACCAAGAAAGAAATGTGTTCGCTTCCACTTTGCATTCATACAGAACATCATACAATCTTTTTTTTTTTTTTTTTTTGACAGGCATAATGGATAGTGAGAGAGAAAGACAGAGAGAAAGGTCTTCCTTTTTTCCGTTGGTTCATCCCTCAATGGCTGCCGCAGCCGGCGCGCTGCAGCCGGCACACCGCGCTGATCCGATGGCAGGAGCCAGGTACTTATCCTGGTCTCCCATGGGGTGCAGGGCCCAAGCACTTGGGCCATCCTCCACTGCCCTCCCAGGCCATGGCAGAGAGCTGGCCTGGAAGAGGAGCAACCGGGACAGAATCCGGCCACCCGACTGGGACTAGAACCCGGTGTGCCGGCGCTGCAGGTGGAGGATTAGCCTAGTGAGCCGTGGCACCGGCCATCATACAATCTTAATCCCTTGGGTTTACTACTTACATTCACACAAACAAAATTGTAGCATTGTGGTAAGGTGATCTGCTGGATATCTCTGCCTCCGTGACTCCGAACACCAGACACGATTTTCACATTCTACAAGGAAAACATATGGAGGAAAAATACTTAGGAAGACCACACAGACACAGAAACAACTTTCTCACTATGAGGCCTGTAATTACTACAGGAGAGGCACAAAAGCCATGTGCATCAGGCTGCCACAAAAAAGGCATTGGACGTGGACCATAAATAACAAACATCATTCTATCAACTATGACATGGGAAATGGGTTCGGATAGGAAAAATGCAGAGGAGACACAGAATCTGTTCAGGAACAGGCAAACGTTAGGGATGATGTCATCCGAGGAACTCCTTGGGGAGGATGTTGAAGATAGAAACAAAAAGATGCTCAACTCCCTGGATGCACGTGAACTGCCCGGTTACAGAGAGAGAACAGGGCTGACGAGGCCCTAGGTGACCTAGAGCAGAGAGGGCAGTGAGGAATTATGATACGAGGGGTAGAAAGAAGACTCACATTAGGGCCATAGAAACAAGGAGGAGACTTGAATGACCCTTGGACGAGATCAGAAGGAACGGGGCACGCATTGCACAAAGTTCCCTAAAAGACATATATTCCACATAGCTTAGTATTCTAATTTCCTTACTTCAAGTTTCTCCTATAAGAACAACATGAATAAAGACTTATGTATTACTAGAGAGGGGATCTGCTCTAGTGACACCTCTGTGGTAACAATTCCACGGGAATGAACACGGCAGTGGTTCACACTGACAGGGCCTTGATACAGTTGATGGTTCTAGAACACAATGATATTCCTCATTAAAACATCAGATTCTGTACTTCCAAGAACATTATCTCCACAATAGCCTAATTTCATATAATGTTCACAAAACATCAGAAAAGAACAGTTTCCAAGTCTTACCTTCCCTACAGAAATTAGTCACTGCAAAAAATTTAAGAATTTTAGTTCAATTTAAAATTTTTACTGACTACAAAGTTCACAGAGAACATTGTTTTAAAAACGTAATCATCAGCGATGTGCCAATACCATAAAAGAAAAGAAACCAGCTTCCTTTATGCAATGGGCATCATCTAGCTATTACCGGGAGATAATTTTCCATGGATCTGTCATGATCCAAACATTTTCAAAAGACATCAACAGCTAACTTGTTCCAGACGGTCTTTTCAAGGATGTCTGCATGGCAGGCAGAATTGCATAAATAGATGTGTCTCGTGCTAGAACACATTTGCTTATTTTCCATAGAGTAAAGATAAAGACATCTCTTTCTCCCTGGAGCCAATTTGCCTGACATTCCCAAGTGATAATGATGATGATGTCTCTCTCAGGACACCAGGGCAGGCAGATGTGTCAGCAGCCCATGCAAGAGGCTGGGGCTTCCCAATAACAAGGTTCTTTTAATGCACCCCACTGCCTAGCAACAACCAAGCATCCCTCGCTGGGAACCGGAATTCAGAGAAATAGTACTACATCATTATTCCTGCTACTGTTAGGGCAGGGAGTAATAATACACTGGGTTTTCTCTGATGCTGGAGGCTCAGGTCTTTGCCAGTAGCTGTGGCACTGTGCTGGGCTGAAGAGTTGGCATGGAAGGAGGGTATGATCTCAGACGCAGCCAAGTTTCTAACTTGATCAACAGAAGCAAGACAACTGATTATCAGATTTTAATTTCAACAAATGCACACAGTGGATTCTGAATTCAGAAAATAAAATGACTTTAAGCTTTGCTTTATACAAACACACACACACACACACACACACACACACACACACAGACTGATTTAAGTGTTAAAAAATGGATAAAATACTTGAGAATAGGGCTGGAGATACTTTAAGACAGAAATATTCATGCTTTTACCATAGGAAATGTTTGATAATATTTTTTACACTTTGTCACCAGTTTTTTTTTTTTAAGAAAAAGGATCTTTGTCAAGAAAGACGTTATACATTTTTAAAATTAACAATGTATAACAGTTTTAGAAAAGGAGAAAAAATCAGCCAAAACATGACTATAAAGAAGTTATCACTGTGAATATTATATTCCAATAGTTATATATGAATAACAAGCAGAAAAAGCAAAATGATTAAGGACTAAAAGTTGGGGGTGGCAATCCACATGCCGTGATGATTAAATTATTTGAGGTGAAAGCATGCTACATGTGGTAAAACTGAAGGGATTGCTAAACTCCAACAATTCTTCATGTGTAGGAATCGGATAAAAACGTGGGATTTTTAATGATGCTTCACTTCATTTTTGAGTCAATGTAAACTGACTTCATGAGGTAAAAGGAGAGAATGCATTGTAACTTCCACGTACAGCCTAGCTCTAATCAATCATTTTTATCCTGACAAGGCTTCTTAGATTTGTATTTTAGCCTATAGCCATAATTTAGACATATAGCATAATTTAGACATATGTCCATTGAAGGAAACTGATTTCTTAACAAAATCACTTTACGCCTAAATTCTTCATTTTAATTCACTTGTTTATTGGAAGAATTTCATCTGCAAGCAGTTTATTTCCACAGTCCTCGATATTTTTAGGATCCTTGAATTTTAGCTTCTATCCTCCAAGAATAGGTTGCACAGGGATAAAAGTTTTGTTCACACATTCTTTTCCTCACAGATTGGTGGTCTCCGTGCCACTACCAACACCTGCTACCTCTGACATGCCATCTGTCATTCACCCATCAATGTCAAGCAGTTTTCTAAGAAACAATCATTGCCATTATCTTTGAAACCCTTGTTCCATTTATTTTTTTTTTCTTTAACAAAAGGACAGTTTGGGTCCTGGTAATGTTCCTTTGGCCTCCACTTTCTGTCCCTCCAAAGTTTAAGGCTTCATTACACCAATGCCCCTGAACTTGGGATGGAGCTGCCTCATAAGAGACTAGCGGGTCATAGAGGCTACCGTAAATTGAATACTCATTTAATACGTGCAACCAACGGAACACGCTGGCTAAAGACCAATGCACTCTACAGAGTATCTGGACGGTGGGGTGACAGGGAGCTGAGCTGTCACCAACCAGCAAGCACCTCGAGTGGGGCTCTTACTGCAGATCCCTGCCCAGGAAAGCCCAAAGTTCAAAGTGCAGTCTCTACAAAAGGGGTGTGGCTTGTGCACCATCGTAAAACCAAAACCCTGTAACTCAAACCAAAGTGAGTGGGGGATTGTCCGTATTAGAGTTCACATCACAGAATAGTCAAAGGCCAGTCAGGAGACCTCCTGTTGGTAAATTTTAATTTTTGTTATTTTTACTTAGGTGCCTTCCTGAGGGACTTCTTAATGAAGGAGTTCAAAATTTTAACCAGAGTAAGCTTTAAGATCAATTATTATTTCTCAGTTTCTGCTTAAGAGTATGCCTGTTGGGTATAATAGAATCAGCTCATCACTTTGAGGAAATTTTCTCCTAACGTCCTTGAAAGCTTTGCTTTGTTTCCAACAAAGTATCCCTATGTTGGATGCCTTTAGTGACGTCCACCTCTGTTCTATTCCAGATCTCCTTTACCTTCATCTTAGACTATATGCATTATCTCCACTCTCCTCTTTGCTGTAGTCACCTGACCTCACAGGGCCCTTGCTCCTACTTTACTGAAGCACCTAGTTCTGTATCAGTGCTGCTCCAGGCTAGTCATTCAGTCACTACCCATCTCTCGCAATGCCTTGACTTTCTTCAATCCAGATTCCTACTGAATCCCCCTGCAGAAGAAACAGGTATGAGGATATTTCAGGGCTGGGGAGGGAAGGGCTTGAGGTTTCATCCAGATTCACTTCATCTGATTGTGCACACTGTACTGTCTTTATTTCCATGGGAACGATGGAGTTTCCAGATTATTTTCTATGAGTTGGAGGGCTGGCAAGTGGTGGGCGCTGACAGCTTTCCCTGCCTCTGTGGACGGGCCACAGAGACCCGAGGGATCTTCTGCCCAACAGAAGTCTTCCTTTGACTGCTTCCTGGCATTCGCTCTACCCCCTTAGACTGCTTGCCCCTCAGTTAACAATGTTAGGAATTCTCTCGACTGAATGAATGGTCACTTGGCCCCTTCCCATGTCCAGAGATGGAGGCATGAGCAAGAAGGCACCAGGGCCAGACAATTATCTTCAGTTTCTTCCTTGTTAGTTTGAGATGTATGCAGGGAGCTGAATCCCTCAGCTTGGGTTGCTGTCAGCTACCAGGCTGGCTTTTATTTACTATTTTTGGTCTTGTTTCTAAAGCACTGAAGAAGAAAAGATTTTGCAAATTATCTACACTCTATCACATTTACCTTTATTGGCACTGTTATGTTTAAGAATGTAAAGGAAATATTTTCTTTAGTTCCACATTGTACATTTTTTAAAAGGGAGAAATTATTTACTAAACATTAAGACTGTCTGAAGACTATTCCAAAAACAGGTTCAGTTCATTTGTCTGATAAAGAACATATAATTCTATGGATATACAAACTACAGGTTTGTGTGTAATTCCTATTAGATTAAATCCAAACTAGAAAATTTGTTATTAAAGTTCTCCATAATCCACTAATGTCCTTACATGTTCAGATCCTATCTCCATCTTCAAAATAAATCTTTTAAGGCCATTTTCCTCTATTGTCATTAACACTGGACTCCTTCCACCCATGAAAACTTCAGCTCATGTTGCCCTTCATACAAACTTCTTTATGACAGTTATTAAATATCTGTTGAATGCAATCATTAGCTGTTAACACTTAAACTCTTAGAATAGAAGCCATTTATGTATGAAAAGCACAGTGCCTGGCTACAAAGTCTTAATTGTTACTGGCATTACAATTAAAATATATTGGCTTGGCTATTCTTTGATAAATTAAAAACACTGGCTGAAAGAGTCATTCATTAGCTAATGTCCATGAAGAAATGCACAAACTGTATTTTCGCAAAGACTGATAGTGTATTTTGTGACCTCTTCTAAAAAAAAAAAAACACATAATCAAACTGTAATGCTTTTCTTCTTGAAATTGAGATCTTAATAACTGTTTCCAGTTTTATGTAAGCCTTGTAGTCCTACTGCTGTCTTCCCAACCAGAAAACGATTGATATTTCCCATGCTTCAGTGAAGAAACCCCAATCTCACCTAAATATAGCAAAGGAGTCTTTGACGCCTTCGATAAACAAAGACCACATGAGACAACACTATTGGGTAGTTTATGAGAAAATTCTGTGGCATCCTCTTCAGCTGTCATTCCTGGTGTTTCCACACTCAAACACAACCAGTGGAACGATCTGCTGGCTAGCAGAACTTCTTGTTCTGTAAACAGTTCGGTTCGAAGAACATTTAAACAAAATATAAAACAATCTTGCAAGGCGGATTTGTGAAATGAGTCTATGAAGAAGTTGAAATACTCTAATACTCTCGTTACATCACAGCAGACAAGAACTTAGAAAATATTTACCAGAAACTAAATGCAAACATGTGCAGATTCAAAACGCTTTCTTTAAGCAAGGCTGTTAGGAAGGGCGATGGGTTATCAAAGACAGAGCTCTCACTTCAAGCAAAGTGAAGCCTCACCTAAGGATGAAAGAGTCTGATTCCAGCTCCATGACTCAGAGGTTCAAAATGTGTTTCTGAGAAGCCAGCCCTTTTTATACAGAACTTGCTGGCTGGGTCATCTCTGAATCTGAATGTCTCACCTTCCTCACATTCAAAGATTGGTGTCAGCATAAACAAGGGAATTGCACAGAGATGCATTTTCTTCCCATCCATACACATGCTAATAAGCATAAGTCTTTTGTGGTCTACCTACCATTCAGCATTTACTTTATTCTTTTTTAAAATTTTTTTCCCTTGTAATTAGAATCAGCTTGTAGGGTTTTTGTTTTGTGTTTTTAGTTTAGGGGCAGGAACTCTGGAGCCAAGTTTCTGGGTTTGAATCTATCTCCAGAACATTCTTGCTGTGTGACCATGGTAAGTCGCTGTGGCTTGGTTCACCCATCAGTAAAATGAGTGACTCACAGGACTGCTTCTTAATTAGAATTAGCTAATTAACCTGTGAGCAGTAAGGATGAACTTCTCCAGGGCTTCTCTATAGGTGGCCCTGCTGGAGAGTTTCAGAAAAAAAAAAATGCTACAGCTTTAGGGTGATCAATTTTGATAGAGCTTTGAGGTGAGAAGTGGATCAAGATACCAGTTTGCTATACAAGTTCTAGGAAGGATGTCAAAATGGTCATGTAAAAGGTGTACTATGGAGCCGGCGCCGCGGCTCACTAGGCTAATCCTCCGCCTAGCGGCGCCGGCACACCGGGTTCTAGTCCCGGTCGGGGCGCCGGATTCTGTCCCGGTTGCCCCTCTTCCAGGCCAGCCCTCTGCTGTGGCCAGGGAGTGCAGTGGAGGATGGCCCAGGTGCTTGGGCCCTGCACCCCATGGGAGACCAGGAAAAGCACCTGGCTCCTGGCTCCTGCCATCGGATCAGCGCGGTGCGCCAGCCGCAGCGCGCCGGCCGCGGCGGCCATTGGAGGGTGAATCAACGGCAAAGGAAGACCTTTCTCTCTGTCTCTCTCTCTCACTGTCCACTCTGCCTGTCAAAAAAAAAAAAAAAAAAAAAAAAAGGTGTACTATGGAAAAACTATGCACAGATTTCAAAAACCCTTGGCACCAACATAAACTTATCTTCTAATTCTGTTTTCCTGGGGACTTTCTGAAGTACCCACCCAGTCCCCTCCACCACGGATGCTCATCCGGCAGACTGCACCTGGGGCCCTCTGTGGACTGTCACATAGGACACAGACCACAGCCACAGGTCCTGATGGCCTCCCAGGCCTACAAGGCTGGTGGACAGACCAGCACTGTCAGCAGGGTCTGCCACCCAGGCTGCTATCAGATGCAGATCCCTTATCACACCAGGGAAAGGGCTGGCGCTTCCCACAACAATTAAAAGCTACATGAAAATTCAAAGAAAGGGAGCAGGGTGAGTATGACAAAGTGGTTAAGGATTCCCATTTCCCATCCTGGAGTGCCTAGGTTCAAGTTACAGCTTTGCTCCCGATTCCTGCTAGTGCAAACTCTAGGAGGTAGCAGGTGATGGCTCAAGTAATTGGGTTCCTGCCACCCAAGTCAGAGCTCCAGAATGAGTTCTGAGCTCCTGGTTTCAGCCTGGCCTAGTCTCAGCTGTCTTGGACATCTGGGGAGTGAACCAGCAGATGGAAGGTCTCTCTCCATCTGTCTCTCCATCTCTCCTTCCTATGTCTCACACTGCCTTCCCACCCCAAAAAACAAAAAGCACAAAGACTAGTTCTAACATTTAGCTCATTTAGCCTTCAAGATCATTTTGCAATCCTATAATTCAGTAAACGCTGTCCCCATTCCAGAGTCCATGGACTTTACCCAAAAACTACTGTTCTAGAAAGTCTAAAGTCAAGTGCACGTGCCATCAGGTCATTCATCTTTATTTGCTTCCGTGTATGTAAAGTGCAACAATCATCCTTGTACATGCTGCTATATATTACATGCTTGATACTATTCCACTGAGTCTTTATTTTACTTATACTTACAGATGACACTTTCATTCCATCATCCATTATCTCTTTACCTTTATTGAGGTATTTATCATTTGCTAGACTCTGTACCAAATATCTTAAAGAGTTATACTATTGAAATCACATAGCATACCTATGCATAGACAGTTCTTATCACTTTATCTTCATGTTACAGATAAAGAGGCTCAGGAACAGAATTCTAAATATTCTATCTGTGATTGCACAGCCTGTATGGGGGTTGATATTTAGATTCCAGTCTGTTGGATATAAGCCACTAACATACCTGGGCATGGTGTTATTCTGAGGAATATTACTGTGTGACACTCAAGCCCCACAGTCAACCCAGAAGAAATCATTGAGCTAGACAAAATCATTTGAGTACTAAGAATTTCAATTTCTGAAACATAAAATCCCTTAATTTGAATTATTTTTCTGGGTCCTGGCCACAGAAGAAAGTTATTAAAATGTGTCCTCTAATTCAAGTCTTCAGGTTTGATCTGGGGGAAGAGCCTGCTGTTTCCTAACCACTTTATTCAGTACTCGCTGAGCAGTTGGTGGCAGAAGGGACAACTGTGATAGTCCCATATACAAGAACAGTCTCTCTTTGTCCAATTCTCTCTCACTGTTAAAATTCACTTTGAAGGCCAATTTTTGTGAAATAAAACTCTAAGGACTGTGGAATGGAAAATAACAAACCTGTATCCTAACAAACCAGAGCACCTATCATAAAGAAGTCAAGGTTCACATTTTAGTAAATAGATTATACATCCAAAATTGGATAGCATCTAAGAGAAACATAACGCTATCAAACACAACTCTGCTGCAGCATATCTCCTGTTGCACAGTGCTACAGATTATTTAACTAATAGGTTGTAGTGAATGGGAAAGGACTGGCATGAAGTCATAGATCATGTTTTGAGGCACATTTTGAGTAAATCAGCTAAAATGACAAAGGATGGTTTGTTAAAAAGGTACATTGGTCTCTTCATGTTTTAATAGAAATGCATATAACTCTTGCCAGGTGGAATTGCTACGCTGACCTAAACAAATCCTATCTGAAATAACTAAAATACAAAGTCACAAAGGGTAAAGTATCCTAGCTATTGATGGATTCACACAGAATTTCATCCATTTGACCAATTAATATGTATCAAAAACTATGATTCAGACACTAGCGAATATACTAAAATTCTATCAGTGAACTAGGTGAGATTCTGTGCTGAAGTAGTATCACACTTGGTAGGCAAAATAAAGTGTCGACTTGTTTTTCTCAAATTTCAGTATACCTAAAAATCCCCAGGATCTTACTGAAAATGCAGATTTTCATTCTCTTAGATGTAGGGTGCAGTGTAAGGACTGACATTCTATCATGCTTCCAGTTGACTTCAACACACCCAATCCCTGGATCACACAATGAGGCCGTGAGTGATTAGATCTTTTGAAACTGTGTTAATCTACCAGTCCTCTATCATTCTGAGTAGATGGATGTTTACTGAGAGTATGCCTCCATTCATAAATCAAAAGGAAATTTTGTCCTGGACCCACCAAAGCTATTGCTTGTCTGTATCCTCTAAGATAAATTACTACATCTATCAGCATGGCAAAGGTTAAGTGACTAAAATTAAAGAATTCATTACTTCAACTGGATTTTCTTTCAAATCCTTGCCAAACTTACATCAAGATCTTATTTGCACATACAAAGTTTGAAGTTTTTCTAAGTAATTCAGATGCAGCCCAGATGTGTACATGTATAATTAGTCTATTTCCATATAAATTTGCACTAATAATGTACAAGTGATATTTACTCAAAATGCTATCATTTGAAATTACTAATCAAAATACATACCAACGAATGTCATTGCCAGGCATTTCTGCAGATGAGCTAAACTGTCATTGGAAATCTATAAATAATTCTTTCAACCTAGCTTTATCTTCATTAAAGATTACAAGTGTGATATTTAGCTTTACCTCAAGCCATTTGAAAACTTCAATGTTCTTGAAACACAGCAGGTTAAACAAGCAGCTCTTAACTTGGGCAGCTTTGCTCTGGAGAAATTCAGCAACATCTCCATGGTCTCTCCTCTCAAGAGGGCCATGGGCCATGGAGGGACAACTGGTGCCTGGTGGCAGGATGCTATTAAATAACCACAATGCGCTCACAGGTCATAGCCCTCTCAACAAAAATGGACCAAGATGTCAACAATGCCACGACTGCAAAATCCAGGTTCAAGCAAAAAGTTCTAGTGTTTGGTCTTCAGCATTTATTCACAGATGAAAGACTGACACCAAAACTGGAGATATGTTAGCAATGTAAATGCTTCACTCCAGAAAATCCTTTGTACAAGGAAAATAATAAAATGTTAAAACTGCACTTTATCAGACAAATATTTCTTTAAAAAAAAAAAAGCTAGAACTCTA
Organism: Oryctolagus cuniculus; assembly: GCF_051225735.1. Classification (NCBI taxonomy): domain Eukaryota; kingdom Metazoa; phylum Chordata; class Mammalia; order Lagomorpha; family Leporidae; genus Oryctolagus; species Oryctolagus cuniculus. The sequence goes on from NC_142882.1 coordinate 44,223,463, forward strand.
TTTCTTTTTTTTAAAGATTTATTTATTTATTTGAAAGTCAGAGTTACACAGACAGCAGAGGCAGAGAGGTGGGGGGGGGGGGTCTTCCATCTGCACATCTGCTGGTTCACTCCCCAACTGGCCACAATGGCCAGAGCTGGGCCAATCTGAAGCCAGGAGCCAGGAGCTTCTTCCAGGTCTCCCACGTGGGTGCAGGGGTCCAAGGACTTGGATCATCTTCTACTGCTTTCCCAGGCCATAGCAGAGAGCTGGATCAGAAGTAGAGCAGCCGGGACTCGAACCAGCACCCATGTAGGATGCCGGCACTGCAGGTGGCGGCTTGACCCACTAAGCCACAGCGCTGACCCCTCAGACAAATATTTCAATACAAGTTTTTAAAATCCCATGATTTTGCTTTTGTACCACATAGGTGACAACTGTGTTCAAAATGTTCCATTGAGAGGCTGGCATTGTAGCATAGCAGGTAAAGCTGCTGCCTGCAATGCCAGTATCCCATATGGGCGCCAGTTTGAGTACTGCTGTTCCACTTCCCATCCAGCTCTGCTATGGCCTGGGGAAGCAGTAGAAGATGGTCCAGACACTTGGGCCCCTGCACCACGTGGGATACCGGGAAGAAGCTCCTGGTTCCTGGCTTCCAATTGGCGCAACTCTGGCTGTTGTGGCCATCTGGGGAGTGAAGCAGCAGATGAAAGATCTCTCTCTCTCTCTGTAACTCTGCCTTTCAAATAAATAAGTAAATCTTTAAAAAAAAAGTCCCAATGAGATTAAAATGTATATTAAAAACAGATTCTCCACTAAACCACCTCTATTCACCATCTAGCACTTATACCATCCATAATTTTAAATAAGATGGTAACAAACAGGGAAACTAAAATGAATCATCACAGCGATGAGTAGCTTAAGAGTTCTTTTACAGTAATCACAAGGAAACTCTACTCTAGTCTTCTAAGGAATATTCAATACCATCCCAATACTTGTTCAACCTGAAAACTGCCTCTATATTTTTCCAAACCCTGCATGGCACACTAGTTATTTTTCACTATTGTGTTTCCTTGAATGAGAAATATGCTTGCTATACCTTTATAGAAAATAAAATTTCTATTTCCTATGACTTTGCATTACGAGTTGACATTTTAACCTATTGAACAGATACCATTTAGCCTATAGGTTCAAAATGCTGAACAAATATTCAGGATACACTCTACTTTGAACAAAATAACAAAATCACTCTCCTATATGACTTGTTTGTGCAGTGCACAAACATGTGCATGTCTTGGGATATTTTGCAAGCAGTATATTTCTGGACAGCATACAAAAGCAGACTCAGACCTCAATACAGAATCTGATTGCAGATCCTAAGGATAAACATTAGAATGGAGCTTATGGGTCCATTTCTTCACCCACTACCAGCCCCCACCACAGACTCATGTCCCATCATTGTCCCTTTCTCTTCCTGACACGAAGCTGTTCACCAACACTGTCTCCAGTTTATCTAGTCTGAGCAACGTGTGCTATCTGCCCTTCTCACAGTGCTTTCTTCTGGTTAGGAAATCAATTAGAACTCCTTGGGTGTACTCTGTGGTTTCAACTCTTCTCAACGGTTCACATGATTGATGGACGCCCAGCGGCTACCTCTTTATCTCCAAAAATGCATTTGGCGGATGTCCAGGGAGAGGGGTATTGCAGAAGCTTGCATGTTCATCATCCTACCTTCATTAACCACAACTATTTATCTGGCTCCCACCACATACACAGCTCTGCGCAAGGGATCTGTGATAGGAGATGGTGAAGGAGATATGCCCAACAATAAATAATCACCAAAAAGGCCGGATGTGCAGAATGACTCCACTGTTGGGAAGTGGTGCAGGGGGTTCTAACAGCCAGAAAAATGGACACAACCTCATGGGGACAGCAATAGTCAACTAAGCCTTAAAACATAAATCGACAAGTAGGGAAGACATGCAATCAAATGCAATGCTCGGTGCAAAAAAAGGGCAGGAAAGTACACAATTTCAAGACATGAGCCAGAAAGCATATTGGGCCGCAGTAGGCATAGCAAGATGAGAAATGCTCAGTATAGATTGTGGAGAGTTCTAAAAGACTGATGAAGCTGTAAAGGCTTTCTTGGGCTCCCATGTACTGAGTAGTCATTGCTAGAATATCAGGCCGGCACTGCGGCTCAATATGCTAATCCTCCGCCTGCGGCGCCAGCACCCCGGGTTCTAGTCCCAGTTGGGGCACTGGATTCTGTCCCGGTTGCTCCTCTTCCAGTGCAGCTCTCTGCTGTGGCCCGGGAGTGCAGTGGAGGATGGCCCAAGTGCTTGGGCCCTGCACCCGCATGGGAGACCAGGAAGAAGCACCTGGCTCCTGGCTTCGGATCAGCGTGGTGCGCTGGCCGCAGCGGCCATTGGAGGGTGAACCAACGGCAAAGGAAGACCTTTCTCTCTGTCTCTCTCTCTCACTGTCCACTCTGCCTGTCAAAAAAAAATTAAATTAAATTAAATTAAAAAAATAAAAAAATAGAATATCAAAGTAAAAGCGAGAGGGGCTGGCGCCATTGAGCAGTAGGTTAATCCTCTGCATGCGGCACCGGCAGCCCATATGGGCGCCAGTTCTAGTCCCGGCTGCTCTACTTCCAATCCAGCTTTCTGCTGTGGCCTGGGAAAGCAGTAGAAGATGGCCCAAGTCCTTGGACCCCTGCACCCACATGGGAGACCCAGAAGAAGCCTCTGGCTCCTGGCTTCTGATTGGCGTAGCTCCGGCCATTGCAGCTACCTAGGGAGTGAACAAATGGAAGGAAGACCTTTCTCACTATCTCTCCCTCACTGCCTGCAACTCTACCTCTCAAATAAATAAATAAATAAATAAAGTAAAAGCGAGAAGGATAAAGATTTTTAATCCAACTGGACAAGTATTTAGTTGTAGGCCTTGGAAACAAGTTGTCGGAGAACAAGATGGTATGGATAATTCACTCTGAGCAGAGCAGAAAGGGGTGTATTTGGTTGCTTCCCTAGAACCATCAAATCCATGGCACTGTTATTTAGCTAAAGCCACCAGGACAATATACTTTTTGGCATGGTAAAGTGGACTTATACTGCATGCAAACAGTTGAAATGAACTGCATCCCTGAACTAAATTATTAGAGGAAATACTAACTAGCAAGTATAAAATTACATTTTAAAATCACATATCCTATGAGAGCAAAATAAATCAGTAAAATGAAGTGGAGTCACAGTGAATACGTTTTCAAACTATGGTTCAAACAGCATTAGCAAATTGGTATATACATATTAATTGAAATAAACTGTTGTAGGTTAGTAACTAATCCACAAATCAAAAGAACAATATTTCTTCAACATTTTACAGAGATTTTTCCCTCTCAATCTATTTACCATATGCGTAAAATCAATTTCCCCTCAATTAAAGCAGAAGAACTGACTTCACAAATAGAGGCCTAGGACTACATTTTGGCTGTTTGTCATGTTTTTGTTTTGTTAACTCCACATAATGATTGTCTAGAACTGGTGCGCAATGACCTCATTTCTAAACAGACAAGGATGCAAAAGATTATTCTGCAAACGAACCATCTGGTTCCTCTTGGAAGGGTGATATTTCAACAGGTTCCTGTATCCCAAGAATACACAGAGTTTAAAAGGTGAAGATAGGTCAAACACATGGAGAAAAAAAAAGAAAGTGACATGTAGAGAAGATTACTCTAGCTCCCTCATTAATAATCCTATTATAAAACCATGACAACTAATTATAGCTACAAACTAATTTTATTAAACACCAGCCTGAACATAATTAATACCATCTTTAACTATGTTGTCCAATAATTCAGAATTTTTTTTAACTCCTAAAAAACTGATCAGAAAATTTAGCTAATACCCCATATAAACCAAAAATATTTAATGGGATGGTCTTTAGCTATTTTTTGTAGTCTTGTACACACTCAAACATGTAAATAACATACTCAAATGGATTAACTATTGTTGCAACTGTTCAAAGTCAGAGAGAAATGGCTTTATCATGTCATTTCACTGCTATTGATGGTGCTCAGTTTCAAAAATGAAAACCCAGCATCTGCAGCCTAAGACATTATGTTATTAGGGATCAAAATAAGCATTAAATAACTAATTAAATAACTATTCTGGATGGGTTATAAGATGCCGCAATGCCATAATTTGCTCTGTTTCTTTCATTTCTGCTCTTCCTCTTACTTGGCTCTCTGTTTTTGATGTTTTGTTTGATGTATGTCATATACACTGAATTTAATGAAGTCTACAACCAAAGGCACAGATCCACACACTGTACACAATCTTGAGGGCATTAGGAACAATGAACTAGGCGTCGCAGCACAGCCTCAACAAAATCAGAGAGAACAAATGATTTTCAGTTACAGGGCCCTGGTCACGTGTGGTCACACTAAACAATAATTAAACTCTGCTCTGAGAAACAGCAGGGTGGACAGGCAAAGTGCATAAATGTCCCTTTCTGTTCAGAGCACAGATGAACACTCTTTAAGGGCTCTATTTCTTTTATCACAGGAATGAAAACTTTGCTGGACTTGCTTACATGTGACTAGGGCTAATGTGATATAAAAACTTCCTCAAGAGGCGGCAGCCAGCATGCACATTTTGCAAATGGAAATCAGATGATGAACTTTCCAGGTCAAGTGTTCTATCTCTTCATTTTGCTCTTTAGATACAAATAAAAATGGAACTGCTGGGGCAAGGACAAAACCCTTAGATCTATTTTGGCCTAGCACCTGCATGACTGGAAGCAGGCCCCCAACTCCCTGCCTTTTTCAGGTGGCTCAGCCCTGCTCTGCCTCAATCATTGTCCAGACCACTATCTTAAGAATCCAGCCATCAGCCCAAGCTCTCCCCAAAGAGTTCAGCCTTAGTCCAGAACCTTCCAAGTCATGCCACTATCTTTAGGGATCAGCCACTAGCCCAAGCTCTCCCCACTATCTCAAAAGCCCAACCTTAGCCCAGACCCTCCCGAGCCCTTCAGAGTGCTTTACACTACACAAACAAGCCACTGGTTTGTTCGAGAAGGCGCCCTCTGCTGTACGTTCACAGGGAGTGAGCCCCTCTCAGCTTTGTTCCTTGAATAAGCCTGTGCTGGCTGAGAGTTCCTGTCTTGCCTCCTCTTTGTCCTGCTCTTCTTTTCTTACAGAATCAGTAATAAACTCACTGTGCCCTAAAAGGCTGCCTTGGGTCTGACCCTTCTCCACGCCCATCTTCCACCACTCTATCCCCACCCCCACTCACTTCACCCTATCCACAGAACCCTTACCCTTACCGCAGTCCCCGAATGAAGCCCCTCACATGCCTTCCACCCACTATCCCTTCCCATTTGCTTTTACCAGAGAAAACCCCTGAATGCCCTTCTAGGTTCAACTCGAGGCCATGTCTTCCAAGAGATCTCACTCACTGCCCTCTACTTCCACCTAAACCCTATCCAGTCCTATTCCTTCCTTCCTTCTTTCCTTCTCTCTCTCTCTCACCTGCCTGCCTGCCTGCCTGCCTTTCTTCCCTCCTTCTCTCCTTACCTTCCCACCATCCCTCCCTCCCTCCCTCCTTCCCTCTCCCCTTCCTTCCCTTCCTAATCATTTTCCAGGGCCTCCCCCTAGAAGCACAGTTCACTTTGCCCTTAGAACACACATCACAGTCATGGTACATCCCTTTGCATTTCTGCTTGTTTACTGTTTTAGCCCAACCTCGATGACAGAGGACACACTTGCTTAGTTCAGCCCTGTCCAGTCACTCTCTCTCTCTCTCCATATATACATACTTATTTACATGTATAGATAATGATAGGCATTTATTATTTGATAAGTAAATTAGGGAAGTAAGCATCTAAGGAAAGATTATTCACACCTCCTTGCTTTTCAGCATTTGTTGAAAGGGAGTGAGAGAACTAAGTCCCTTTTCTCTGAAGTGTCCCCAGAGGGCTGTCTCCTAGGAAGGTGGGTGGTGCTGTGAAATACTTCAAAGTGCTTAAGAAAGAAGGAACACAGCAAGACTAAGAATAAAGTCTCATCGTTAAGCATGTCCAGGAGGGGTGGGAATGAGTGTCTTGCCCAGGGAGCTCCCCCATGTACCTTTCAGCAACCTCGCCTGTGTATTTGGCATGTATTCTTACTGTAGGCCTGGGTGCTTGGCTCACCCCTAGGGTATGTCGCAAAATTCTGGCACCGAGAGTCACAATCAGCACACCCAATCTCTTCCTTTAGTTTCAATGGGAAGCACTTTTTTTTCTTTTCACATCAATAACACAATCCTCCCATTGTGAGTCAAGCAGCTCCACACCCACTGCTCTGCCCACAGACTTCAATGGTGGTGACTTCATCTTTCTTCTGTTCCTTTTCAAAGGCAGACAAAAGCTCTGGGAGATTAAAAAAAATTTCAAATATACCTCATTTGGTATAAGATAAATTTGGCTTTACCAGGGAAGGGAAAAAAATTCTCTGAGAAATTAAATAAGTCCTTGCCCAAGAAGTCCCAAGGGGATTTCTCTCAGACTTTAGATAAGTCCTCCGTCAAACTGAAAATTCATGATCTCGTCGTTAATTGCAGTTTCCATAGAGAAAATCTGTTAGTAGAACCACGCTGCAACCTCAGTGTCGCCACTCTCTAGCTCTAGCATCTTGGACAACTCTCAGCCCACCAGGCTTCCCTGTCTGTACAGATAGAAAGGGAAATCAGTTATTTTAAAGACAAAAGTTGGCTGGGGCTCACTAGGCTAATCCTCCGCCTGCGGTGGCAGCACCCCGGCTTCTAGTCCCAGTCGGGGCACCAGATTCTGTCCCGGTTGCTCCTCTTCCAGTGCAGCTCTCTGCTGTGGCCCAGGAGTGCAGTGGAGGATGGCCCAAGTGCTTGGGCCCTGCACCCGCATGGGAGACAGGAAGAAGCACGCTTTGGATCGGCGCAGCACACTGGCCGCAGTGCGGTGGCCATAGTGGCCATTCTGGGGCGTGAACCAATGGAAAAGGAAGACCTTTCGCTCTGTCTCTCTCTCTAACTCTGCCTGTCAAAAAAAAAAAAAAAAAAAAAAAAAGTGCATAGTGCTGTTCCTGACACAACAAAGGTGCTTCATAATTGCTAGTGCTAGGGCTGTTTATGAAAGGAAACATGGTGGGAAGTCTTTCCATGGTTTCATAGTTTGTTGGCAAATTTAGACACCAGGAAACAGTTCTAGGAATGACGACGCATCCGAGATCAACCAATACTCTCTAAGTAAGAAAACAGGACAACCGAACATTGGTGTCAGAAGTCCCACATCAGTTCTTCATTAAAAAAATACATAAATAAAAAGTCTAATGCTTCTTCTGAGAGAAGAATGTGACAAATAAGAAGTGTTGGAGAAACAGTGATATGCTTTTGTTCTGAATGGATCTATACGTCTTAGATTTATTTACTACATGAATGAAATCCAAACTTGAAGTCAAACCTATTTTTTTAATTCCCAAGTTGCAAGTTGTTATGCACATAGGTATTGACACATGAATTAGACATTTGTATTTAAGAGAGAAATATAAGTACTCAAAAATTAGATATGGCTGGGAGAACCATTATGCTATTCTCTCTACAAAACAGACAGTACAAGAAGCGCTTCAAAATCAAAAACTTGTGGACGAAATTAAATGCAAACCCACTTATTAGCAGGTAGGGAAAATGTGCCCAGAAAAAATGTAAGAAATCCAGGGGAGCTAGACAAGAACCACTTCCTCACTGGGTCATTTCTGGATGGCTTAGTAGGAAATCCAAGGAATAACAACAAAAACCAGGCCTGTGTGCATGCCAATTCAAAGCAGAAGACAAAGGAGCACCATCGAGGTGCTCATGTCACTGGTGACACGAGAGTCTGGGCGCAAGGAACACTCTAAATGAGTGAGCTGACGTCAAGAGCTGACTTAGTCCTACAGCAGCCTGAGTCTGGCCTAGACTCACACAGAGGCACACAAGGAATCCGGCACAAAGAGCCAAGGAGAGGAGGATGGTGACTGAGGTGGAAGCACTGACAGAGAGAGCACAGCCAAGGACAGGCGTTCTGCACAGCAGTACAGATGCTCCACCCACTCCATGTTACAGCGCCTGGCTCTGAGTCCTGCCTCTGCTCCCCATTCCAGCTTCTGCAAATGCACACCCTCGCATGCCCTGGGAAGCAGCAGGTGATGATGTCCGCATGTCCAGACTGAATTCTGTGCTCCTGGCTTCAGTCTGACACCACCACTGCTGCTGGGGACATTTGGGAAATGAAACGAGTGAGACCTCTCTTTCTCCGCTCCTATCGCTTTTCAATCCTCGCTCTCAAATTACAAGGAAGGAAGGAAGGAAGAAAGGAGGGAGGGAGGGAGGGAGGGAGGGAGGGAGGGAGGGAAGGAGGAAGGAAGGAAGTTAGGAGAGAGAAGGAGCGAGAGAGAGAGAGAGAGAGAAAGAGGGCGGGAGAACGAACCATATCTACCTTTTCTTATTGGAAACAACTCTAGAAAGAATATTATGCTATAAGATTATTTAAAAATAAATAAAACTCTATTACTTAAAAAGAAGCAAAAGGAGAGAATAAAATAACATTTATAAATTTATTATAAGAAATAAAAGAGTATAAAGAGCAAAATAATGTCCCTGCAAGAATGCACACATATCAGAAAGATCTAGTTCCAAAACAGATGAAAACTGAAACCAAATACTTTATAATAAGCTAACAAACTGTAAGACAAAGTTAGAACTATGAAGGCCAGACCACTTCAAGTCATACCTATACCACTTGAAGGCGATAAGGACAACAAAAAATGAAGAAAATCACTTATTTCAGAAACGAAGACTAAGGTGGAAACATTACAAAAGTGGATGCACAAAACAGAATAATACATAAAGAGAATTATGGAAAGGAGGGAAACTTGAAAATGAAAATGGAATTAAGGGTTTAAAAACAAACCCAAGAGAAGGCGACAGCTATAGAAGATGGACTAAGCATATAAAATATTCATCAAACAAGAACCTTTCTAAAGAATACTAAAGAAATGGAAGAGACAACAATATGACATAAAAAGTTTTATGAAATAAAACATTTCAGACTACATACACACAAAAGAATATACTGTATACCTAGGAATATCAAACTGAAAATGGCCATCACTGAGAAAATTCTAGTAAAACAATTGGCCTTTCAAGGAAAAAACATTCTTTGGATATCCGGGCAAAGAGACTAAGCCACTTTTAAAAGAGCAAAAACAACAAAAATCAGGTTTTTGTCATATTTGATCAAAATACTGTATAACAAAAGAAAAGGGAATGGCATATTTAAGATGCTCAAGAAAAAAATATCTAAACACAGATTTATCTGGCCAAAGTCACCTTGAAGGTTTTGAACCACAGAATAATTTTATTCACTGGGAGAAACATGAGAACACCATGTCCAGGAGCCCTCCCTGGAGACTCTCACAGAATTAGTTTCAGAAAACCAAAGTGATTTGTGAGTTACGATGTAAGGATTTGTGGTGACCACTAAAGACAAGTCAGTATTTACTTACACAACAAGAATGAGAACTTTAAATATATCTCTTCCATGCAACCCACTCAACACCTTGATAATACAGATGTCGCCACATTTTCAATGAACAGGCAAGGAGAGAACAAAGCTGACACAGTACAGTCTGATATGGGAGCCTGCTCTTTCCAGCTGTGCTGTACAATTACACAGCCCCCTAGAATGTACTGTCCCCTTCTGCTTTGGACTAGATTGCAGCATTTTTGGTGTTAAAAAAAAAAGTCATCACATGTTGATCAAAAATTCCAATTGGAAGTTGTGTATTTTAATGAATATAGGGTAGTTGTTTTGGAAAACAAAATATTTTGGAGCACAAATTTGTCATAAAAATGATTAACTGAAGTCCTAAATGGTATGAGATATACAGTTTCTATAGTCACACATACTTATGGCTACTTACATTTTCCTAACCATAATAATGGATAAAAGATTAATCAGAAGATCAATCAGTTGCAAAATGAGGGACAAACATTCACTTTCTCAATATCACAATTATCTGATTTTTTTTGTCACCATCTGTTGCTTTTTAAAAATTTTTTATTTCATTATTTTATTCATTTGAGAGATTGACAGAATTCCCAGTCTCTGGTTCACTCCCCAAGTACCTGCAATGGCCAGGGCTGTGCCAGGCTAAAGCTCAAAACCAGGAACACGAACCAGGTCTTCCACATGGGTAGCAGGGACCCAATCACTTGAGTATCACCTGTTGCCTCTCAGGGCCTACATTAGCAGGAAGCTGGAATCATGAATAAAGCCAGGACTCAAACCCAGGCACTCCAACATGGGGTGTGGGCATCACAACCAACAGTTTAATCACAAGGCCAAATGCAGCCAACAAACTTTTCTAAGCATCTAGCTTGTACCAGGCACTGCAGCCTTTGAGACAAGCTTCAGCCATTGGCTGGGAAGTACGTACACCATGCAGGGCTTTCTGAAGGAAATCACATAGACATTGGGGAGAAAAATCTACAAAAAAAATGAAAGAGTATATTTCATGTCGTAAGCATTGGCAGACCAAAGGATCTCACAAAGGCAAAAAGATAACAAGAATAGGATTCAGGGCTGGTGCTGTAGTGCAGGAGGTTAAGTCACCACCTGTGATGCCGGCATCCCATATGGGTGCCAGTTTGTGTCCTGGCTGCTCCACAAATTCCAATCCAGCTCCCTGCTGGTGTACCTGGGAAAAGCAGCAGAAGATGGCCCAAGTTCTTGGACACCGGCCACACACGTGGGAGACCTGGATGAAGCTCCTGGCTCCTGGTTTTGGCCTGGTCCAATTCTGGCCATTGTGGCCATTTGGGGAGGAAACCAGTGGATGAAAGAGTTCTCTCTTGCTTGCTCTCTTGCTCTCTCTCACTCTGTAACTGAAAGTTTCAAATAAATAAATCTTTAAAAAACAAAAATCTGTGGTGAAAGTGGGCATTTAGCCTAGTGGTTAACGCCAATATCTCTTATCAGAGAATCTGGTAAGATTCCTGGCTCCAGCTCCTTTTTCCATCTTCTTGCCAATGCAGACCCTGGGAGGCAGCAAGTGATACCTGAAGTAGTTGAGTTCCAGCCACGCATGTGGGTAGCATGGAATTTGTTTCTTGCTCCTGACTTCAGTCCCCAGTTCCAGCCCCAGCTGTTGCCGGCATCTGGACAGCAAACTTGGGGCTGAGAGTTGTCTGTCTGTCTCTGTCTCCCAAATAAGTGAAATTTACAAATTAAAAAAAGTCTATGGGAACCAAGTAAAAATTACCAAACTCAGTATCTGAATACTTACATTTAATTCTTTTTTTAGCACTTCTTCAAGAAGATAGCCCACACGTTCTGTATCTTCTTTTGTGTCCATAACCATACAAATCTCTTGCGAGATTCTCTCTGAGATAAAAAAAAAAAAAAAAGGAACAATAAAACACGGACCAGCATCCGAGTGTGGTAAAATCTGTGCTTACCTGAGGTTCATAGCTTTGGGCTAGAAAAGGGAGGTTTTGGCTTCAGGTCAAGGGAAGTGACCAAGCATTATGCACTGAAATGGCCTTGATGAGCTAGAACACCCCAGTCAACAAATCTACATGTTAGTCACTTTGTGGGGGTTGGGAGGAGGTCAAGCCACTGAACAATCAACAGATGGATGAGATCTCAAGAAAAACAGACAGGAGTTGGCACTGTGGCATAGTGGGTTCAGCTGCGGCCTACAGCCCAGCATACCATCTGAGCACCAGTTCCAGTACTGGCTGCTCCACTTCCGATCCAGCTCTCTGCTAATGCACCTGAGAAAGCAGCAGAAGATGACCCAAGTCCCGGGGTTCCTGCATCCACGTGGGAGACCCACAAGAAGCTCCTGGCTCCTGGCTTTGGTCTGGCACAACCCTGGCTGTTATGGCCATTTGGGGAGTGAACCAGTGGACAGAAGATTTTTTTCTCTCTCTCTCCCTCACTCTAATTCTGACTTTCAAATAAATAAATAAATCTTTAAAAACAAAAAAAAGACACATTGACAGGGAGTAACTAGAAGTGACAACAACTTGGCTACCAACCGATCTTTAAATGTTTATAAATTGTCCCAAAACCAGAGAGATTTTCATCTCCTTGGGAGTTTCACTTTCTAGATAATACATCTCCTGCCCCCAGACTCACTGTGCCACATGGATCATCGGCCAACTACAGCATTTTACTTTGCATTCCTACAGGATTTCAACTCAATACCACAAACTTCTTGTGTTGACCATGACCACAGCAAGTGAAAATGAAAATCGCTGAGAGAATTACAGGAAATTTATCTGTACTCCCATGTTTATTGTAGCTCAATTCACAATAGCTAAGACATGGAATCAACCTAAATGCTATCATCTGAAGACTGAATGAAGAAATTATTGGAAATGTACACCATGAAATACTATACAGTGGTAAAAAAAAATAAAAAGGAATCCAGTCATTTGCAAAAAAAAAAAAAAAAAAAGGAATGAAACTAGAAAATATCATACTTAGTGAAATAAGCCAGTACCAAAGGGACAAATACAATATGTTCTTTCTGACCTGTGATAACTAATATAGCACCTATGAGGCAATCTATAGAAGTGAAATTGACACTTTGAGAAGCAATGACTTTGAACAGCCCTTATCTTGACTGTTAGGGAACGTTTTTTTTTTTTTTTTTTTTTTCACATTATCTGTTGAACTCTTAACATAGTTAATCATATGTGTATAAAGTTAATTGAAAATAGATCTTAGCAAAAAAATAAGAGTGGGCATGAGAGAGAGAGGAGGAAGACTGGTGTTAGTGTGGGTACGAGGGTGGGCATGGTGGAAAGAATCACCATATTTCTAAAGTTGTAATTATAAAGTGTAGGAAGTTTGTAACTGTAAAGCTGCACAGTTCTGCATATATTCCTACAGACTTACTTCTAAGGGTACAATTTAAAAACTATCCATGGAACCCAAAATCCCCTTAAGCTGGGTGGTAAAAATAGCATTTTAAGTGCTAAAGTGATCATATGGATAGGATTAAGTGTTAACATGATCACATAAATAGGATTAAGTGTATGGTAATAATAATAGAATTGAAAAGGAGTGAATGTTCCAACCTGGGAAGCAGTCTACACAGCAAACTCATAGAATGACAATTGCTTTACATGCACTCTGACCTCAGAATCAGTCCTTAAGGCATTTTGGTCTGGCTAAAAAACCCACTAGAGCATTTCAGGCATGGAAAGCAAGACACTGTGACCACAAAGGTCATACATGAAGGACCTTTGAGGGTGAGACCCCAGTGGAAAGAAGTGATCATCAAAGAAGGATGTACTTTTCTCTGAAGGGAAGAGAGAACTTCCACTTTGCTTACGGACTTGTCTAAATACTGATGGAGTTTGTGGATTCAAAAAGTTTCCATAATCTATGCAGTTCATGTCAAGAGCCTCAGGTGATCATTGGCATCATATGTAAGAGTGTTAATTATTAAATTAACAGGAGTCACTGTGCACTAACTTCCCATGCAGGATCTCAGTCCTCAAAGAATTGTATTATGAGAGTTAATAGTAAAACTTGTTCTTAAAGATTTATTTCATTTTAGTGTTTAAGTGGAGGGTATTCTTATTGTCTCATAAGTTATAGCTATGTCTAAGTGCTCACAAAAGATGTATCACTCTTGGGTGCTTCTTTAAAGTTAATTAAGTTTCTCAAAAAAATAGTGAAATTAACTTCAAAATGCAAAGAAGTTGAACAGCCCTTGTCTTGACTGTTGAGGAAGTTTTTGTGTGTGTGTGTGCAAATTTATTGAACTCTTTACTTAATATAGAATTGGTCTTCTGTGTATAAAGTTAATTGAAAATGAATCTTAGTGGAGAATGGGACTGGGAATGAGAGAGGGAGGAGAAGGATGGGTGGGAGTGTGGGTAGAAGGGTGGGTATGGTGGGAAGAATCACTATATTCCTAAAGTTGTACTCATGAAATGCATAAAGTTTATATTCCTTAAATAAAAGGTTTCTTTGGGGAAAAAAAAAAAAAAACAAAGACTTACAGTAAACTTAAGTCTAAAGTTTGACTGGCATTTGACTTGGTTGTTTTTGACATGAGCAACTCTATATAACATGTACCAAGTAACCATTTACCTAGCAATTGTTCATGAGTCCTCCAAAGCACCTGAGGAAGGATCAATCATTTAAAACAACAACATCACCAATTAATACTCCTACTACTACAACCAGCTTACCAAGAATGTGTTGTGTTCCAGGACTACCTGCAGTCTAAATCCTAAAGCCCATGATGACCCTCCAAGAACAAGGTTATTCCCGAATCTGTATAACACATTCGATAACATTCATTTTGGAAGAATGAAGCAAGCTGCCGAAGATCAGAAGATATCAAGTAGTAGGAAAAGGATTCAAATCCAAAGAAATAATGCTTAGGAATTCACTGCTCTTCTACAGCACCAAAACAGAAAGAAAGGAAGAAGACATAGCATCTATTAAAAAAAAAAAAGCATTTTGATAAGAAATATCTTAGTATTTCATAGTCATTATTCCACTTAATGCCTCAAAATAAACATGAGAATACTTCCAAAAGTTTCTGGAATAATGGAATTAAAGGAAGTTTGCTTTGTTGCAAACACACACACATACAAAGAGGGTTTTTATTTCATATTTTTTAAAGGTTTGAGTACTCTGTAGTATTTGTACATTTTGGGGGGAGGGTACAGTTCAATAATTCAATGCATACATACAGTGTGAACTGATCTTACCAGACAATTAGCCTTTCATTTCCTTACTTTTCCTGTGTGCTTGGAGCCTGCCAGCTCCTCTCTTCCTATCCTTTTCGTTGTATACTGTTTTACTGTACACCACACTCACTCCACTGTGCTGCAAAACACCAGATACTCTGCACTCACTGGGGGGCATTTGGAACTGATTGCCCAAACTCCCCTCCACCCTTCCTCTCCCCACCCCTCCCAGCCTCCAGGAATAGCTATTTTAAATTCAGACTGACTGCTTCATTTAACTTCCACAAATGAGACAGATCATAAGGTATTTGCCTTGCTGTGTCTGGCTTATTTCACTTAACAAAATGATCTCCAATTCCGTCCATTTTGCTGCAATTTTCAGGATCTCATTCTCTTTATGGTTGAGTAAGTACCATTCCATTATACACACACACACACACACACACCCCACATTTTCTTTATTCATTCATCCTCAAGCAGACACCTAGGTTGATCTCATGCCTTGACTATCGTGATAGTACAGCAGTAAACCTGCAAATACAGATGTCACCTTCACACGCAGATTTACACACCCCCATTTATTATTGTTTTTTAAGTTTTTTTTTATTCACTTGAAAGGCAGAGTTATAAAGAGAGTGAAGGAGTAGGGGAAGAGAGAAAGAGAAAGAGAGAGATCGATCTTTCCTCCACTGATTCATTCTCCAAATGGACACAAGGGCTAGCCCGAAGCCAGAAGCCTGAAACTCCATCCAGGTCTCCCACGTGGGCAGCAAAGGCCCAAGCACTTAGGCCATGTTCCACTGTTTTCCCAGGTGTGTTAGCAGGGACCTGGATCAGAAGTGGAGCAGCTGAGACCTGAACCAGTGCACATATGGGCTGCCAACGTCACAGGCAGTAGCCTAACCTGCTGTGTCACAATGCCAGCCCCTATATTCAGTTTTTTGAGGAGCCTCTATGTTGTGCTTGGCTGTATTAATTTATACTCTTGCCAACAGTGAATAAGGTTTTCCATTTCTTCACATCATTGCTTTCCTCTATTTTGACTTTTGTGAATAGCCCTTGTAATTGTAGTGAGACGACACCTCATTCTGCTTTTGATTTGCATTTCCCTGAAGGTTAGGGATATTGTGCATTTTTTCATGCATTTGCTGGCCATTTTTATTTCTTTCAAGAAATGTCTGTTAAGGTCCTTTGCCCATTTCTTAACTGGACTGCTTGTTTTGTTGTTGCTCTTGCTGTTGTTGTTGTTGTTCTACATGCAGGTCTTTGATGCACTTGAACTTGATTTTTGCATGGGGAGAGAGGTGGAGATCCAGTGTCAAGCACATTCAGGTTCCAGCAATGTTAATGGCAAAGATGGTCTCCACAGTGTGTTTTGGCGCCTTTGTCAAAGATTGGTTGGCTGTGAATGGTGCGGCAGAGGGGAGGGAGGATCCATTTTGGGGACCTCTACTCTGTTGCATTGGCCCATGTGTGTTTTTACACCAGTGCCATGCTCTTTTTGTTATAATAGCTTTGTAGTATGTCTTGAAATCTGGAATGGTGATGCCTCTAGCTTTGTTCCTTTTGTTTAAGACTACTCATTGTGTTTTGTGCTCCCATATCAATTTTAGGATTGTTTTTCTGCTTTCATTAGAGTGTCATTTGAAATTTGATTAAGATTACATTGGGGCTGGCGCCGCAGCTCACTAGGCTAATCCTCTTCTGATCCAGCACTCTGCTACTCTGTGGTGCCGGCACTCTGGGTTCTAGTCCCGGTTGGGACACCGGTTCTGTCCCAGTTGCTCCTCTTCCGGTCCAGCTCTCTGCTGTGGCCTGGGAGTGCAGTGGAGGATGGCCCAAGTGCTTGGGCCCTGAACCCACATGGGAGACCAGGAAGAAGCACCTGGCTCCTGGCTTTGGATCAGCACAACGCGCTGGCCGTAGTGGCCATCTGGGGGTTGAACCAACGGAAGGAAGACTTTTCTCTCTCTCTCTCTCTCTCTCTCTCTCTCACTGTCTAACTCTGCCTGTCAAAAAAAAAAAAAAAAAAAAAAAAGATTACATTGGATAGCATGGACATTTTAATAACGTTAATTTTTCCAACCCATGAACATGTAAGTTCTTTCCATGTTTTTGTGTCTTCAGTATTTTTCATTATGGTTTTATCTTCATTGCATAGATAGTTCACACCCTTGATTTTAAGCTCATTGCCAAGATATGCTCCTCCTTTTCTCAAGCTATTGTGAATGGGAAAGCAATCCATGGGGGAGACCTACATGAAGTTCCAGGCTCCTGGCTTCAATATGGCCCTGGCCATTGAGGGCATTCAGGGAATAAACCTGCAGATGGAAGATTGATCTCTCTCTCTTTCTCTCTCTCTCTCTCAGTCCCTCTTTCTGTTACCCTGCCTTTCATATAAATAAAATAAATCTTAAAAAAAAAAAGTTTGGTACAATTTAGCAGTGAATATCACCTGGGCCTGGAATTCTCATTGTTGGAAGATGTTTTATGACTGATCCAGTCTCACTACTTTTATTTATCTGTTCAAGTTTTCTACATGTTTATGGCTCATTTTCTATAACCAGAGATATATACCTTTCTTCTAGATTTTTCAAATTGCTAGTATACAGTTGTTTATTTTGTTTTGTTTTACATTTATTTATTTATTTATTTGAAAGGCAGAGTTACAGAGAAGCAGAGGCAGAAGCAGAGAAACAAAGAGAGGTCTTCCATCCACTGGTTCACTCCCCAAACGGCCACAATGGCTGGAGCTGGGCCAATTTGAAGCCAGGAACCAGGAGCTTCTTCCAGGCCTCCTACATGGGTACAGAAGTCCAAGAACTTGGACCATCCTCCACTTCTTTCCCAGGCCATAGAAGAGTGCTGGATCAGAAGTGGAGCAGCCTGGACTGAAACTATATAGGATGTTGGCACTGCAGGCGGTGGCTTTACCAGCTACACCCATAGTACCGGTCCCTGTACAGCTGTTGATACTAGACCCTAGCGACCCTTTGCATTTCTAAAATTGCAGTTTTATATCTGTTTTTTCATCTTTCACCTTGAGTCTTTCATTTCATAGTCTAGTTAAAAGTTTATCAAATTTATCTTTCCATGAAACTATCTCTTCAATTAATTATTTATATTCATTTTCATTTATGTTTGAAAGGCACAGAGACAGAGATAGAGAAACAGACAAATACTCCATTCACTAGTTCATTCCCCCAATGTCCTCAAACAGCCAGGGTGGGTAAAGGCAAAGCCAGGAGCCCCCAATTCAAACTGGGTCTCCTATATGGGTGGCAGGGACCTAAGTACTTGAGCCCTCACCACCAACTTCCCATTATGCACAGTAGCAGGAAAGTGACATTGGAAGCAGAGCAAGGACTTGAACAGGGCCCTCCTATATAGGATGTAGAGATGTCCCAAATAGCAGCTGAAGTGCTGTGCCAAATACCCATTCCTCATTGATCTTTTGTATTGTTTTTACAGACTATATTTCATCCATTTCTGCTCTGACCTTTATTATATCTTACTTTCCTTCTTTGTGCTACCCTTGAGTTAGATTCACGCTTTTCCAGGTCCTTGATATGCACAGTTATGCTGTTTACTTGGTATTTTTCTATTTTTTGTAGATGTTTGTTGCTATAGACATCCCTATGAATACTATGTTTGCTGTATGCCATAAGTTTTGTCACGTTGTATTTCAACTCTCCTTAGCATCAAGGAATTTTTCAATTTCCCTTTTGATTTCTTCTCTAAGTTATTGTTCGTTCACAGGCGCATTTTTCAGTCTCCATGTATTTGTTTAATTTCTGGAGTTTCTTTTGTTGATTTATGGTTTTATTTCATTGTCAGAGTTAGATGATTTTGATTTATTTAAATTTCAACCATCATGAAAGAATGTATAGGTTTCTCATAAAATGTATTTTCCATAAACATTTTGAAGAATATTTACATTTTTTAAATATTTATTTATTATCTGATGTATTAGCTAAACATTATAATTTCTTTTTTCATTCCCAAGGGTATTTCAGTGCAGATCCTCAAACAGTTCATTTTTTTCTATTATGATGCTTATATTATAATAATTTCTGTAAAGGAATGTAGACATATTCTTCACTGCTTTGCAACCTACAACTTCAAGTTGTAAACTTGATATATGTAAAGAAAGCCATTCAAATGAATTGAGAGGATTCCTGTATTCTGAAGACAGATCTGCTATATTTTAAAATTTTATATTCACTTGCCTTACTAAGTTACTAAAAATTTTTTCATCTGTTTAAGACATTGTGCAGCCATCTGTAAGGTCCCTACAAATGTGCAAATGTCTGTAGTTCTAAGTTACAAGATCCTAATAAAATTCAAAGCAATTAGGCACGTAAATAAATGTTCCAGAAAGTATCACAGGAATATCATATCAGCAAAGAGATAACAGGTGGCAAGACCAAGTAACACTTTATAATAAAATTAGTCTAAGATTGCTTCTTGGCCTTTTGGCTAAAATTAAGTGTGAAATTAGTCTAGGAGGGACCAATGTTGTAGTGTAGCAGGTAAAGCTACTACCTGCAGTGCCACCATCCTGTATAGGTGCCGGTTCAAGACCTGGCTGCTCCACATACGATCCAGCTCTCTACTACGGCTTAGGAAAGCAGTAGAAAATGGCCCAAGTCCTTGGGCCCCTGTACCCCTGTGCCCCTACACCTAAGTGGGGGACCCGGAAGAGGCTCCTGGCTCCTGGCTTTGGATCAGCACAGCTCCAGCCATTGCACTGCAGCCAATTGGGGAGTGAACCAGCAGATGGAAAACACCCCCTTCCACCTCTCCTTCTCTCTCTGTGTAACTCTGACTTTCAGATAAATAAATATTTAAAAAAAAATTAGTCTAGGAGCTCTCTCTTGAAATGTGAATACATTTTGAGCTGGGCCAGGTGCTTTGACAATTTAGATAAATAAGGAAGAAACATAAGCTTCAGATGTACCCCAAAAGGCATTAACATAACACAGTGTGGCCAACCATCACCAGAATCACTTGAAAAGCGTGGAATGATGTGGTAGTGAATTCCACCATGCATACATTCAGCGAGACACAGAAGGGCACTCCCTTATCCTCTGGGATACTAAAAGCTCCTAATAGTTTTGATCAGATCACTATCACACAGACATCTTTGCTTGAAAACAAAGTTAACCCAAACTTGTGCAGCATGATATTCAGAGAAATTTGGATATAGGTATCAATGATTTTGCCAAATTTATCAAATAACACATAAGGAATAATCCTTAATTATTATCATTAGTTATTACAGAATGGACTTTCCCTTCCTTGTTACAGAAAATATTTGACTTTATATAATCCTAAACTCTACCTTATGTCAATCAGCAGTAATCAATTCAGACTGGCATTTTACTATCATCCTCAAGAAATGCAGCAATGAAAATTCATTTGTCATTAATAGACTATGTTTCAGATATCCTACCATGAAAACAGTTTGCTTTGGTTTGGTTTGTTTTTGTTGTAGGACTCTTTCATTACCACATAAACCTTACCTATAATTTCCACAAAAGCAACTGGTGAGTTTTGCACTGAAATATCTTCAAAATAACAAAACTTCCAGTGAAAATTATATATTCTCCCATTTCTAGAAGACTTCATTAATTTCTCTCAAGAATGTTTCATAGTTTCCAGTGGGGAGTCCTTCTATAGTTTTTGTTAGATTTATTTATTTATTGTTGATGGTTAAATATATATATATAATATATGTAGTTTTATTTGGACTTTTTAGTCAGGAATCTTGCTAAATTTACTTATAAACTTTAACAGTTTAAAATTATATTTTAAATTCTTTATTAAAAGAATGCTGATTGTGACTAATGAAGTTGTATTTCCTTCATTCTAATCCATAATTTTACTTGATAATGAAAACTTAAGTTTGTCTCTATATCCATGAGAAGCAAAAGCCAGGAATTTTACTTTCTTAGAGGTCCTATCGTATTTTCATCAAGCAGATACTATACTCACACACTGAGCTAAGAAGTTTTCCTTTTAAATTTTCTGCATCACTGTAAATTGATATTATTTCTTCTTTTAAATAGTTTTACAAAATTTTCTGGTAAAAGCTAACTGTCAGGGCAGGCACTGTGGCACAATGAGTTAAACTGCAGCATGGGACACCTACATCCCATACCAGAGCATGAGTATGAGTTCTGATCCAGTTTCCTGCTAATATGCTTGGGAAGCAGCAGAAGGTGGCTCAAGGGCCTGGTCCCCTGCTGCCTGTATGGGAGACCTGGATGGAATTCCTGTCCTGCCTTTGGCCTGGCCTAACTCTAGCTGTAGCAGGCATTTGCATAATATGTCCTTTACTACTCATAATGAAAGATTCTCAATCTGTCTACAGTCACCCAAAGCCTAGACAACACTAATCATCTTCTCTTGTCTAAGTCGGTGGTTCTCAATTGGCTTGTGCATTAAAATTATGAGAATTTTTGTTTTCCTTTTACATTTCCCAAATACTATGCCTACAGCCCATCCAACAAGATTCTAGCCACCATCTGAAAGCCTCGTCTGTTCACTACAGATCTTGTATAACATGGGGGTTATAAAAGGTTTATCTCTATAACGTATTCACTCAGAAATTGCCTACTCTAGCTTGATTTCCCCCCTAGTGATGTAACTGTTGGAAGAATTTTTCAGTGCAGCAACTGCAGAATGGTAACGACGTGCAAAAGTTGTGTTGCGTCTCTCATTGCTCAAAGACTTAGGTATGACTGATATGAAACCATGAAAGAAACCCAAGGAACCATTGCTCTTATGTGCATGTCTCCCCAGAGTTCATAATTCAGTGATTCCTCCTACAGTGTTGTAAGAAAAATTGTCTACATAAAATACAGAGGATCGTGTGCCAAGCAGCCAAGGAAGAGTTGCTGATTGTCAGAGGAGCACTTGGGCTTTGTGAGTTTTCACAACTCTGACATGCTGCAAAGATTAAAATTGATTATAATTGGGGAGGAAAAAAAAAACCTGGAAAGGAATGAAGTTTCCTTAGAGCTAGAGTATGAGAAAATAAAGAACTCCACTGTAGATGACTGAAGGAATATTCGAGGACCCAGGCCTTGGGAAGACCCTGACCTTCTCCAAGGTCTTTAGCTGAAGAAAACCTGATTATGCTGATGCTTTTTTTTAACGAAAATGTTTTATCAACTGGATTTCCCACTACATGCTGTGTCTCCAGTTGACAACAAGAAAACCAGATCTGCAGAAAATGGATCTGGGTGACTTGATAGTGGATGATTTGCATAACAGTCAAGTACATGTCTTCATACTTCTCATTTAATTTTATTTGTATACGAAATAACACTACTGACTATGCATATTTTATACCTCTCAATAAAAATGTTAATATAGCAAACTAAAGTAAAATAGAATTACAGATATATTTTTAGGTGATCCGTTGTACCAACTGTTAAATTATTAGAGAAAATTTTTAAAACTCTAAACAAATTCAAATTAATATCTGAACAGATGTTGATAGTAATATTTGGTAGTATTTCACATACGTGAAACGAGAGCAGGGCTGAAGATCAATCAGCATGCAAAGTCAAGTTTTCCATGAGGACTTCATTGTTTGTTTGTTTGTTTGACAGGCAGAGTGGACAGTGAGAGAGACAGAGACAGAGAGAAAGGTCTTCCTTTGCCATTGGTTCACCCTCCAATGGCCGCTGCGGCCGGTGCACCGTGCTGATCCGATGGCAGGAGCCAGGTACTTATCCTGGTCTCTCATGGGGTGCAGGGTCCAAGCACTTGGGCCATTCTCCACTGCACTCCCTGGCCACAGCAGAGAGCTGGCCTGGAAGAGGGGCAACCGGGACAGAATCCGGAGCCCTGACCTGGACTAGAACCCGGTGTGCCGGCGCCGCAAGGCGGAGGATTAGCCTAGTGAGCCGCAGCGCCGGCCAGGACTTCACTGTTTTAAAAGATTAATATTAAGCATACATCTGTAAAATGATGGTTGAAGGGCCAGGACATGAATGGGAAGACATCATTGATGACTTCCGTGAATGAGGCACTGTTGGCTCAAAGTTGAGTAAGACTCGACAGCTGCCTTTAGTGAATTTGTTCAACTAGTAGATAGATTTTAAGATTTATCACTCAATGTAAAATAATCACTGAATTTTATACACAGATTTAAAAAAGAAAGGTAAGAAGGGGCAGTGTTTTGGCACAGTGGGTTGAGGTGCCTTTTATGACATCAGCATCCCATGTCAGAGTACAAGTTCAAGTCCTGTCTATTGTACCTCTGATCTAGCCTCCTGTTTATGCACCTGGAAGAGGGCCTAAGTGCTTGAGTCACTGCCACCCACATAGGATACCAGGATGGAATTCCTGATTTCTGGCTTCATCCTGGTCCAGCCTCATCTCTTGTGGATATTTGGGGAGTGAACCAGCAAACAGATGATGTATTTCTCCCTCTCTTTCGGTCAGTCTACATTTCAAATAAATAATTTTTTTAAAAAAAGGAAAGGAAATGAAAAAAGGCAAGAATCAGTTACAGCTGGTGCCGCGGTTCACTAGGCTAATCCTCCACCTTGCGGTGCCAGCACACCGGGTTCTAGTCCCGGTCGGGGCGCCGGATTCTGTCCCAGTTGCCCTCTTCCAGGCCAGCTCTCTGCTGTGGCCAGGGAGTGCAGTGGAGAATGGCCCAAGTACTTGGGCCCTGCACCCCATGGGAGACCAGGAGAAGCACCTGGCTCCTACCATCGGATCAGCGCGGTGCACTGGCCGCAGCGCGCCAGCTGTGGCGGCCATTGGAGGGTGAACCAACGGCAAAGGAAGACCTTTCTCTCTGTCTCTCTCACTGTCCACTCTGCCTGTCAAAAAAAAAAAAAAAAAAAAAAAAAGAATTAGTTACTGAAAGATTCTACACCAGTGGATTCTAATGAAGAATAAATGAGTCAAAAATAAATGTGACATTATATATAGTGCCTTGTACAGGTAAACATAGCCAATAAATGTTGGTAAAAATTATTGCTATTACATTGTTTTAGCGATTATGAATGTTGCACACATACATTCAAAAAGATCCATTTTGTCTACTCAAGATATGAACCATCTTTGACTTTGAATGGTCCCTCATGGTCTTAAAACTACAGTGTGGTAAACACTCCATGACAACTTCCCGCCAACCCTTCACTTCCATTCGTCAACTTTCATCATACATGCAGTAATTACGTGTACTAATGGAATGCATACTTAAAATAACAGAATTATGGTTCCTAGCTTTCATCCCTGAATTTCTTTAAAACTGAAGGGGATGTGCACTAGTTCTCACTATCCAGGTCTTAATTTGTCCATGAGATCTGGGCTAAGGCATTCTGTGTAATTGCTATTAATGATTCACAAAGATATACTGACAATATTAATTGGGAAATTTTAATTCAATTAAGATTTTCTCAAAAGAGAAAATAGTAGAGACTGTGCTTGCACAGGCATCATGAAGTTGAGAACGCGAAAGAAATGTCACTACAGGAACAGAGCTCGTATAAACTGATCCTCTCAATCCCAGAATTATTATCCTGGTATCCCCAACTCCTGGAAAGGGGGAAGTGCACAACTTATTTAAAGTTGTCTTTTTTTCATGAAATACAAACATCTTGCCAAACATAATATGACTAATCCTGATAATTTTCTCAAAACAAAAATATTTAACAACTTCCTTGAGGTTAATGATGAAATCAAAACACAACAGAAGCCTTTGAAATTTTTAATCTTCTATCAATATAGCACTTCTTAGAAATTTTTAGAAGTTAAAATAAAAAAACCACTGCCAGACCATTGTATACCTCAAAATATAAAAACTCTAACACAAGATTCTAGCCTCTGTTCCTTGTTCAAAAAATATCTAAGGATAAGTTACACAAACGTTAGATTTATTGCTAAATCATACCTCACCAGTCAAGTGAATGACCAATGTTATCAGAGCTTTAGGTTTTACATCACCCTACCTTTAAAAAGAAGCTTTCAAAAATCTTCCTGAAAGGCTACCTGTGCCAAAAGATGAAACAGTTAATGCTAAAATGAGTAGGGCTTCCTAAAAGTCACTTTTAACAACTGTGCTCTGATTGACACCAAATGGTTCTTAATTTATCTATGACATCTAAGTGTCACATAGCTCAAGGTGAGTTAACAGAGAGAACATTATACCAGAATATGAACTGAAGTCTACAAATTTGTATTTTTTAAAGATTATGAGCTTTTTAAAATAAATTTGTATTAAAAGCTATCATCATGATAACATCATTCTCTCACAGGAGGTAGACATACAACTGGAAGTAATAATTATGCCTAGGAAAGCAATAACACACCTTAATTTTACTGGCCATGATGGCTATTTTTGTGTGTCTGACTTAACTGAGCCACTAGATATAATTGCTATTAATGATTCACAAAGATATACTGACAATATTAATTGGTAAATTTTAATTTCAATTAAGATCTTCTCAAAAGAGAAAATGGTAGAGATGGTGCTTTCACAGGCATCACGAAGTTGAGAACGCGAAAGAAATGTCACTACAGGAACAGAGCTCGTATAAACTGAACCCCTCAATCCCAGAATTATCCTGGTATCCCCAACTCCTGGAAAGGGCCCAGATATTTGGCCACACATTATTCTAAGTGGGTTGGAGAGGGTGCTTTTGGATGAGATTAATACTGACGACAGCAGACCATAACATGAGCCATCCTCATCCAATCAGTAGAAAGCCTGAGACCCACCAGCCTGCATAGTTTCATGTGCCAATTCCTTGTATCTGCAGCTACATATCCTCTGTTGGCATTTCTCTGAGGACCCCTACTCCACTGGGAAACATCCACCATTCCTCAACACATAACTGGTGATTCCAAAGTCTTCCTTTACCCTAGACAAAGCCTATGTGATTCCTATATGATCACCCACAACCCCTTGGGGACAACTGCCTGCGCTGCCCTTTCATTCTCTTGTCTAACTGTCCAGTAAGGTCCACAACAAGCACCATCTCTCTTAATGACCAGAGCCAGTGCTCTAGTGGTAACTTTGGTATATGGAGAGGGGCAGAGAGATATGGGGGGTAACATTACCAAGGAGACTTTTTAAAAATACAACATCCCCAAATCTCCAAACCCCTGGTTCTAATACACAATAGTATCTCTCTCAAACACATATTTGCACACAGACAACATTCTAACATTCATGTAAATCACCATACCACCGAATATGAGTAGTCCTACAGAGAAGTTGTAGGATATAAAGTTTCAGAAGAGGAAAGAAATTTATACATAATGTGAACCTAATATGTTTTTCTTTTCCTTCTTTAAGTTTACTTGAGAGAGAGAGAGACAGGGAGGGACAGAGAAGACTTCCATCTGCTGATTCATCTCCTAAATTTCCACAATGACTAGAGGTACTCTAGGTCAAGACCTAAAGTTGGAACTCAATCCAGGTCTCCTACATGGGTAGCAGGAACCCAATTAATTGAGCCACCACTGCTGTCTCCTAAGATCTGCATTAGCAGGAAAACAGTCTGGAGCTGGAGCTGGGGATTAAACACAGGTAATTCTATTTCCATTATGGGACACAGGTGTCTTAACTGGTGTCCTAACCCTAGGCTAACTGCCTGGCCCTGATACGTTTATTCACAGAGCTGATGTCCAGGAATTACGCACCAATTGAGCCATGCCAGCTCCTTACAGTAAGCAACCACAGTGATAGTCAGTAAATGCACTCTTTAATGCTCGCCTCATACGTGGTGTATTTCCTGGCCTGTGCTTTTTACAATGGTAGGCATTTTCAGGTAGTACTTTAGTCCATCATCACACCAAACAGCATGAATTATTTTATTTTATAGATGAATAAAGGCAGTCTGTGAAGCAAGTAAGTTGCCCAAGGTCCCAAGCATCAAATTGCCAACTACAAGCTCCTAACTCAAATGCATGCTAAGTTAACATCCAGAAACATATTCTTTCCTTTAACACAATCCTGTACTGGATCTTGTTTCTTACAGATTTTTTATACTTTTTTATCATTTTCTCCCACAAGATCACAAACTGTTAAATTCCAAATTGCAATTTCCCAAAGCTTTAGTACAGCATACCCACGAGAAGATCTCAAACACAGTTTTTCCTAGGCTCTGTGATAGGTTCATGACCAACATACGTTGTTACAACCTGAATGACGCCCTCCACACACACACACACACACACACACACACAACCCTATATGTTGGAGTCATAAGTACCAGTACCTCAGAATGTGACTGCATGAGAGATAAGGTCTTTACAGAGAATAATCAAGTTTCAATGACACTGGTAGGGTGCCCATGAATATAATAAGCATCCTAAGAGGCAGTGTGCACACAGACCAACACTGGGGAAAGACCATGTGCAAACAGAAGCTGCCATCTGAAGATCAAGGAGAGGAGGCTTCAGAAGAGCTCAGAGCCACCAAAAACCTGCTCTCTGGCATCTACCATCCAGATTTGTGGGAAAATAAGTTTCTCTTATTTACGCCACCCCGTCTCTGTGCTATGTTGTGTAAGCATACTTCAAAATGTTCATGTGCCTGGCTCAAGTCCTTTTCTTCTCCATGTCCAACTCCACTGCCAATACAAATGTTGATTGGCAGCAGATAACGGCTCAAGTACTTGGGGCCCTGTCACCTACGTGAGTGATCCAGATTGAGTTCAAGGCTCTCAACTTTGGCCTGGCCCAGCCCTGGCTATTAAGGGCACTTAGGAAATAAACTAGGTGATGGAGATCTCTCAATGACTGTCCCTCTGTGTTTCAATAAAAGAAAAATAATTTCCAAAACAAGTTCCTTCGGTGCCAAAAAATTTTGAAATTCTATGGATAATTTTTAACATAAAGTACATTTTTCACACACTTTTTGAAGACCCCCACTTACATGGATTTCAATATATCTTGGCATCAAAATTGAACTTCTTTAAATTCCATTTTCCACAACATTTGAAATACTCACATATACACATCCCCTGACTTGAATTTAGTGAATGTAATTTGGCATTGTGAAACATGTAAGAATCATGTTTTCTGAATAGGCACCTTAACAGGCACCCATGTGAGCATGCACACACACACAGGCACAGTACATACACATTATTTCCTCCTTATTTTCATTTGAGAATACAGATATAGGCACACATCTACTTGTTTCTACTCAGAAGTAGAAAATACTCAATTACATACATCAAAGAGTCCTACAATCAAGCGAAAGTTTTTGACAGGGAGACCTCACTGTGGATGGAACAGCATCTGACTCCACAAAGTTGTGCACTTGTTGAGACCCCAAAGTCTTAATTTATTTATTTTTTATTTTTTATTTTTTTTTTATTTTTTTATTTATTTTATTTTATTTTTTTTTTTTGCGGGCAGAGTGGACAGTGAGAGAGAGAGACAGAGAGAAAGGTCTTCCTTTGCCATTGGTTCACCCTCCAATGGCCGCCGCGGCCGGTGCACCGCGCTGATCTGATGGCAGGAGCCAGGTGCTTCTCTTGGTCTCCCATGGGGTGCAGGGCCCAAGCACTTGGGCCATCCTCCACTGCACTCCCGGGCCACAGCAGAGAGCTGGCCTGGAAGAGGGGCAACCAGGACAGAATCCGGCGCCCCAACTGGGACTAGAACCCGGAGTGCCGGCGCCGCAGGCGGAGGATTAGCCTATTGAGCCGCGGTGCTGGCTGAGACCCCAAAGTCTTAATGTCAATGGTTAATGTATTCATATTAATGGCAGGTCTAATGATGGCCTCTGAGAGCTAAGAATAATGTAGAGTCTTTTTAGGTAACTGGATACTTGCACTTAGAAGGTGGTTCTCCCATGCGAGTTGGATACACAAGCATGGTGCTCCCTCCCTCCTTCTGCTTCCTGGCTTGCCATAGGATGGTCCCTCCACCCTCCTCTAGCCTTATCTGATGCCTGGACAAATGTGACTGTTGGTGTTGGATCTTGGATGGTGAAGCTCCAAAACCACAAGATGAAATACACCTTGTTCCCTCTTAAGGTGCTCGACTCTGGTATCTTAAAGTAATGAAAAGCTGACTAATACAAAACAGTTGCAGTATTTTTATTCAATAAAGACTTTTAAAATCATTTCTTTCAAAAAGAACAAAAGGTAAATCTGGAAAGAATGTCTTTCTAACCAACACTCCACACATAAAAATGGAAGAACTAAATAAAAAGAACATGAGCCTTTAATACTTTCAACAAATCAGATGAGAAGGTAGCATCATAACCCCCTAAATGCATCCAACAAGGATGCGAGACCTGACCCTTCAGAATCTATGCGGATCTATGCAGAAGGAAGCAGAGGGAAGTGGCAGAACAGTGTGTTGGACACATCAGCCAGGAGAGCCACCACCAGCCTGACTCACAAATGCTCATGGAGAATCAGAACAGGCCAACTCAAAAGCACAGCTCTAACAGGAGGGGTCCTCCCCAAAACAATGACTTCCTGTGGAGTTAACACAGACAGCACTGGGTAGAGTTGAAGGTACTGTGTATTCCTGTTTCTACCCCAGGGTTTCCTTGCAGTGTGAGATCCGACTGGAGGAGAAATTGGACGTAGAATAAAAATCACACAGGACAGAAATGATGCAAAGGAAACAAAGGAACACATGAAAGTCACTGAGCAGCATAGCCAAATCACTGGCTCATTTCTGAACAAGCAGTTAATAAACCCAGGGGGATTATTCTGTCCTAGAAAATTACAGTGAGCACATTAAGTTGCTAAATTCAAGCCAAAATGTCATGAAGGAGATGACATTATCATGCCTTCTTTATAGATTTAAATGGCTTTCTGGGGTCACACAACTATGGATTTGAGGAGCTAGGAGTCAAACCAGGTAACAAGGCTGTTAACCACGCTGCCTGCTAACACAACCTAAAAACAGGAAATTTCCCAATTCTGCATGCATTTGATTGAAGAAGCATGTGCCAGATGGTATCACATGTTCATGGAGTAACCAGGATTCTATGCAGTTTCCAAAATACCCTTTTCTCTTTCAAATGTTAAGGGATGTAAGTGAAAGTGGCATTACACCAAGGAGAACATTTATTCCTCTGTAGCTGTTTTTAATGAAACAATTGGCAAGCTTCAGTGCCTAATTATCATATTTCACTACTTAAAGCTCCCCCTTTTCCTTTGAATAAAGTCTCTGAAATACAGATAGAGTTGCAGAACTGCTACCCATCAGATCAGAACCCAGCAGGACATACTTTCTCAACTTGCAAGCAGGAAAACCACCACTGTGTGTGGTGGTGATTTTCATCATTTTTGCACATTACAGATGTGTGGAAGCACAATCAGGATACAGAACAGTTCAAACATCTCAAAATAATCCCCACCCCCAGCTTCTCACCCCCAGGCAAACTCTGAACTATTTATTATTACTCTTCAGAAACATCCTATGAATGGAATCATACACAATGTAAACTTTTGAGACAATCTTCTATTATCACTCAGCACAATTCCCTTGATATTAATCTAAGCATTTTCTTAAAGATTTATTTATTTGAAAGGCAAGGGGAGAAGAGAGGGAGAAGGAGGGAAGGAGAGTGAGAGTGAGTGAGAGAGAGAGAGAATGAGAATGAGAATGAATCCTCTGGTTCACTCCCCAAATGCCCACAACAGCTAGGTAAGGCTGGGCCACGCAATAGCCAGGAGCTCCTTCCAGGCCTCCCATGTGGTGGCAAGCACCCAAGTACTTGGGCTATCACCTGCCTCCTCCCAGGGCACTGGGCACTTTAGCAGGAAGCTGGGTTAGAAGCACAGAATTGCCGAGACTGGAACTGGGCATACTGATATGGGATGTGAGCATCCAAGTGGTAGCTTAACCAGCTGTATCACAATACCTGCCCCAAATCTACATTGCTTTGAGGGCCAACAGTTAATTTCTTTCCATACCAGCAAAGAATCCATTGCAAAGACAGACCATAATTTGTCAGTTCCCTCATAAAACAGCATTTGCATTGTTTCCAACACTTAGTGATTCACAAAACAGCTACCATCATCATTCAGACACAGACTTGAATGTGAATGAGTTTTCCTTTATCTAGAGTAAACCCATAGGAAATGATAGCTGGTTCCTACAACAAATACATAAAAAAGGGCACTTGGAATATACTTGGAAAAGATCACCAAAAGCAAAAAAGTTTATTTGGGAACAGAAATGTGGAAATTCATGCAGAGTTTTCTCCTTTTCCATCAACTTTCTCAAAGGCCCCCTCGTACATACACCTATGATAAAGGACATCTTTGTGCAGACAGATCCAACGGGAGGGAGTCAGAGAAGATACACAGAAGGTGCTCCTCTTCTTCTGCTTGTGTCTTTGGTCTGGAAGGAGCTGATGGCGGCAGAGAGCCGGGAACAGTATGACAATTCCAGCCATCTTGCCTGCAGGGTGCGTCAAACAGTGCCACACTCCATATCCTGAACACCGATGTTTGGAACGTATCGCAGCTCCATCTGTCAGGCTCCTTTGAAATTCTCTGAGGTTTCCATCAAGTTGCAGGTATCAGAGAATTTCTTCAGAGCTCTCAATGCCCCTGGTTTACTGTTCATTGCAACCTATAACTCAGCCATCTTTCGCTAGAACAGCTTACTGACATATAGACGATGTGGTTTCACTCCTGTTCAATTCCAGAGTTATGCTAACTAAAGCCCTTCATAGGAACAGGAGGGATAATGTATAAGTCTAAAAGTTAACAAAGGAGACCCACATCTAATATGCCACACACTCGGTTTTTTTTTTAACTTTTATTTACTAGATATAAATTTCCAAAGTACAGTTTATGGATTACAATGGCTTTTCCCCCCCATAACTTCCCACCCACCCACAACCCTCCCATCTCCCGCTCCCTCTCCCATTCCATTCGCATCAAGATTCATTTTCGATTATCTTTACATACAGAAGATCAATTTAGTATATATTAAGTAAAGATTTCATCAGTTTGCCCCCACACAGAACACAAATTGACAAATACTGTTTGAGCACTAGTCATATCATTAATTCACATTGAACTACACATTAAGGACATAAATCCCACATGGGGAGTAAGTGCACAGTGACTCCTGTTGTTGACTTAACAAACTGACACTCTTGTTTAAGGCGTCAGCAATCTCCCCAGGCTCTAGTCATGAGTTGCTAAGGCCATGGAAGCCTTTTGAGTTTGCTGACTCTGATCTTATTTAGACAAGGTCATAGTCAAAGTGGAAGTTCTCTCCTCCCTTCAGAGAAAAGTACCCCCTTCTTTGATGGCCCGTTCTTTCCACTGGGATTTTACTTGTGGAGATCTTTCATTTACGTCCTTTTTTTTTTTTTTTTTTTTTTTGTCACACACTCGTCTTTTAAGCTTCCTCTTATTTTACTTGAAACACTGGATCTCCTGCTATACATAAAGTATACCATCTTGTGTAAAGGGTTAGAAATATATGGAATTTGGGGGGTCGGCACTGTGGCACAGCGGGTTAATGCCCTGGCCTAAAGTGTCAGCATCCCATATGGGCACCAGTTCAAGACTCAGCTGCTCCACTTCTGATCCAGCTCTCTCCTATGGCCTGAGAAAGCAGTAGAAGATGGCCCAAGTCCTTGGGCCCCTGCACCCACGTGGGAGACTTGGAGGCTCCTGGCTCCTGGCTTCAGATCGGTGCAGCTCTGGCCATTGAGGCCAACTGGGGAGTGAACCATCGGATGGAAGACCTCTCTCTCTCTCTCTCTCTCTCTCTGCCTCTCATCTCTGTGTAACTCTGACTCTCAGATAAATAAATATTTAAAAATGCAATTTGGGGCCTTTTTTATTTAATGTCACAGAACAGTAAAAGTACAGTTTCTAAAATGCACAATTTCATCTTCAGTATATGACCCACACCCACCAACATTCGTGAGAAACAAGGACTATCTAGATAGATGCCTCTGTCAATTTTTTTTTCGTAGTTGGTGTCCTGTGGACACAAATTTATTAGACAGGCACCATTGCCAGAATGGGTACACACAGCAGCTTGGGAGGAAGGGGTGGGGGCGTGGCCAGCAGGGCCAGCCTGAGGTCCTGAAGGCAGGAGGCTGGGGCAGTGGTGCAGAGTCCCAGTTAGCAGGCAGGCAGCTCCTTATTCATGGGTTTCGATGCCAAGAACTGGTTGGAAACCTGGGGCAACCTATGGAGGGTGCAGGTGCCTGGCTCCATGGGCACGTGGTGAGGGCAAGATGATGTCCCCACCAGGCTGGCAAATGACCACTGAGAGGCATTTTATGGAGTGGGGAAACTCAGAGATCAATGGCATTGGGATGACAGGGCTGGCTGTGATGCTGGGGCAAGCCACACCTGGCACGGTGAGGAGATGAGCAGGCGGGGCCCTGGGAGCCATGGACCAGGGTCTGTGGCTGACTCCTCTGAACCCCTCCACAGTGAGAGCACCGTTGTCGAGTCCAGGCCTGGGGGCTCGGCTCACTGGCCATGACCTCCACACAGCACCGGCAGCTCATCCAGGCTCTGGTGCAGGAATTGCCCCCACCTGGGATCCCCAGTCTGTCTCCAGGGCCCATGGGGAAATCTCATGTTTGGGTTCCTCTGAGTCCTCCTCCACATGGTTTGCAAGGAACAGCACCTAGAACAGGCTGTGGTGAGTTTACTCACTGAGCTACAGGTGGGCACCCCAGAAGCAGACCAGCATCCACGCCAGGAGGTACTTATCTGAAATCCAGAAGCAAGGGTCTTTGGAGAGGAACTTCTGGAAGATACAGTTATGGCCCAGAGCTGTCAGTGCTGGACGGAAGGAAAAGTCCATTGCCCCCACCCGGAAGGCTGCAGCCCCCCAGCTTCACCTGCATAGTAACCACAGGAACAGTGGCAGGCTTTGGGGCATCTACTAATGTGAGGTGGGGGCAGGGCAGCTTTGAGGCCAGAAGCCATCTGGCCTCTGCCAGTTATCCATCGGTGGGGACTCATCAAAGCTCAGGATGCTGTTCAGAAGAGAGCATGTTGAAAAGCTTGTGGAGGGACCAGCACTGTGGTGTAGTATAGGTTAAGCCTCTGCCTGCAGGGCTGGCATCCCATATGGGCACTAGTTCGAGTCCTGGCTGCTCCACTTCCAAGCCAGCTCTCTGCTATGGCCTGGGAAAGCAGCAGGAGATGGCTCAAGTGCTTGAGCTCCTGCACCCATATGAGAAACTCGGAAGAATCTCCTGGCTCCTGCCTCCAGCCTGGCACCACCCCTGCCATTGTGGCCAGCAGGTGGAAGATCTCAATCTTTCTCTCTTCTCTATCTCTCTATCTATCTCTATCTCTCCCCTCCTCTCTCTGTATCTCTGCCTCTCAAACCAAATGAATAAATCTTAAAAAAAGAAGTTTCTGGAAAAAGGAATTAAAAGATGAGTTTATTTTGGTGTAAAATCTTTTGAAATCTATGCATAGGCTTTCATAACATGCATTTTCCAGGAACTTGTTAAAGACCCATGATATTTTACAAGTAACTTGTAATTACCATGGAAGACAGATGACAGAAAATCATAAATACAAGGTTAGTTCCAAAAACAAATGGGGACAAAATTCAGAAGTCTGTCTTCAACTCCCTTCTAGGCATCCAACATCATGAGATTGTTCTCTCCAGCCTCACTGCTGACTATCCTGAAACTTTAGAGTTCTTAGATGAAGAAACAACTGACTTAAATCCAACCGTAGTCATTTCCAAAGGACATGTCAAGCTGTAATCCATTCAGAGTGAGGGCCTTCCATCCTGCTGAGTTGCTGAATCAAAAGCCAACTTGAGGGGCCTACATTTTGTGTAACAGCTAAGGACGTCGGTTGTGACTCCCTCACCCCTTATCTGAGTGCTGGGTTCAAGTCCTGCCTCTCTGCCTGATTCCAGCTCCCTTCCAATGTGCATCCTGAGAGACAGCAGAGATAGCCAAGTACTTGGTTCCCTGCCGCCACGTGGGAGACCTAGGTTGAGTTTCTGGTTCCTGGCTTTGGCCTGGCCCAGCCCCAGGTGTCTCAGGCCTTTGGGGGAGTGAACCACAGGCTGGACGCACTCCGTCTCTCTGCTGCTCTGAGCACCTTGCAAAGAGGAAACCATTAGAACTGGGAGGCGTGAAGCAAGCAGCAAATAAAGGAGAAGCAGCCCCCACATTGGGCCTACAGGACACGTGTACCCCAGTGAGAGCTCTTGAAGATGTGTGAGAAAACCATTCACACCAGCTTCAAGGTCAAAGTGGTCTCTCTGAGAAGCCAGCCCTATTGCAACTGGGCCTGTTTCACCAGGAGGGAGGCCGGTCATTTGCAGGGAGATTTTCACGTGTTTTGTATCATCAGATGTTAGCTTCATATTTTCAAATGAGTCACGGAATACCCAATGAAGTTTTCTGCTTTGCAGCTGACAGCAGGGTTCGGGCATGTGTCTTCCTGTCCCCTGCACGCGCTGCTCTGCACGAGCTGTAGTAAAAGCGTATTACTGTTTTCTGAGGGATACTGTATGCTTTTGCTCTTCAAAGTGTATATTCTTCCTCAGCTGAGAGCAATGAATTTGAAGGACATGCAATTTTCGAGGGTTGCTGAGTCATCAGGATATTTACAAAATGTGCTATTGCTTTGAACAAACAGCATGTTTGGGGTTTCTTTAGTTTTCTTTTTTCCCCCATCACTACCTACAGCAGAGTGAGGTATAAGAGGCTGGCTTCTGTCTGTTATCAAGTCTTAGTTAGCCAGTTGCTTAATCCCTCGTTGTGACCTTCTGAATTTTTGGAAATGACAGATTTATTTGGCCATGTTTAAACTATTATTTCACTGATGATAAATTAAGGAAATTATAAAATCAAACAAACAAGTGAATTCTACTTTCTCTAATCTTGCCCCAAATATTTAACTTTCCAATTTGCATGTATTTTACAATAAGATTTCAAGGGAACCAAATTGTTTTAAATCATATTGCAGCCTTCCTGTTCTTGCTAATTAAGGCTTGACGCAAGTGTTCTTACAGATTCGCGTAAGATACAGTCACAGTGCTATTTTTCAAGAGAGGGCAGAACAAAAACTATATTATGTACAAAGAATGGGAAAATTTGGGAAATTAAGTATCATAGTCAAAAACCCGTAACATCAAAAATTAAGGTTTCTATGTAAATGTTAGCTGTCACTGTGCATTGTCCAAAAAGCATGGTTAACGATGCAAACAGCATCATCGCTGAGTATTTAACAAGAAAAACCTGATGAGGACGTACCACAGCTGTAGGACACTGTCCAGCCATGGACACAGGAAACCTGATTTAAAGTTCCTCATCTTTCAACTTGATTCAAAAAATTCAAAATGATTTTGAACTAAAAATGCCACGATTTCAAGGAAAAATTGTAGAAAATCACAAAAAAAAATTATAGCATTAATTTCTTCACATGCGTAAAACAGATCCCAACACAGGAATTCTCAGTAACGCCAACCCGAATTTTTTCAGATGTGAAGTTATTTAATTTCTTGCAGCCACAGCTACTCTCAAGACACAAGCACAAAGGATTCAGCTGACTTCCCACTGGTATAAAGTTCCAAAAACTATATGAAACAGAAAAAGGAGGCACGAGGACCTAGAACTTGACTTTTCCCAAACATTTGGCACTGAAAGGAATCTATCTGTATTTTTGATGTCTCAAAAACACATCTTCTGAATAAAATGTAAATTTCTGAAGCATTGAAGGAGGTCATATATCAGAGTAGGCAATGTCAATTAAGTTCATTTAAAATAAAGTAAATGCTAAAAGCACTGCATAGTGACTGGGGAAAGACAAACTTTTATGGGAACATTAACTAATTTTAACAACTATTAACTAAACTAAATTGAAATGATTTTCAATTTTAACTATTTTATTTTCTGTTTTTATACAAACCACCATAGGAAAAGAGGCACCACGAGGCAGTTTTATAGCATGAGCTTATTTGGGTTTTTGTACAATTACAACCGTGAAAGAATAAATTAAATTATTTTCACAATACTCCTTAACCACAAAATGGAATGTATTCAAAGGCTGATGAAGGATGGAGGTAGGAAATAAATGGAATCTTTCATTTGGAAATTCCATAGCATCTTTTTCTCCTTAGAAGATTTTAGAATATCGACCCTTCTGCCAGAATGCGGTGAGCATATTAAGTCAAGCGTGGGCTGGAACTGTGTGTATGGCTTATGTCAATCTAGATACATTCTAGGACATTCCTGGCTGGCATCTGTTGCCACTTTCATGGAGTTTGGGTTCGTCTGAGCCTGCAGAGCAAACTTGGGTGGGCTCAACCCACTTGTTCGATCCAAGCACAATACCTCTTTGTTAACTGGGTGTTTACGAACGTATCAGTCAACCCTGTGTCTTGTGGCACTGATTAATAACGCCACTTCTAGAAACGTTTGTCTTGCACTCACTCACAGAAGGAGCTTGAAAGAGTTAAACATGAAAAAACAATGACCAAATCCAACTCTCTACCACAGAAGAAGGAGTATCAACAATGTTTTGTCGTACAAAAGTTGTGCCTGGGTACTTCAAAAAGTTTGTGGAGAATATAATGAAAAGTAAGTTTACTTTGGTGGGAAATATTTTGAAATCTGTACTTTTCAGATTACACACATTTTCTGTAAACTTTTTGAAGATTTCTCACAGGAGTAAAGTGTGATTAAATGTGTATTTCAACACAGGCCATGTGAATGATAAATGAGTACCACTTTCTATCCATATGGCCTATCATCAACAAATTCACCATGAATGAAAATCCATGTAAACGTACTGCTGAAATAAATTAAGCTTAAAAATAAAAACTACCTAGGGGCTGGTGTTGTGGCATAACAGGTAAAGCTGCCGCCTGCAGTGCCGGCATCCCATATGGGCACTGGTTCAAGTCCCTGCTGCTCCACTTCCGATCCAGCTCTCTCCTAGGGCCCGGAAAAGCAAGAAAATGCTCCAAGTACTTAGGCCCCTGCACCAGCGTGGGTGACCCAGAAGAAGCTCCTGGCTCCTGACAGGTGCAGCTCCGACAGTAATGGCCATCTGGGGAATGAACCAGCAGATGGAAGACCTCTCTCTCTCTCTCTCTCTCTCTCTCTGCCTCTGTCTCTCTGTAACTCTTCCTTTCAAATAAATAAATAAATCTTTAAAAAAAATAAATAATAAAAAATACCTAACATGGAAGAAAAATCAGATACAGAGACTTAGTATACACCACAACTTGAAGATTTTAGAAAAGGAAACACAAGTTAAACAAGATTTTTTGTTTCTCCTAATATCGAAATTCCCAAAGATGTTGACCTGACTTTAAATTAAGATGGGCCAAAATATGCAATCTATTTTGTTGACTGTAAACCTGAGCGGACAAAATGTTCTTGCAAGACATGACACAGGGGCTGGCAGTGGGTTAAAACCCTGGTCTGAAGTGCTGGCATCCCATATGGGCACTGGTTTGAGTCCCAGCTGCTCCACTTCTGATCCAGCTCCCTGATGATGCACCTGGGAAAGCAGTAGAGAATGGCCAAGTTCTTGGGCTCCTGCACCCACATGAGAGACCTGGAAGAAGCTCCTGGCTCCTGGGTTTGGACTGGCTTAGGTTGGGCCATCCTGCCATTTCGTGAGTGAACCAGTGGATGGCAGATTTCTCTTTCTGTCTCTACCTTTCTCTGTAACTCTGTCTTTCAAATAAATAAAATAAATGTTTTAAAAAAAGACATGAAATGGCCGGCACCACGGCTCACTAGGCTAATCCTCCACCTTGCGGCGCCGGCACACCGGGTTCTAGTCCCGGTCGGGGCGCCGGATTCTGTCCCGGTTGCCCCTCTTCCAGGCCAGCTCTCTGCTGTGGCCAGGGAGTGCAGTGGAGGATGGCCCAAGTGCTTGGGCCCTGCACCCCATGGGAGACCGGGAGAAGCACCTGGCTCCTGCCATCGGATCAGCGCGGTGCGCCGGCCGCAGCGCGCCGGCCGCGGCGGCCATTGGAGGGTGAACCAACGGCAAAAGGAAGACCTTTCTCTCTGTCTCTCTCTCTCACTGTCCACTCTGCCTGTCAAAAAATAAATAAAATAAAAAAATAAATAAAAAAATAAAAAAAAGACATGAAACATATTTATCTGAGAAGTCATTTATAGAGTCTAAAGAAAACTAAACAATAATTACATTAGAATATATTTTTTTCAATTTGTATTTCTTTTACTTGAATGGCAGAAAGAGAGAAACAGATATACCGGGAGCTTGCTATATAGCCCTGTGCTGGTTCATTCCTCCAAATGCCCATGACAGCCAGGGCTGGGCCAGGTCAAAGCTGAGAGCTAGGAACTCAATCCAGGTCTTTCATGTGAGTGGCAGAAACCAATCACAAGAGCCTTCACTGCCACCTCCCAGGATCTTCATTAACAATCAGGATCCAGAATCAGGCACTACAACACAGGACACAGGCACTCCAGGCAGTGTCTTAACTACTATGTGAAATGCTCACGCCCAGCATATAATTTTTGAGCAGCAGTAACTGGTATTCAAGGGACAAAGCAGTGCAGGAGAGACACGTTCCGGAATACCAAGCACTCATATCACACCATGTGCAAAGTGTCCTGCTACAAGAGGAAAAGTGGCATGCCTGCATAATGAACACTGAACCACCTAGGTTGCCAAAAAAATTAAACAGTACTCAGCCTACCATTTTAACCCTTTTTTTAAAACCCTTTTTATTTTTATTCTTTCTCTAAGCATGCATAGAAATCAGCCATTTCAATAGTACAGTTTTCTTTTTTAGTTTTTTTCTTTTATTTATTTACTTGAAAGAGTTACACAGAGAGAGAAGGAGAGGCAGAGAGAGAGAGAGAGAGGTCTTTCATCCGCTGGTTCACTCCCCACATGGCCACAATGACTAGAACTGCGCCAATCCAAAGCCAGGAGCCAGGAGCTTCTTCCAAGTCTCCCACACAGGTGCAGAGGCCCAAGACTTGCATCATCTTCTACTGCTTTCCCAGGACGGAGAGCTGGATCAGGAGTGGAGCAGCTGGGACTCGAACCAGCACCCATATGGGACGCCGGCACTGCAGGTGGTGGCTTTACTCATTAAGCCACAGTGCCAGCCCCAGTAGTACAGCTTTCTTACACACCTGTGATGCTCCAGAAAGCCACCCTGTGTCCTCAGGCAAGCACTGGGAATAAGGTCTCCAGTCTTAACTGTATGATCTCTCTCACCAGGCCAGCTACAAACACAGTTTCTACCCAGAGGAATGAGAGCTGGGTAGGCTGGATTTTATAAACCACTGGAATCCCCACCCATGGAGATACTGAAGCCAGTGTCCACTATAGCATCAAGCAGAGGAGCTGCATGATGTGTGGAGATATAAAATGGTCACAGTCAGACTCCAGAGCAATGCAGACCGGAGCTTACATTGTGAATCACACTCTTATTCACTGTGCAACCCACAGGAAAGGATCAAGCCTGAGCCTCGATTTTCCCTCTTACAAAATGGAAGCAATGACATCTGCCTTACAATGTTATTTTAAAAGAACAAATGAGACATGAGACAACATACAAAAGGCACAGTTCACAATAGCTAAGATATGGAATCAACCCAGATGTCCATCAACTGATGACTGTATAAGGAAGCTCTGGTATGCACACACATGCGCGCGCATATGTGTGTGTGTGTGTGTGTGTGTGTGTGTGTGTATACAGAGAGAGAGAGAGAGAGAGAGAGAGAATGGAATACTACTCAGTCACGAAAATGAATGAAATCCCATCTTTTGCAACAAAAGTGATGCAACTCAAAACCATTATACTTAGTGAAATAAGCCAGTCTCCAAAAGACACATACCATATGTTTTCCCTGACCTGTGGTAATTAATAGAGTACCAAAAATGTAAAATATATAAGTGAAAGTCACATTTTGGGATTTGATTATTGTTTACAGCCCTTGTCTCCACTGTTAAGGAACAGTGTGTTTCACTTTTTACTGTTTGTTGAACTCTTCACTTGGTGCAGAGATAATTGTATGAGTATCACGTAAACTGAAAGTAGACCATTGTAAAAATTAAAAGATGGAAAGAGGAAGGTGGAGGGAGGGTGAGATTATGGCTGAGAGGAAGGGTAGGGTGGGAAGTATCACTGTGTTCCTACATATGTATATAGGAAATTAGTTTACCTTAAAACATTTTTAATTAGTTAATTTTAAAAAGACACCTGACATGAGAGCTATGTGTTCAAGTCTTAGTTTTCTTTATTTTTTATTTTTAAAAGATTTATTCATTTATTTGAAAGTAAGAGTTACACACAGAGAGAAGGAGAGGCAGAGAGAGAGAGGGAGAGGCAGAGAGAGAGAGAGAGAGGTGTTCCATCCGCTGGTTCACTCCCCAGTTGGAGCTGCACAGATCTGAAACCAGGAGCCAGGAGCTTCTTCCAAGTCTCCCACACAGGTGCAGTGGCCCAAGAACTTGGGCCATCCTCCACTGCTTTCCCTGGCCACAGCAGAGAGCTGGATCGGAAGTGGAGCAGCCAGGATTCGAACCAGTGCCCATATGGGATGCCGGCATTGCAGGTGGGCACTTTACTCACTACACCACAGCACTGACCCCTATTTTTTTAAATTCTTTATTTATTTAAAAGGCAGAGTGACAGAAAGAGAGAGAGAAAGGGACAGACAGAGAGAAAGATTTTCTGTCTGCTGGTTCACTCTCCCAAATGACTGCAACAGCCAGGTCTGGCCCAGGTTGAAGTCAGGAACCAGGAACTTTATGCAGGTCTCCCACATGGTTAGCAGAGACCCAAGTACTTGGGTCATCATCCGTGGCCTTTGCAGGTGCATTAGCAGGGAGCTGGATAGGAGGCAGAGTAACCAGGGCTTGAACTGACACTTTGACAAGGGATGCTGACATTACAAGCAGCCGCTCCACCCACAGCACCATATCACTGGACCCCAAGTCGTAGCTTTAAGCATCAATAAAAGAACAAACAATCTGCTCTCAAAAGGAAAAGAATAAAGGCACAAGGCAGAAACAGGCATACTGGATCCCAATATGCATCTGTTGGGAGCAGGCACAGTGGTAAGGGAGGAAAGAGCTGCATCCTCCGCATCCTCCCTTAACTTGTAGAGCCCGTAGAATCTATGGAAAGAATGTAGCTGGAGCTGTTGGCGTATCACACAATTCAATGTGATACGACTCAATGTCAGCAGACACCAAAAACAAACAGAAAAAGACACTTCTGCAACCCCCATTGAATCACAATCTGAAACAGGTTCATTCCACATGACAGGCAAGGCTGAAACCCAACGGCTTCTTAGAACCAAAACAAATGTTTCCATATATTACTTTGGTGGCAAAACTGGTGCTGAAAAACAGATTAGAAGCTCTATAGTTTCTATGATGGCACTGAGTGCTGAGGTCTCAAATCCCCGGGTATGGGATGCAATGCAACAGATCCTGACGGTGCAGAGCATTCCAAATTCCAGATCACAGGGAGCCCACAGTGCCAGGCAGGAGAATCCAAACTTGCTTACAGGTAAAAGGGGGAGATTGCAGGAAAATTACCCTCACAGAGACCAGACTTCAGAATTTTCTATCTTCTCAACCCAGCACTTGTTCTAGAACTTGTGAATGTGCTATAATATGGGAGCAGTGACAGTACACACATCACTGAGCTCTTGAAGAAGAGATAAGAAGATAATACACGTGGAGTGCTTCAGGAAACATCCAGTACAAAATAATAGTAGAACCCCCCCCCCCAAACGACTCTGGACATGCGCTAGGTATGATGGTCAACCTTATGGATCCTCATCTGGGCTCAGATGGCTGGCAAAACACTTCTGGGAGGGGGGAAGGTATGTGTGTGGGTGTGTGTGGGGGGGGTGTGTGTAGGGGTTTCTAGCAGAGATTAGGATTTGAAGGGCTGGAGTGAGTAAAAGAGATGGTGCTCACCAATGCGGAAGGTATCACACCACCCTTTGAGGGCCTGGATGAAACAAAAGGCAAAGGAAGGAGAAACTCTGCTTCTGGTGCTGGCCGAGCCCCCTGCTCCTGCCCTAGGACATCGGTGTACCTGGCTCTGGGGTCTGCACTGAGATTGGGACACACACCATTGGCTGCCCTGGTTTCAGGCTTCTGGTCATCCCACCAGCATCCCTGGGCCTCTGTCTTCCAACAGGAGATCCTGGAACTCTGCCTGCACACTCACACGAACCAACCCCTCACAACTCACCTTTCCACAGACCTACCTCTATGTGTACCTGCTCGATTTTGTTTCTCTGGGCAACTCTGACTAACACATGGGGAGAAACGCGTGGCTCAGATCATCTGCTGTAACACCACATTTTGAAATCTCAGTGTCTTCAACGGTCCAAGAGTTTCCCTTTCTCTGTGCCCAGGGGTATTTGTGTTATCACAAAACACTGAGTGCACATCACGAAGACAGGGGGTGACCTCAGGTGAAGAAATAAGCATCTGGAGCTGTCAAGAAGAAGACATGATGGGGCCAGCACCATGGCTCACTTGGTTAATCCTCCGCCTGCGGCGCTGGCATCCCATATGGGCACCAGGTTCTAGTCCCGGTTGCTCTTCTTCCAGTCCAGCTCTCTGCTGTGGCCTGGGAGGGCAGTGGAGGGTGGCCTAGGAGAGCAGTGGAGGATGGCCTACGTGCTTGGGCCCCTGCACCCACATGGGAGACCAGGAAGAAGCAGCTGAGTCCTGCCTTCGGATCAGTGCAGCGCTGGCCATGGCGGCCATTTGCAGGGTGAACCAACAGAAGGAAGACCTTTCTCTCTGTCTCTCTCACTGTCTATAACTCTACCTGTCAAATAAATTTTGAAGAAGAAAGAAGGAGGAGAAAGAAGGAGAAGAAGGAAGGAGGTGGAGGTGGAGGGGGAGGAGGGGGAGGAGGTGGAGGAGGTGGAGGAGGAGGAGGAGGAGGAGGAGGAGGAGGAGGAGAAAATCCATGCAATGTCATTTAGGACCAAGTGACCATGAGAGGCAGCCCAGAGAAATGCTTGTAGAATTTACAGTCTGGGGGCCGGCACTGTGGTGCAGTGGGCCAAGACTCTGCCTGCAGCTCCGGCATCCATATGGGCACCAGCATCCCATATGTCCAAGCTGCTTCACTTCCACTCCAGCTCTCTGCTATAGCCTGGGAAAGCAGCAGAAGATGACCCAAGTGCTTGGGCCCCTGCGCCTGTATGGGAGACCTGGAAGAAGCTCCTGGCTCCTGGTTTCAGATCAGCTCAGCTCTGGCAGTTGCAGCCATTTGAGGAGCAAATTAGTGGATGGGAGACCTCTCTCTCTGTTTCTCCCTCTCTGTGTCTACAACTATACCTCTCAAATAAATAAATAAATAAAAATCTTTAAAAATAATTTATTGTATAAACTAATTAGTGACTGGTTAAAATGTGGATCTGATGAATTGGGGCAGGGCTGGCGAGTCCACCTTCAAGTGCTCAATGGTCACAATGCTGCTGGAGCTAGGGTGCTCCCTGAGACGATGGAGGGCCCCAGAGCAACACGGGAACCTCCAAGGGAAGTCGCAGAAACACGAATCCAGCAGCGGGGTAGGGTTGTTTTTTTTTTTTTTTCTGCCAAGAGCCATTTGGACATTTATAACATCATATGCAAGCCATACAAAGTACCATCAACTTAAAACTTAGCCTGCTGTAGATGTATTGAATTCTGAGTCTTGCCTGTGAGGTTGCCTTGGTGGGGCC
Source organism: Oryctolagus cuniculus (assembly GCF_051225735.1). Taxonomy (NCBI): domain Eukaryota; kingdom Metazoa; phylum Chordata; class Mammalia; order Lagomorpha; family Leporidae; genus Oryctolagus; species Oryctolagus cuniculus. The sequence continues at coordinate 44,267,908 of NC_142882.1, forward strand.
AGAGCAAAGGCCTTCTCGGGCCTTCTATAGCTCGTGGGCTGGACACTCCCCAGGCCTTCGGGGGTGAGCAAACTCCTGGAGTTTGTTGACCTGCATCACCTGTTTACACCCTGCCAGTCAGATGATCTTCCCTGAGAACAGAACGCTTCTAAAATAACCTTAATATAAAAGTACCGCACTAGAACCTGCCCCCTACATAAGAAAAATGATTTCTTAAATCAGATCTCCTTCCAGCAAATTTAAACTGTAAAACGTAGGCGTTTATGTTTTAAAGAAGTCTGTTCCAATCATGTGTAGGTGCAAAAGTACTGAAGTTTGTAGACCCCTCAGTTGAACCCCTGATTAACCATTCACAGAAAAGATTGCTTCCACTATACCTTGGTCACACAGCTATGACCCTGTTAAAAAAAAAAACAAATTGAGTTCTGTGTTTCCTTGTGTTGAGAAACTAACAGAAAGCACATCATGGTTTAGCCATTGCCTACAGAGTAATATTTACACGTCACCTGGTGGATACATAAATATATGTCAACATTTTGATTTATAGCTATAGATGCTTTGTTTATATACACAGGTGCACAAATTACAGTACGTTAATGATTTGAAACACAATACCTTGTAAGACAAGGAGTTTGAGAGCAAAATGCACATGTAGTATTATGATCAGAGGAGATATTTCCGTCTTCTGAACGTGCAGCCAATTTGTTATCACATAGGTGTTCACAAAATTTTACATGAGCCAATGCAGTCACAGTTAAGTGGTTCTTTTCTACTTCAGTAAAAGTTTGAGTTTGAAAGTTCACCTCTCTTCTTTTTTTAAAAAAAAGATTTATTTATTTATTCTAAAGTCGAAGTTACAGAGAGAGGGGGAGAGACAGACTGTTTGCTTTTTAGGCTGAAGCCAGGAATCAGGAACTTAATTTGGGCCTCCTGCGTGGGTGGCAGAGCATCCAAGCATTTGGGCCATCTTCTGATACTTTCCCAGGCCATTAGCAGGGAGCTGGATTGGAAGTGAAGCAGCCAGGACATGAACTGGTGCCCTTATGGGATGCTGGTGCCACAAGCAATGGTTTTACCCCCAATGCCACAATGCCGGCCCCAGAAGTTCACCTCTCAATCGAAACCTTGAGCATAGCCATAATCTGTTTTCGAACAAGTCCATTACAGACACATTGTAAAGCACTACATTTGCCTCAGAACTGGGGTGAACACCCCAGGTCTTATGGGGTCTACATATTTTGAAAAAGTGGTTCTCACTTTGGGGTAATTTTGTCCCCTGGGGGACACTAGGCCATCATTGTGGGGTGAGGATGAAGGATGGATCTTTGTCACAACTAAGGGAGGGAAACAGTGAAGGGTGCACTGTATCTGGTGTGCAGAGGCCCAGCATGGGCTGAACAGCCAGCCATGCACCCAACAGCTCCAACAAAAAAGGGTCACCTGGCATGAAACACACCATGACAGTGCCCAGGCTCGGAAGCCCCATGCCAAGGACATAGGCTACAAGAATCCAGCCTGGTGGTCCCTGGTGCATCTTGGCTACATTCTCAGCATTGCTAAGCACAGTAATACTTGTGGAATACAAAATGACCTGCCTCTGTGCAGCTGGAATGTTAGAGTTATGAATGTGAAGAAGGGACAACAAAGGACTTATTACACGTGTCACATCTAAAACTATGCAACAAAATTGCAACCATTGCCAGACCAAAATGGGAATTTCAAAATTATCCAGTCCAATGGCGCTACCTTGAGAAAGCAATGTCCCTCCAGGGGAAGATGCTGTCCTATGTACTGATGGGACAGCATTAAGTCCTCTCAAGAATAGAAAGGAAATGGCTTGAGGCCAGATTTCAATATAAATGGTGAAGATACCACATCCCCTGGTGATGGGTTTGAGTCTCAGCTCCAATATGTGATTCCAGATCCCCTGGGTGATTCCTGCTAGTGTGCACCTGCTGAGGCAACAGGTGATGGCTCCAGTACTTGGGTCCCTTCCACCACCAAGGGAGACCCAGACTGAGTTCATGGCTCTCAGATTTGGCCTGGACTGGCTCCGGATGTTGTGGGCATTTGGGGAGTGAATCAATGGATGACAGATATCCATCTGTCTCCCCCTCCCTCCCTCCCTCTCTCTCTCTCCTTCTCTCTCTTTCTCTCTCTCCCCCTCTCTCTCTATCTCTATCTCTATCTCTCTCAAATAAAATAAACTTTTAAGAATAATGAAATACCTTTACAATATATATCATTATTAATATGTAGCATGTATTACCCCCATAGCCCATCCTGGAGTAACAGTGTTCAGCTCTGGCAGCTGACTCCAAATTCCTCCTAACGATAACCCTGGAAGACAGCAGTGATGGTTCAAGTAATTGGGTGGGAGGCCTGCATTGAGCTTCTGGCTCCTGAAGCTGTCCAAACACAGCCCTAGCTGTTGCAAGCATTTGGAGAGTAAATCAGAAGACAGGAACTCTCTCTCTCTCTCTCTTTCTCTCTCTCTCTCTGCCTTTCTTCGCCTCTCAAATAAATAAATGAATGAGTTTTTAACAGTTGTTAATATATCACTGTGACTATTATTACTGTTTCACTTCTAACACAGTCTCAACATAACAGACTTCTATCAAATGAATGAAGTATTTCCTTTGTGAAAAGTAAAACCAGGCCAGAGCTGTGGCAGTGCCAGCATCCCATAGGGGCACTGGTTCAAGTCCTGGCTGCTCCATTTCCGATCCAGCTCTCTGCTATGGCCTGGGAAAGCAGCAGAAAATGGCCCAAGGCCTTGGGCTCCTGCACCCACGTGGGAGACCCCAAGGAAACTCCTGGCTCCTGGAGTGTGGCCATTTGGGGAGTGAACTAGGAGATGGAAGATTCTCTCTATCTCTCTCTGTCTGTTGCTCTCTTTTACAGAGTTACAGAAAGACAGAGGCAGAGAGAGAGAGAGGTCTTTCATTCACTAGTTCATTCCTCAAATTGCCACAATGGCCAGAGTTGGGCCAATCCGAAGCCAGGAGTCTGGAGCTTCTTCCAGGTCTCCCACACAGGTGCAAAGGCCCAAGCACTTGGGCCATCTTCCACTGCTTTCCCAGGCTATAAGCAGAGAGTTGGATAGGAAGTGGGGCAGCCAGGACTCAAACTGATGCCCATATGGGATGCGGGCGCACAGGAGGCTGTGCTGGAATGAGAAGGCCATGCCAAGATGGCCACTGGCAAGCGAGCGTCAGTTACTCAGGAATGGCTTTGAAACCCACCTGGCAATGGAGCCTGCCTGGCAACAGGCTGTGACTGGATGGCTTCGGATACTGCCTGGCAACAGGCTGTGATTGATTAGGGCATAAACTGCCCCTTGACCAGATTGGCTGCCTTGGCTATTTAAACCGCTGTACTAACTGAAATAAACGAGTCTGCAGGCTGCTCGCCTCTGGCCCGCTTTCACCCGACTTCTGGTCTGTGTGGTGTGTGTGGTGACTCCACACCTCTTGCCCCCACCATGCTCCTCCTCTCAGCATGAATCCACAGCAACAGGAGGCAGCTTCACCGGCTTTGCCATGGCATCAGCCCCTAATTTTTTTCTTTTTTTAAGATGTATTAATTTATTTGAAAGTAAGAGTTACACAGAGAGAGGAGAGGCAAAGAGAGAGAGAAAGGTTTTCCATCCAATGGTTCACTCCTAAGTTGGACACAATGGCCAGAGCTGCACCTATCCAAAGCCAGGAGCCAGGAACTTCTTCTGGGTCTCCCATGCAGGTGCAAGAACCTAAGGACTTGGGACATCTTGTACTGCTTTCCCAGGCCATAGCAGAGAGCTGGATCAGAAGTGGAGCAGCCAGGTCTCAAACTGGCACCCATATGGGATGCCGGCGCTTCAAGCCAGGGCGTTAACCCGCTCCCCCCCCCTTTTTAAATTACTTTCAAAACACAAACAAGAGATAGATATCAAAGGCCCACAGACATTGATCCTTCTAAGACTGCAGGGATTTAAGCTGTCATCAGAAATTCTGAGCTGGCTTATGGTTTTGAAACACAGGAACTTAACGATCATGAGGCCAAACTTACCCTTAATAATCGACTCTGCAGCGGACAGATCTCGTTTGTAGGTCACCTGAAGGAGAAGACAAGCCTCATTAGACTTTAACCCAAGTAGGAAGCAGTGTGCCCCCAACGAAACTTCTCAAGTGTACAGAAGCTATAGAGACAATACGGACACACTCCAAATTAGAACAGCATCAGCAAACTCACATGAAAATACATGCTAGTTCTACAAATGGTTGAAGATGTGTTTTCTAATCTTCAAAGACTGTGAAGCACTGGTGGCTGAAATCTTATGAACATAACTGAAGTATTACAGTAAAAGGAAATGTGATTGTATATAAATAGAAGTGTTGGCATTACTGTTTAACAGTAAGGTTTATGCAAGAAAGGAAGGGCTGGGGGGACGAAGTCTGTGCATTCCAAAAATCTCCAAGCTGCACTCCTAGTTGAAATGTGATAATTCACAAAGATCAATTCACTTTAAAGAGGACTTCTTTCTCAATTGAGTATACCTTTATGTACACAGACAAGGTTCGCCTTTTAAGATTTTTCTTAAAATGTGGCTCTGACATAAAGTGCATATCGGGTCCAGCCACGTGCCTAAGAGCAGTGGGGATCTATCCTTGCACACAGCTTCCTTGTAACTGCCCCTGCTCCTTGCTATGCAACCTTCCCTATTGACAGACACTCCCCAGACCCACCCAGAGAGCCCAGCTGGACAACGTGTAAGTGCACTGCTTTGCAGAATCAGCCCTCCTGCATCACAGGACTGAGAGATGGAGAACATAACAACCAGTATTAATAAGGACTCTGAGTTCTTAGAAGCCCCTATGTCAAGTACCCAGATGCTTACGATGCAAATGGTCTAAAAACCCACTTTGATAAATATCCACCAAATTAATAACAAACTTGGGCATTCTTCTTCCAGATTAGCTCATAACTGGATCTGTGCAGAAACTTCATTCAGCTCAAGTGGGCCAGTGCACTTAGAACCTCCTGCTATCCTTTCCTCCTACCAAGTAAATCGTGGACAACTATACCTTACCCTCTGGAAATAAAACAGCAGCTAATGGGGTAAGACACAGAGGAAGTTGCTTGAGTATTCAACCGTTCTATTAAAATCAAATGTGACACCACATGTTTTCTGTAAAACAAACACATGCCAACCAAAACTATTGACTCTCAGGAGGAAAACTCTTGATTAACGATGTAATTCTGCTACATGTTGGGCATCCCCGATCTGAAAATCCAAAACCTGGAGCTTTTTGAGCATTTAAGTAATACTCAGTAAATTTCAGATTTGGGGGCATTTAAGATTTTGAATTTTTGGATTACAGATGCTAGACACATGAAGGCCACACAAATATTCCAAAATCTCAAAAACTCTGAAATCTGAAACATTCCTAGTACCACACATTTGGGATACAAGATACCCAACCTGTATCTGGAAAAAAATAAATAAAAACAGACATTCAATGTCTACATCATGCATTTCACCAAATTTTATTGATTTATTCATTTGATGCAAAAATATTTATCAAATACTATGTCCTAGGCTCTGCTCTAAGTGTTGGTAATACAGGAATGAAATGTGTAAACAAAGACCCCTCGAGAAAGGGTATAAAGTTGAAGAAAATTAGTTTAATTTGTCTTGAAAATCTGAAGTTAACTAATTACATGAAATCAGGCCTCATTACTAGCTGCCTTTTAAATGAGAAACATTTTCTACAGTAATTGCTAATGCAGGATAAATTGAGACTGGAAATTAAGGGGAAGATACTAATTATCGTAATTCAATTTACATTCGCCCTTGCCTTCTTTGAGGTGTAAAACTACATTTTAGGTGGCTCAGTGAGTTCAGCGGCCACTTGTAACACTGGCATCCTATATCAGACTGCCGTTTGAGTTCCAGCTGCTCCACTTCCAATCCAGCTTCTTCCTACTGCACCTAAGAAAGCAACAGCTGATGGCCTCATGATGCTACCCAAGTGGGAGACTGGGCTGGCGTTCCTGGCTCCCAGCTTCAGCCTGGCCCAGACTCAACTGTTACAGCCATCTAGAGAGTGAACCAGTAGATAGGACTTCTCTCTCTCTCTCTTTCTCTCTCTCTGACTCTCCTTCTATCACTCTTTCAAATCAATAAAATAAATCTTTTAAAGAAAAGTGGATTATAACTGGAATGATTGGAAAACTGTCATATTTTCATAGAGAAAATTATTCTGAAATACTAAAATGACTTTTCTAGAATACTTGCAAGAACTAATTTTTGCATTGGAATCAGTCTTATCAATAAAACACATTTTTTAATCACCTAAAGTTTTTTGTTTCTCCTGTAATATTCTGTAATTAACTGTGTAGACATGAGGGACTCTCAAACACCCTTTCCTCTGTCAATTTGGTCCTAGTATAGCCTCTGGATATACAGCCTTTTGTGGCTTTTACTAACAACGTCTTCATAAAGCCTTGACAATGCCTCAACTGTACCTCTTAATACATATTAATTTAATGAAAATAAGCTGCAAACTTTCAAAGAATTCTTTTTAAGAATAGCCTTAATTTTTCTCTAAAATGGAGCTAACGCATTTCAAAGGGCCTATTACTGAGAAATGTTGCAATTCTGAATTGCTACGTTACTCATTCTCCCAGCTTTTACGGTAAGACGGGTTGCCCTTTACTCACTCTGCTTTTATAGGCACAACGGCAATCAGCTTTGAAGTGGATTTTCTCCCATCAGCGTGGTGGTTTTCTTTGACCTTGCACAATACTCTATTATGGAAAATAATTACCTAACAAAAGCAATCAGCCCTGTAGTACTGGAAAAGAACTGCAACCTGTTCATGTACTTGTTTGCTAACTGCTCAATGGAGAACAGTACAGGTACGCTGTGCAGGTGCGACTGTGGCCAGATGTCGGCCACTCACCTACTTCAGCTCTATTTTGGTCTATTTTGTTTGATTGTATTTCTGTGGAATATTTCATCTGAGTAATGCTTGCTTAAATAAATATATATTATATAAATATATATGTTATATAAATATAAGTGTGTATATATATGTGTGTGTGTGTGTGTGTGTATATATATATATATAGGTATAAAGCCATTGCCTGCAGTGCCAGCATCCTATATGGGCGCCAGTTCGAGTCCCAGCCACTCCACTTCCGATCCCACTCTCTGCTATGGCCTGGGAAAGCAGTAGAAGATGGCCCAAGTGCTTGGGCCCCTGCACCCACATGGGAGACCAGGAAGAAGCTCCTGGATCCTGGCTCTGGATCAGCACAGCTCCAGCTGTTGCAGCCATTTGGGGAGTGAACCAGCAGATGGAAGACTCTCTCTCTCTCTCTGCCTCTCCTTCTCTCTCTGTGTAACTCTGACTTTCAAGTAAATAAATAAATCTTTAAATTATTATTATTATTATTATATAACTCAGTAGGGAAGAACCCCTGAAACTTAGAACTGCAGACCTAACTGTCTTCGAATTGCTAGGCTAGGATTCACCCAGCTATCGCAAGGTGCATTTGGGCTAGGATCATGACACAAGCATTTACTGCTCTTTCCAGACTGAGACACTAAATATTAAAATAGACATTTCAGAACAGAGCTGAGGGGGCCACAGACACCATGGAACATTGGTTAAGCTACCACTTGCAACGCCGGAATCCCATATCTGAGGGCAAGTTCGAGTTCCATCTTCTATTTCCAGTCTAGCTCCCCGCTAATGCTCCTGGGAAAGCAGTGGAGGATAGCCCAAGTACTGGGGCCCTTGCCACCTATGTAGGAGACCTGGATGGAGTTCCTTGCTCCTGGCTTCAGCCTGACCCAGACCCGGCCATCATAGCCTTCTGGGAAGTAAAGCAGCAGATGAGCGATTCGCTCTTTCTCTCTCTCTCTCCATCCTTTCCTATCTCCCATCTCCCTCCCTTTCTCCCCTTCTCTGTTACTCTGCCTTTCAAACAATTAAATAAATATTAAAAGAAAAAAAAAAGGAACAGAGCCAAGTCCAGTGGGCCACCATCTTCCTTAAGTTAAGGATGACTCAGTGTTTTTAACCTTTCCTTCACAGGAAAATGAATGTGTGACTCCAATAATTAGAGGAAAAAGTCAGCAAAATTTACATTTTACAAATACAGCATGTTTTAGCGATAAATATTTTTGACGGTTTACTTCCATTTCTTCAATTATGTACATCTAGAAAATTCTCTTCTTCAGCATGGATAACTATATGAAAACCTCTAGAAAAGAAGCAATGTCACCACATTGTATCCTTGAGGTTAAAAAAACAAACAACAAAACTATTTTGCTTCTTTTATTTTTAAACAAAGATCCTAGAACACTTGGATCTAAAACAAAAATGTAGTTCCCTTCAAAAGGAATCCTCAAAAGTCACTGCCCCCAGTAACGCTGTGATGACACAGACTCTACACAAAGCCCTTTTTTTTTTTTTTTTTTTCTGACAGGCAGAGTGGACAGTGAGAGAGAGAGACAGAGAGAAAGGTCTTCCTTTTTCCGTTGGTTCACCCCCCAGTGGCTGCTGTGGCTGGCGCACCGCGCAGATCCAAAGCCAAAAATAAGGGACAAGCACAGCTCCAAAGGACTGAGAGTGTTGCACAGACTAGAGGAAATCTTGGCTGGCGGGAATGTCTGCAGAGTCTGCCCAGGCGCCGGCACGCAAGGGAAGCGGGAGGGTGGGTCCTAGTGCAGGAGCCAGCCCGACCCCTTTGGTGGGGTTCACTGTTTTACGGAGGAGAGTGGGGTGCTGTGGTCATTCCAGGGGGACAGTGGACTCTACCCTGCATGGCGATTGGAAAAACCTGACCTGATGAGTTCTGCAGACCCCAGAGGAGCCAGCAGAGGAAAGCTGCCATTGACCCTGGATGCTTCTTCTGTACATTCACTCTCATCAAAATACATACGCAAAACGCAAAAGAGCCGTCTTCCTGGAATATCGAGTGGCAGCTGAAATGAAAACCCTTCCTGCAGTCAGCCAAGATGTCCAATCACTCTTCATACCATGATGGTCTGAGCACCCTGACTTCCATCACACAAGAGAGGAAGACCCCTCCGCATCTCAGAATTCACTCGGCAAAGCGCCTCTCTCTCATGTCCAATGTGCCACTCGCTGTAGACTTCCGGATCGTGTTCCAGGTACGCGGCCCTGACACCTAGGTCCAAAACCAGGCGCCACACAGTAGTACTAAGGCTTTTTTTCAGATCCCAATTTTTTAAGGATTTTTTTTTTTATTCATTTGAAAAGCAAAGTTACACAGAGAGAGAAAAAGAGACCTTCCACTCACTGGTTCACTCTCCAGATGGCTGCCACAGGCAGGGCTGGGCCAGACTGAACCCAGGAGCCAGGAGCTTCTTCTGGGTCTCCCATGTGGGTGCAGGGGTCCAAGGACTTGGGCCATCTTTTACTGCTTTCCCAGGTGCGTTAGCAGCTGGATTGGAAGTGGAGCAGCCCTCATAGGGGATGCTGGTGTCACAGCCAGCGGCTTTTCCTGCTGTGCCACAGTGCCGCCCCCAAATTATTTTTCAAATGACAGCAAGTTTTGGAGTTAGTACAGAATTAAGACACTAATTTCAAAGTATAGATTCCATTTTTTGTGGCCTCAGAAACAATTAAAATGCTCTCTATTCACACCAAATAAGACCACAAAATTAAGAAATGAAAGCCTATAGAGTGCCATCAAAGGAACTAAGTAAGGGCTAAACAGATAAGAAAATACTGAAAAGATGTTTGCAGCCAAATGATTTCACTCCCACTCAACAGAAAAAATGTAGTATCTAAAAAATGAAAGAAAAAAAAAACACCCAGTAACTGCTATTTGTTAAGACATTTTGTCCAACTGCAGGCCTCTGAGAGTCCAGGCTGCCTGTGAAGCACCTCGGTCTTCAAAGCTCATTCATCAGAAGCTCCCTCATTCATGAGATGCCAGTCCCCGGTAGCCTAGAGGAGTGTCACTCCCTTGGCAGGTGTTTCCTAGGGCTCGGGAGACCCAGTGTGACAAACCCGGTGGCTTCCAACAATGAGACGTGCTCTCTCACAGCTCTGGAGCCTGGCAGTCTGAAACCAATGCACGGGCAGGACCACATTCCCTCGACAGGGGCTGTGGGAAACGTTCCTTCCTGGTTTCTTCCCAGCTTCCATGGTCACTGCCAATGTGTGCTGTCCCAAGGCTCGCAGATGCGTCAGCCTGGCCCTGGCCTCTGTCCTCACACAGCCATCTCTCTGGATCTGTGTCTCCTCTCCTGGTCTTATATGGGTTTAGCTGCCCCCTGACTCCAGGACAACCTCATTTTAACTTCACTACTTCTGCAAACCAAATAAGGGCATATCCATAGGTGCCAGGAGCTGGGACTTGCACATCCCTTTAGAAGGGCACAAGCCCACCCACCCACAGAGCAGGTGTCACGAGACTCATCATGGGGCAAAGAGAGGCACTGTGGAAAGGGCAACCACATCTCAATGCGCTGACATTTATCGCACAGAAAAGGGAGCAAAGAGTAAGATATATCTGAGGACTAACATTTTTTGGTGAGAGACAGAAGTAAAATATGTGCATTTCAGCAGGAAAAAAAGGGAAAAGAAGGGGAGGGGAGGAGAGGGGAGGGGAGGGGCGGGGCGGGGCGGGGTGGGGAGAGGAGGGAGAGGAAGGAAGAAAGAAAGAAATGTGTGAAAATGCGAAAGAGGGGCCGGCGTGGTGGCATAGAGGGTAAAGCCAAGCCTGCAATCCTATATGGGCAGAAGAACTGAGCCTTACCCTTGCCACAAGAAAGGGTTCACTTCCTCCTGGGGGATAGAGAGCAGGTCAGCCACTGGGTCAGAACTGGGCAGACACTCTCCCAGCCCAGGGAAGCTGGGGCAACCACTTCAGGCCTTGGAAGGAAATGTGGCTCTCATGGGACGCGCAGAAGTAGCTTCCACTCAACTGAGTGGACGGGACAGAGCAGGCAAGGAAAAGAGGAAAAGTGAATAAAACAGAATTATCTCAAGCTGTGTTGTCTTCATGCCAAGCGACTCCTTAATGGCTTCCTAAGCGCAGGGAGGCGCCTCGTCTTCCTGTGATTTCTCTACCACCATGAAACACTAAGGGGCCAGTGCCAGTACCACTCCTCTTACCTTCCACAGGTCAGGTGATCCCTCCACAAGTTTGGCTTTAGTGTCACTGTACTTTAGAGCCAGTTGCAAACACTCTGTTCCAAATTCCAGGTCATAGTCGCTACACTGTTTTAGAAAGAAAAGCAGACACACACAAGAGTTAATAAGCTAAAACACGATTTTAAATAAAAAAAAAAAAAAACACCTCACACACCATTGAAGCAGCTAATGATTTGGTTATAAAATAATCATTCCTAGACCCCTATGAACAAAACAAAATAAAATGAACAGTAAAAAGGAACAATGCAATCATTCGAAGAATTCCAAACCTCTTCAAGAGTTCCAGGTGTCAGATAAGTGTAATACTCAATTTCCTTTGCTCACTTGCTATCTTCCCAAACCCACTGATAAAAATGCCTAAACCCATGGCTGGGGATTGCTGTATCAGAACTTTAAATACATTGGTTTATAAAACTCAAATCCCAGCTGATGAAGAAAGGGAAGAGAGGATAGGGGATTAGATGGGGGGAGTGAGGGAAGTGTGGGTGTCTTCTTGAAACTTTATCTATGGAATGCATGAAACCTCTCTTCATATTAATTTAAAAAAATTTTAGGGGCCAGCGCTGTGGCATGGTAGGCTAAGCCTCCACCTGCAGCACCAGCATCCCATATGGGCGCTAGTTTGTGTCCCAGCTGCCCCTCTTCCAATCTAGTTCTCTGTTCCTGGCCTGAGAAAGCAGTGGAAGATGGCCCAAGGCCTTAGGTCCCTGCACCCATGTGGGAGGCCGGGACAAAGCTCCTGGCTCCTGGCTTTGGATCAGCCCAGCTCAGGTCATTGCAGCCATCTGGGGAGTGAACCAGTGGATGAAAGACCTTTCTCTCTGTCTCTGTCTCTCTCTTACTCTGCTTCTCAAATAAGAAAATAAAATCTTTAAAAAACATTTTTTTAAAAAACCCAAATCCCCTATTTTATATTTACATCATGGTACTTGCTAGTCACAGTTCTCTCACTCATTTTAATATTTAAAATATCACTAGCTCCTTTTTAGAAGATTTACACTTCGTTATTGAACATGGAAACAATTCAGTCTTTCATCATGAGAAAAAAAATGCAGTGGTCTCACTTACACTCAGGAAAATGTCCACGAATGCCTTTCAGCACTCTTAGCAGAGGTATCAAAACAGCTCAGCAAGAACACAGTTCGGCTGAACAGTACTCACTGAGTGCCCACCCTGACTCTGAGCTCTGCACAAAGTATCAGCTACTGAAAAGGTGGATGACACCCGTGCCGTGTCCACAGCGAGCCAGGTTCTGAAGGGGAGGCTGACTTTTAACCAGTGATGTGCCCCAGAGAAGGCCACGCTGAGGGAAGGGTCTGTAACTGCAGGGTTCAACCATGGATAACACTGGGAAGTGACACTGCTAAGCTCAACAGTAGCAAAGTGGCAGAGCTTGAAGACATTCTGCAGGTGTGCATTCTTCAAAAGGGCATGACCATCTAGAAGGAGGACTTCATGAAGGCAACACATATGGCTAGGGCATTTAGCACCCTTTGCTGAAGCAAATGCCTACCTATAGTAGCCTGTGAAATCAACAAATAATAGAATCATGGAGAGTCCGAATTTGACCAGAAGAGTCTCGGTTCACATGTTATTCTGTTTGGATATATCGCATGACACATATCCTAGTTAATTTCATATTTTGGATGCCAGTTGAACATCCTTAATATAAAATACTCTGTAAATAAGCCTGTCCCAAAGGGACAAATACCACGTTTCTCCCTGATCTGTGATAACTAATGGAGCACCTAAAAGGCAATCTGTAGAAGTGAAATTGACACTTCGAGAAGCAATGACTTGAGCAGTCCTTGTCTTGAATGTTGAGGAAGTTTTTTTCTTCTTCTTCTTAATAAAGAATGGGACTGGGAATGGGAGAGGGAGGAAGTGGTGGGGTGGGAGGATGGGTATGGTGGGAAGAATCACTATATTCCTAAAGTTGTAATTATGAAATTTTTACTCATTAAATAAAAGGTTTCTTTGGGATAAAAAAAAAAAAGCTATTTTTTTTTTTGACAGGTAGATTTAGACAGTGAGAGAGAGAGACAGAGAAAAAGGTCTTCCTCCCGTTGGTTCATCCCCCAAATGGCCGCTATGGCCGCCACGCTACGCTGATCCAAAGCCAGGAGCCAGGTGCTTCTTCCTGGTCTCCCATGCAGGTGCAGGGCCCAAGCACTTGGGTCATCCTCCATTGCCTTCCTGGGCTACAGCAGAGAGCTGGACTGGAAGAGGAGCAACCAGGACAGAATCCAGTGCCCCGAGCGGGACTAGAACCCGGGGTGCCAGCATTGCAGGTGGAGGATTAGCAAAGTGAGCCGCCACGCCGGCCAAAACATTTTTGAGAATGCAAAAAAATAAATCTCCATGGTTGCATTTGCAAATAAAATTAAATACTCTGAAATTCGAAAGTTTGATCACACATATGAGGCCACAAGTGGAAAATTCCATACTATGTAACTTTGTTTCATGTACAAAATTATCAGGATATTGTGTAAAATTACCCTCAGATTATGTGTATGAGATGTATATAAAACAAATCCTGAGTTTAGCTTTGGGTCTCATCTCTAAGGCAGATCATGATGTGTAGGCAAACATTTCAAAACCTGGAACAGCTTTCACCCTGACCACAGTGGATAAGGGGACCTCAGGCCAGCATATCAAATCTCAATGACCCAGCAGCACGGCATTACCCAGCACATGAGTGAGGTGTGCACAGGTGGGAACAGTTTTCTCTTTCACTGATGGTGAAATCCTAAAGACAACTACTATAACCTTGATTCTCTTTCTGACCTGCAGGCAGGACAGCAAACACATCCCCGGACAGTCTTTTTTTTTTTTTTTTTTAAGATTTATTTATTTACTTGAAAGGCAGAGTTACAGAGAGAGAGAGAGAAAGAGAGAGAGAGAGAGAGCAAGGTCTTCCATCCGCTGGTTCACTCCCCAGATGGCCACAACGGCCGAAGCTGCGTTGATCCAAAGCCAGGAGCCAGGAGCTTCTTCCGGGTCTCCCATGCGGGTGCAGGGGCCCAAGGACTTGGGTCAACTTTCACAGCTTTCCCAGGCCATAGCAGAGAGCTGGATCGGAAGTGGGGCAGCTGGAACTTGAACTGGCGCCCTGAACAGTCTTTTCTTTCTTTTTTTTTTTTTTTTTTTTTGACAGGTAGAGATATAGACAGAGAGAAAGATCTTCCTTCCATTGGTTACTCCCCAAATGGCCACCATGGCCAGTGCTGCGCTGATCCAAAGCCAGGAGCCAGGTGCTTCTTCCTGGTCTCCCATGGGGGTGCAGGGGCCTAAGCACTTGGACCATCCTCCACTGCCCTCCCGGGCCACAGCTGAGAGCTGGACTGGAAGAGGAGCAACTGGAACTAGAACACGGAGCCCATATGGGATGCCAGCGCTGCAGACGGAAGATTAGCCAAGTGAGCCATGGCACCAGCCCACCGTGGACAGTCTTAAAAGTGCTCTCGGATTGCACACTGAGAGGAGCCCACAAGACCAGATCCTTCCTTCCTGGTGTGACACAGCCCACACGCAGTGCACTGTACTAGCCCAGAACTCAATGGCTTGCAGACTGCAGCAGCCTGTGGGACTCTAATCACCATGGCCAATGGGAAGCACAGACAACTGCAGGTTAAGTACATGGGAAATATGGCCAGGAAATGGGGGCCAGGTAATCTCAGCAGAGAAACTAGTCTGAATTTATCACTGTGTTGGGTGTTCTTTTGTAATGAGCCTGTCTTTAGCTATGTATTTTTTTAGCTCAGTGCTAAAATATTAAAGACTAATTTTTTATTTCTCAAGAACATTGACAATGGATTTCAGCTGTTCTTAAGATAAGGAAAACTGCTGGGGTCGGCACTGTGGCGTAGTGGATAAAGCCAACGCCTGAAGTGCCGGTATCCCATACGGGCGCCAGTTCGAGTCCCAGCTGCTCCACTTCCGATCCAGCTCTCTGCTGTAGCCTGGGAAAGCAGCAGAAGATGGCCCAAGTCTTTGGGCCCCTGCACCACGTGGGAGACCTGGAGGAAGCTCCTGGCTCCTGGCTTCAGATCAGCGCAGCTCCCGGCATTGCAACCAATTGGGGAGTGAACCAGCAGATGGAAGACCTCTCTCTCTCTCTCTCTCTCTCTCTCTCTGCCTCTCCCTCTCTCTCTGTAACTCTGACTCTCAAATAAATAAATAAATCTTAAAAAAAAAAAAAAAAAAAGGACTTAAAACCCAGGAGAGCTCAGGTCACAGGACAAACCAGGAGCCCACAGTCTAAGAAAAGGGCTGCCTCGCCCAGGCTGGAAAAGATGTGTCCACCGGCTCAGCTGAGGCAGAACACAAAGGAAGAGAGGCTGCGTGCCACAGAGCCACGTGAGAGGAAATCAGCTAAAAATCTCAACAGATTGCTGAAGTCTGGTTAGCAGCCACTGAAGAGAACACAGAACCCCTGGAAGCCACATCCACAGCAGGTCATAGGTCCCTGCAGGCTCCTCTCTGCTGATCCCCTACTAGGGATTCACGAAGTGGCATCCTATTTTCTGAAATTGACTGTGATTAGACACATATTCCAAAGTCAAGGTAATCATTACACATACACACACATACCAAAAAAAATAATAATAATTAAGTTGCAATTAATGACTCAATAGCAGCGACAAAATGCAATCATAAAAATTGCTTCATTGATCCAAAGGCAGGCGGGAAAAGTAAGAAAATAAAGCCCAGATGGAGCAAATAGAAAGCCAGGAAGACGGTGACTGTAGACGACAAAGTTAATACTGAGCAGCTGCACACAGAGCTCGCTGCCTTTCACCAGCCCGCGCAGGAGGTCACAGTGGCATCTACCGCGAGCACACAGATGCTGGGAACCCTCTGCCTCCCCAGGGTCTAGCAGGTCTCTCCTAAAGCAGAAGCCATAAGGACACATATCAGAGGCCCTGGACACAAGGGCCAACCCAGCCATGTGACAGTAACCAAGACCCACCTGCAAAACTCCCCACATCCAACCAACCAGTCCCTACAGTTAGAACACAAGCAGAAAACCCAGCTCTAGCTGCCACCCAGGGAAAGACTAACATGGAAGATAAGGTCAAAGGGGCAAAAGCTGAAAGAGTGGGCATTATAGAACAGCAGGTTAAACCCCTCCTGGGTAACTAGCACTCCATATCGGAGTGCCTGAGCTACCACGCTTCCCAATCCAGCCCCTGCTAATGCACCTGGGAGGTAGCAGACGATGGCTCCAGTACTTGGGCCCATACCACCCACATGGGAGACTGTGATGGAGTTCCTGGCCCTTGGGTCCTGACTGGCCTAGCCCCAGCTGTTGTGGGCACTTGGGGAGTGAACCAATAAATGGAAGCACACTCTCGCTCTCTCCCTCTCTCTTTCATTCTGCTTTTCAAATAAAAAAATTTTTGATAAAAAGGAAAAATCTATAGCAATTTGAAGAAGATGAACTGTGCAGTTTAAGAAAAAAAAGACCACTAAGAAACCTAGAAAGACGAAGTATTTATAATCATCACATAAAACACAGTAACAATATATGGACTTCGAAAAACAATTTATACCAAGGTAAATGTATCCATTAAATTCATTTTCCACAAATTCTTTGAGGTTGCATTTTATTTTTAAAATCATTATTATCTTATCTTCTTTTTTTAGGAATAAGCTTACCAAAACAGTGAGCAGAAATTTTTAAAATGAGTTGCCTTGGAAACAAGAAACACCAGAGAGATAACTTTTTAAAAAGATGATCACATTATAATCCCTTTAACTGACAATATAAAAGTATTATATCCTAATTAAAAGTGTTTTATTAGTAACAGAAAAATAGAGTAATATTTAATAGTAGAAAATTAAAGCAAAAATTAATTGGATGAGTCATTTATAAAATTAAATATCCAAGTGAAAAGAAATTGAAAGGTAGGAAGAGAGGTGGAAAAATAGGTAAGAAAACAACCAAATAATTCAATATATTCCAGAAAGGAGATTCATGAATTCTCAGACTGAAAGAATTTGTGGAATACAGAAGCTCATAGAGGAAAACACACCAAACCCAATTAGCAACAAAAATTCTCTTCCAAAGAAGCAGGAATGCAAGCGGGGCAGGACTTCTGGGTAGCAACAATGAAAACAAGAAGAAGCGCCTGGTTCGTCACAATTGTAAAAGTAATGGCTTTCATCACCAATGTGTATTCTGCCCTTGTTGTTGGATGAAACAGTCACCAGATGCCATCCGTCTGGGTGATGGACGGGGTTCCTGACGTCACAGGTGTCCTTACTGATTTTCTGCCTGGACCTGTCGGTTCTGACAGAGGGGTGCTGAAGTCCCGGCTGTCACACTCGATTCCTGTATTCCAGTTGTGCTGGTCTCAGCCTCAGGGATAATAGGCTGCGCTGTGGATGCATGCACCACGACCCCTCCTCCTCCCTGACAGCCTCCTGCAACGGACACAGCTGCTCCCCTCTGCTTTTGGATCAGAGCTATCAGGGCATCTTCCATCACCCGCTCACTTTTCACCCAAATGTGTTTTACACTAAACACAGGCATCCTGTGCTCAAAAGAGCTGGATTTTTTTTAATCCACTCTGATAATGTTTATATCACTGAGGTTCAGGGTGATTACTGCTTTCTATTTGCTCCCCTGGCTCCTTGTTCCTGTTTCTATCTTCTACCCTTTCTCTGGCTTTTGTTGTTTTTGATTTTAAGATTTTATTTTATTTATTTGAAAGAGTTACAGAGAGAGGTAAAGACACAGAGAGAGAGAGAGGTCTTCCATCCACTGGTTCACTCCCCAAACAGCCACAATGGCCGGAGCTGAGCTGATCTGAAGCCAGGAGCCAGGAGCTTCTTCCAAGTCTCCCACGCAAGTGTGGGGGCCTACGGACTTGGGCCAACTTCTGGATCAGAACTGGAGTACCTGGGACTCAAACTGGTGTCCATATGGGATACAGTGCTACAGGCTAGGGCTTTAACCTACTGTGCCACAGCACCAGTCCCTGGCTTTTGTTTTTTGTTTGTTTGTTTGTTTTGACAGGCAGAGTGGACAGTGAGAGAGAGAGACAGAGAGAAAGGTCTTCCTTTTTGCCATTGGTTCACCCTCCAATGGCCGCCGCAGCCGGCACACTGCGGCCGACGCACCGCACTGATCCGATGGCAGGATGCAGGTACTTATCCTGGTCTCCCATGGGGTGCAGGGCCCAAGCACTTGGGCCATCCTCCACTGCACTCCCGGGCCACAGCAGAGAGCTGGCCTGGAAGAGGGGCAACCGGGACAGAATCCGGCGCCCCGACCGGGACTAGAACCCGCTGTGCCGGCGCCACAAGGCGGAGGATTATCCTAGTGAGCTGCGGGGCCGGCTCTTTTGTTGTTTTAATTCAACATTTATAACCTAACTTTTTTCTTCATAGCATAACACTTATACTTTTCTGAGCTCTTTTTTAGTGGCTGCCCTAGATTTGCAATGTACATTTACAACCATTTTCAATATACAAGACTATTTTCTTTTATTTTTAAAGATTTATTTATGTATTTGAAAGTCAGAGTTACACATAGAGAGGAGAGGCAGAGAAGAGAGAGAGAGGTCTTCCATCTGATGATTCACTCCCCAGATGGCCGCAACGGCCAGAGCTGTGCCGATCCAAAGCCAGGAGCCAGGAGCTTCCTCCAGGTCTCCCACGGAGTGCAGGCCCAGGGACTTGGGCCATCTTCTACTGCTTTCCCAGGCCATAGAAGAAAACTGGATAGGAAGTAGAGCAGCCAGGTCTCATCAGCACCCATATGGAATGCTGGTGCTTCAGACCAGGGCATTAACTCGCTGCACCACAGCACCGACCTCTACAAAACTATTTTCAAACAACACTGTGCTGTTTCACCAGTAGGGCAACCACCTTAAAATAGTGGCTCCCTCCCACACCTTCCATCACTGCTGTCATTCATCTCTCTGTACACATACACAACTGAGCACATCACGAAGAATGAGAAAACTAAGCGTTATTTTACCTGCAATTACTGCTTCAACAAAGCACTCTAGATCCAAGGCTCTGACCTGTATCATTTCCTGCTCTCTAAAGAACATCTCTCAGCATTTAAGACAGCTCTAAGGGTAAGAAATGTCCCAGCCTTTTGTTTCTCTGAGAAATGTTTTTTTTTTTTTTTAAGATTTATCTATTTATTTGAAATGTAGAGTAACAGAGAAGCAGACAAGGGAGAGAAAGAGAATCTTCCATCTACTGGTTCACTCCCCAAACGCCCACACCCAACTACCTGGGGTATCATCTACTCCTTGCCAGGGTGCCCCTTAACAGGAAGCTGGATCAGAAGGGAAGCAGCCGGAACTCAGATCAGCACTCCAGTATGGGATGTGAGTAATCCAAGCGGCAGCTGATTTGCAACATGGATGCTGGAGTCAGGCAGACTTGAATGCCAACAGTGGTGCTGCCACGGAACAAGCGTGGGACCCACAGGAACGCTATTTCATCTGTCTCTGGGCTCAATCCACTTTCAGGAATGGAAGGCGAGTGTTATTACAGGGCCCAAGCACAGCAGCACATGTGAGATGCCTGGAACAGTGACCAGCTTACAGCAAGCCCTCGATAAAGCCTTCACCATAGAAACCGGGACTTGAAAAGTAGCCAGAAGCCTATCAGTCATGTCCAACAGTTGTGCAGATTTCTACTTTCTCTGTAGGGAGATTGGGAACAACTCTGACAGTGGACACTGTCTTCACTTTCTCCCTTCCCTTTCCCTTACACCTGGGTTCTCTTCACAGAAATGGGCGACTCCTCCCTGTCTCACAAAAGGCAAGATGTCCTTTTCATGGCTGGGTAATATTCCCGTGTGCACACTTCTGTCATCACATTTTTTTTCTCCATTCACTAAAAGGCACCTTGGTTTATTCCACATCTTGGCACCTGTGAATTATATCTCAATGAGGTCCCCATGAACATGGGCATACCGCTCTCTGGGGGCTTATTTAATTCCCTTTGGACAAACACCGAGAAGTGGGATTTCTGAATCCCATGGCAGTTCTACTTTAAATTTTTTTAAAAGATTTACTTATCTATTTCAGAGAGTGACAGAGAGAGAGAGAGCGAGCGAGCGCAATCTTCCATCCACTGGTTCACCGCCCAAACAGCCATAACAGCTGGGGCTAGGTTGGGTGGGGCCAAAGCCAGGAGCTGCTTCCAGGTATCCCACATGGGTGTGTAGGGGCCCAAGGACATGGGCCATCTTCCAGTGCTTTCCCAGGCACATTAGAGGGGGCTGGATTGGAAGTGGATCAGCTGAAACTTGAACCAGGGTTCATATGGGATGTAAATACGGCAGGTGGAATCAAAACTCACTCTATCACAACATTGGCCCCCTACTTTTAACTTTTAATCTTTTGAGGACCCTTTGTACTGTGTGCTGTAACTGCTGTACCAATTTACATTCCTACCAAGAGAAGACAAGGATTCCCCTTTCTTCATATCCCATCACTCATTATCGTTTGTCTTTTCATCCCAACAAAGGTGAGGTGGCCCTTATCTTCACTTGAATAGCTGATTTCTGTAATCAACCTGGAAACCTAGCATCCCTCTGTGACTCTTCTGGAATTTTACTTTCAATAACACAGTCTTTTTTTTAAATATTTATTTGACAGAGTTACAGAGAGGCACAGGCAGAGAGAGAGAGGTCTTCCATTCACTGGTTCATTCCCCAATCAGCCATAATGGCCAGAGCTGTTCCCACCCAAAGTCAGGAGCCAGGTGCTTCTCATGGGTCTCCCACGCAGGTCCAGGGGCCCAAGGACTTGGACCATCTTCCACTGTTTTCAGAGGCCATAGCAGAGAGCTGGATTGGAAGTGGAGCAGCCAAGACTTGAACTGGCGCCCACATGGGATGCCAGCACTACAGACAGCAGCTTTACCTGTTATGCCACAGGGCCAGCCCCCAATAACAGTCTTGACCAGAACCTCCACCCCATCCTCCCTCTTACCCTGTCCCCACACTAAATTAGCTCTTCAACTTCACTCAACCCCCATGAAACTTCCATTTGTAACCAAGAGGTTACAAAACCCCCATGTTCCAGCCACTGCCCTTATCAACATGGAGACTATCGTGGATGGCACAGAACTATTGATTACTGGCAACCCCAAGTTCCTTGCTGCCTGTCCTTATAAACTGCAACCACTCATCAGTTACACGACACACGCGGTTCTTCATTTGCAGTTCATGCTTCCATCAGTCATCCATGCACATGGTTTACAGACTGAAATACCCCTACACTCTGTTACCCCACCTCCTTCACCTCCCTTTGTCTTCTCTGGAGGCAATAACCATCCCTTCTCTTTATCCTAGTGTTTATTTCCATGTGTCATGGGCAGCCTTCACAGAGAGGCAAATGCTCACAACAGCCCAGTGGCACGGAGCAATCAGCTTCCATTTCCCAGCTTACACAAGTTGTGGGCAGGCTGGGAAGACCACACTTCGGGCTGTGGCAACTCTGACCCATGTGTCTATTCTGCAGCTCAGACTGAGGCAGAGGAGCCACCAACCCCAGATAGCAACACAGCAGCACATGAGCACACTCTGCCTGGCATCACACTTGGTAGAGATGTCCAAAGGCCATGGAGGGGGAGCAATAGTGGAACTCTTGTTTAGAGGAATCAAGACTAAAGGGCCCATCGCTTCTCTTTCATACCTTCTCTCTGAATAGCATTCTTGGGCTGCTGCCTCTTCGTCTTTCTACCCTAGCCACTCTCTGTGCAGAGCAACCCTGTCCTCTTGCCTCCCAGGCTCGCTGCAATATGCACTAATACTTCTCAGCCTCATT
The DNA here is from genome assembly GCF_051225735.1 of Oryctolagus cuniculus. Lineage (NCBI taxonomy): Eukaryota > Metazoa > Chordata > Mammalia > Lagomorpha > Leporidae > Oryctolagus > Oryctolagus cuniculus. Next base: position 44,289,896 of record NC_142882.1, read on the forward strand.
CTTGCAATAGCACCATTTTGGCTACATCAACAATGAATGTTGACATCACGGACTGTGTAAACACTACCCATGACTGAGCCATTTAGTAAAATTCCTTTCCCGCGCAACTCTTTGTTTTCCCTGGAATTAGAGTTCACTTTTGTTTTATGTGGTTGGATTTCTACATGCTTGTAACTCACTCAACACAAAACACTAAGCTGCCTGCCTAAATATACTCAAGATGTTCAGATACGTAAGGCATTTCTCTGATTTTGTTGAGTCCTGACAAAGCCACTGTTGGAGTCTTCTGACCTTTTCCAGCATGGTTGTTGGCCCTCCCTGCTGGTCACACACCCATCACCCTGGGAGCTCTCTCCCCTCATCTCCACCATGGCTCTCAGGAACACCAAGCTTTGATGTCCCATGCACTTTTCTTCCTTGATCAACAAAACTAGAGGAAATCTTCCACTTAGTTTCGTTAGAGTAACTGGGTTAAGATGTTCATGGAAACTCTGAGGTCAATACTTGGAGGGCTTTCTCCTTGGACTGGTCAGGCTACCTCAACTGAAGTCTTCTGGTGTCCAGCCAGGATGGAAGCCCAAATCACCAAGATGACAGAGGCTTAGTGAGAGCCTGAAGCATTTTACATACATTTGCATTGTTTGAATTATGCAATGTATTTTAAAATTGCATGAGCGGCAGTTATCCAATCCCCATTCAGCAGTCAGCAGGCACACTGTGTCAGTCCCTGTCTGTGACAAGGCACCAGGCCTTCAGCCACAGCCAGTTCTCCCAGTAGGCAGAGAGTGCCTCACTCCCTCCTGCCTCTGTTGCGATGGGAATACAGCAGGAAAATGAGAGATTGGCCTAATTCTTAAACAGCTTCCAACACACCCACTCATTTTGTGCCCCCATCCACCCAGTTCCAGAGGTACCTGCTCCTGCCAGGCCATGAACTCTGAGGACCCTACGGCAGATAATTTCACTTCTTGACTTGCTGCACTATTTGCTTATCATCTGGCCTTCTCAAATCAGCGAAGTCTGTCACCACTTGCTTTCTAGCTGTGTAATTTCTCATTGCCACCTTCCCTATACCTGATTGTAAGGGTTTATGCCATTTTTTTTAATCCCCTTCTGGTTGTTCTGATGAAGTCTCAGCTGTCAGCAGAATCAGATTCAGGTTGGGTCAGCTGTCTCCACCCAGAAACAGGAGGATGCACATTCAAATTAGGTAAATATTCCAGACTGTCTTCCACAAAGGTGGTTTCAATTTACCTTCCTATAAACAATCCATGAGAATGTGGCAGGGTTGTTAACATGAGGCAGATGAATATGACTAAGAGGGACTGAAAAAAAATCACTGAGAAAAATGTTTTGCATATAACTCAATTAGTTTTCTGGGAAGGGATTCCATGAATTTCAAAATCTTTAGAATGCACACCAAAAAGTTAAGACCCTTGTTGTCTACTAATCATGCAACAGACCATGGCTACCAATAACCTGAATACATATCTAACATCATTCACAGGACTATTTCTGCAAGGCAGCCTCGGATGTTTGCCCAACAAAGAACAATCTACGCATCAGAGTAAAACTAAATTAAAGGCATGCTCACACAGGTTTCTCACTCTGCAGCTACAGGGCCACGCTCAGGATGTTTCAAGTAGAAACAAATAGACTATCTTACAATTAGGTAAACAATGAACACCTGCATCCAATTTATCATCTGAAAAAATCAAACCTGAAGCATTTTACATACATTTGCATTGTTTGAATTATGCAATGTATTTTAAAATTGCATGAGAGACAGTTATCCAAGGAGCTTTGTCCTAACAACAGATCAGATCATTTGAGGAAGAGATAAACAGCTTCAGACTGCCTCCCTGGGAGGGTGATAATACAGACACAACCCTTATTCTTCAAGGAGCAGTGCAGATCTGGCTAAGGACAAGATTTATTCTTTGGGGACAAGTTTTTACATAAGTTTCCACAGAATCACATTCACCAGTGTCTTTCAGATTATCAATGGGGAAAATAAACAAGCCTCACCATGTACTCAATATTTTTCAGCCCTACCCAGCCAGAATTCTACTAACTGAGACGTACCATCATCTATGTGTGCCAGTTAAACATTGTCAGTTAAATATCATGTGGGTGATAATATTTCTTTTTCTGTTTCTTTTTTCTGTGTTTCTTTTTCTGTATCCAAATACTCTGGAGGAAGAAGTCCCATGGTGGAAAAACTTTAACCAGTAAGTCTAAATCTGCATTTTTACCCATTTCTGCTGACTTTCACAATCAAATACTATCCAACACTATTAAAAATAACAATTTTATTGGAAGAGCCAGTGCTGTGCTATAGCAGTTAAAGCTGCCACTTGCAGTGCCAGCATCCCACATGGGTGCCGGTTCAAGTCCCAGCTGCTCCACTTCTTACCCAACTCTCTGTTATGGCCTGGGAAAGCAGTACAAGATGGCCTGAGTACTTGGGCCCCTGCACTTGTGTGGGAGACCCAGAAGAAGCTCCTAGCTCCTGGCTTCAGATCAGCCCAACTTTAGCTGTTGCCGCCATTTGGAGAGTGAACCAGCAGATGGAAGACACCTCTCTCTCTCTCTGCCTCTCTGAAGATAAAATTAAAAAAAAAAAAAAAAAAAAGAATTTCACTGGACTAGTTTATTCTCACAAATTTTATCAAGTAAACTGATAAAAAAAAAATAGGCAATTTTAGAGTTAGAACACTGCCATGATACACATATGTAAATCGCTAACCTTATACAACAATGAATGAAGTATATGTAACACCTTTACCCACTGTTAACAACTGAAAAAAAAAAAATCAAAATTCTGTATCATGAGTCAAGCCAAGAGTAAGAAGGTTTAAGGCGTATGCAGGGAGAACCACTACAAGACTGTTGCCATACATAATCTCAGCAACTGAATATGAGGATCAGATATAAATCCAAGCAATACAGAGAGGGAAGGGCCAGTTCCAATAATCGTTCAACAGGACTGGAGATGTTATTACCAGAGTAGGATGGAGGGAAAAAGAGCAGGTTCAAAGCTTAGGCTGATGGGATCAGATATTTAGGTCACCTCTCGGACAGCAAGTAAAAATACTTACGGGAAGTGAAAATGCATGACTGATATTTATGAGTGAAACACGGGGAAACAACTTGAAAAGCTGGGGAGCAATATTTAAGGAATATTTGCTGTGGAGATACAAAGCACTGAGAAGGAGAAGTAAGGCTACGAGACAACCATAGAAGCAAGGACAGCCTGAGGACATCTCTACTGCAACGTTGTTCAGGGACTGGGGTGGGGGCCCACGGAGCAGCACCAGCAATTTTACAAGACTGGCTTCCACTGGCTCCGTGTAAATTAATACATCGCAAACTGCACACAATTGAGTCCAGTCTAAGCAGTCAAACTGGCACAATCTGCTTTATACCCTAGTCTAGGTATCTCAAGCCCTTTATTTTCCAAAATCATAGTTCTAAAGTTATTTTCTCACTTTCTACACAAACAACTTGACCAGGAGCCTCCAGCTGACCTAATCCTTATACTAATCTTTCAGTCCCATCTACCTTCTTTTTAGTTCTCATATCCCACTTGATATGAGAGTACTTAAGTAGTCTGTGAAAAAGTGGAATTCATAGAGAAGTGTATTGTGATAAAAAATTTATTTACCTCCATGAACAGTTTTTTATAAGAAGGATTTTCCAAGTATTTTTTAAAGGCCCCTCCATGTTTTCAAATTTTTCTGGCAAGTCTTTCACCTTGGAATCCAGTTTCCCCAACATCAACTCTTGACTAAACATTGCCCATGAAACTGTTTCCAAGTTACTGTCACTCTCCATGACTTCTTTGCCTAACATTCATTGCTTTCTATACTCTACGTTCTTCCATATTGACACAAGTTACAACAGAACAAGAACTGAACCTCCCTAAACACTCACACATTAAGGTGAACGCTCACTAAATCAAGCTGACTGTTATATGCAACATGAATCTCAAAATCACTGCACTCTATAAGCCAGACACACTCAACTAGATCTCACAGATTCCATTTCTGTGACATTCCAGGAAGGCGAAACTGTAGAGACAGAAGACACGGCCATGATGGCTCAGTTCTGGGGGCAGGAAAAGGGAGTTGACCACAAATGGGCACACAGCAACTTTCTAGGGTGACAGAAACATTCACTGGCGGTGGGGTACGGGACTATATACCTTTGTTAATATTCAGCAATTCCACAGTGGGGCCAGCTCTGTGGTGTAATAGGCTAAGCCTCTGGCTACAGCATTGGTATCCCATATGGGTGCCAGTTTGTGTCCCGGCAGCTCCTCTTCCGCCCAGCTCCCTATTGATGACCTGGGAAACCAGTGGAGGATGGCCCAAGTGCTTGGGTTCCTGCACCCATGTTGGAGACCCAGAAGAAGCTCCTGGCCCCTAGCTTCAGATCAACCCAGCTCTGGCTGCTACAGCCATTTGGGGAGTGAACCAGTGGATGGAAGACCTCTCTCTCTGTATCTTTCTCTCTCTCTTTGTAACACTGTTTCTCAAATAAATAACTCTTTAAAAAAATTCAAGACTGAGTTTAACTTCATATGAACGTTATATCAGTAAACATGAGTTTAAAAATATATAATAAGGGGGCTGGCGCTGTGGCATATGGGTAAAGCTGCCGCCTGCAGTGCCGGCATACCATATGGGTGCCAGCTTGAGTCCTAGCTGCCCTACTTCCAATCTCACTCTCTGCTATAGCCTGGGAAAGCAGTAGAAAATGGCCCAAGTCCTTGGGCCCCTGCACCCACATGGGAGACCCGGAAGAAGCTCCTGGCTTCAGATTGGCCCAGCTCCAGCTGTTGTGACCAACTGGGGAATGAACCTGCATATGGAAGACCTCGCTCGCTCTCTCTCTCTCTCTCTCTTTTTTTCTTTCTCTCTCTCTCTCTCTCCCTCTCTCTCTCTCTCTCTGCCACTGCCTCTCTATAACTCTGCCTTTCAAATAAATAAATCTTTAAAATATATATATAATAAAATAATGGTAACATTTATCACTGCAATGACAACTTTAAAAAGAACATGCTATCAAATTTACCAAAAGAAATACATAAGACCTTTAGGGAGAAAATAAAATTAAATTAAAAGATATTTCTTCAAGACAGACAAGAGTATTAGGCATAGATGTGACACTGGAAAGATGACAGTTCTTTTCAAATTTACCCACAATTAAATTGCAAATCAAATAAAATCTAAACTGCTTTTCATGAAACTTGAAGAATTAGTCATAAAATTTATGCAAAGAATATAGTAAGGAAATACCATATTGCCTTTGAAATAGAAGAATTAGGAAACATGTTCTGACATATTGTTATAAATACCCTAGCTATAAATACCATATTGCCTTGAAACTTTAAATAACGTGCTATGTATTATGTTTCTTAGTACATAACATTATAGTAGTCAGTGACATTACTATGTATTACAATGCACTGTAATCAAGTTCATGTATTAATAATGAGAGGACAGAGAACTGGCCTATGGAACAGAACACCAGAAGAAGATTCTTGTGCTTATGAAGCCGAGACATGGCTGGAACCACAGAGAAGTAGAAAGTCTAGAAGAAACCGTCCTATGAACAGCACTGGTAAACGTGGTTATCCCCATGGAAGAAAAGAAATCATTCTGTACCTCAAATCATGTACTGAAACTTGACAAATACATGCAAGATGACATTTTTGTGACCTCAAAGCAGAATTTCTTATGAAAGACAGACAACCTCAATTATATTTAAGAAAAGTTGTCTACCCAAACAGCCAAGAAAAAGAAAAAAATGGCATAAAGTAAGAAAAGATATTTATAGCATTAATAACAAATTATTTTCATTGAGAAGAGGTACATTGAGAGAGCAGCAAAGGATGGACCAAGCCCTTGGATCCCTGCCACCCATGTGGGAAACCTAGATGAATTCCTGGCTCCTGGTTTCAGCCTGGCCCGGAGTTGACTGTTGCAGCCATCTGGGGAGTGAACCAGCAGAAGGAAAATCTCTCTGTCTCTCCCTCTCTCCCTCTCTTAAAGGAAGCATCTAAGTCATGCTTCCTGCTAGGAAAGCGTCAGTCTCATTTATTTCCCTCCCAAACCCCACTCCACAGATTCTGCTGATGGGTCTGTGCGTAGGAACGTATCCTTAGGCAGCCAATCGATCATGTGAATGGTGGCTACCATCTAGGTTAATGAACTAACAAAAAAAAGGTACATAGGGCAGATTCTAGCTGCAAGGAACTTGAACTAGAATAAAATGAAAGAACTCACAGCTTGGAAAGGAAGTCATCCAGTCTTCTTGGAGCTTGGGAACTCCAGTAGAACTTACAGGGAAACAGAAATCAAGACTATGTAGATTGGGAAGCAAAAATAACAGGTTCGTCATAAAAAAGAAAAAGAAAAAAGAAAGTCAGAAGCAACTTTCATGTCTTGACAACTTGGAATTCACCAAGCAATTATATTTTTCCAATCATTTAATGCCTTTGTAGGAAAACATTGAGTGTCTCTTCTTTGAAAACACAAGAGCAAGTCAAGAAGATTCAATGGACTTTGGAATGTTCCAGGAATGATAATAATCACCAATAGATGGAATTACCTAATACTCTCCTGAAAGAGGACTGCACAAGTGTTACAGCATCAATGATGACCATTTGCAAATGGACCAAATTACCCAAAAACCTTTCCCAAACTGAAATGTCAAGGAATTATCAGACCAAGGAAAACCTACAAGAGTGCTGCCTAAATACGCTATTCACAGGACATTCTCTAGAATCTCAGCTCAGTGGTATGAACACTGAAGAAATCAACACATAATGGTTTAGGATACCCTATGCTATCAGGCATTCAAAGGATCACATTTTTAACTTTAAAGTACATTTGTGTGGGGCTGGCGCTGTGGCATAGCAGGTGAAGCCATTGTCTGCAGTGCCGGCATCACATATAGGTGCCGGTTCAAGACCCAGCTGCTCCACTTCTGATCCAGCTCTCTGTTATGGCCTAGGAAAGCAGTAGAAGATGGCCCAAGTCCTTGGGCCCCTGCACCCACATGGGAGAACAGGAAAAAGCTCCTGGCTCCTGGCTTCAGATTGGCACAGCTCCAGCCATTATGGTCTATTGGGGAGTGAACCAGCAGATGAAAGACCTCTTTCTCTGTGTCTCTCTCTCTGCCTCTCCTTCTCTGTTTAACTCTGACATTCACGTAAATAAACAAATCTTAAAAAAAAAAAGTATACTTGTACAATGGAACTCATCTACCACAGAACTCACATCAATAGGAAGGGCATGTATTGCTTTGAGAATAATAATTGTACTATATAGTGGGCTTTGCAACACTAACAAGATAAGAAATCATCTACCCAAAAACTACTGTTAAAAACTTACTTTGTGCTCAAAATCTTAGTGTGTTACTACAACAAAATATCTGAAGCTGAGTGAGGAAAAAACAAAAGAGATTTGGAAGCCCAGGATTCTGGTAGCTGGAAGGTCCAAGAAGTACAGCACCAGCATCCACCGAGGGACCCCGACCCCACCTCTCGGCCACAGCACTGCACAGAAGAGAAGACAGGCAAACAGATGTGAGCAGATGGGGGCCAAGCAGGCAGAGTAAACTCACTTTCTAACAACCTGCTGCTGCAAGAACTAACCCAGCCCCGTGAGAACCACTCTGGGAGACTCAATCCAACATCCAAACCATAGCAAATATGCTGTAAAGCATGGAAATACGCTCTCGGTAAGAAAAATTAGAAAAAAGCAAAAAAAAAAAAAAAAAAAAAGAGGCTCACTAACAGCAGCACTAAGGCCCAAACAGGGCTCCTGGCCACCCCAGCCAGCTCTGAAAGGACCATGATCCCTCCCTGACTAAGAATTATTAGTTCCCAAGTGCAGACATTTATTCCCTGCTGGTAAAAGCAGTCTCTTCCCTCTAAGGGATTCTCATGATACTAAGCAGACGTCTAACAGACACAGGCCTAGATGAAGCACAAAACACAGCTTGCTGATTAGCTTTCATTGTGACTATACCGAGGATGGGAAACACATGCAGGTACTGCAGAAGGAAATCGCTCTCAAGATGTGGAGAGCCTGGGATCAGGATAGAGCATCTGTCCCACAGAGCCGACCTCGGAGGCTCTCTTCCTCTGAGAACCTACGCATGAGCAAAGACTTATTCGTCATCCAGTCCATGTGAATTAAAGTTATCTTCATTCGTAAGCACTGGCACCACAGAAAAGCTGAAGCAATATTACTTGGGAAAAAAGGGGTTAACCTATAGTAAATCCATTTAACAAATTCTGTGTGTATTACATTCCGAAGTTTAAAAAAATAAAAAGATTCATTACATACTTACTAGTCTTTGCCAAATCTTGTAGAGTTTAAGTAGATGGTTTTTTTTTTTTTTTTTTTTTTTTTTTTTTGGATAAAAGTATAATGCTTGTGAAACATCTCAGGATGAATACACTGGAGACTAAATCTTTCAATCACCCAAATAAAGAGCAAACAGATATAACTGACATCGTCCCTGATATAACCCCAGATTGGCCCAATTTTGCCCAGGGTCTAAGGGTTACCAAATCACAGAAATTCTATTGCATTTGCATCAGCCAGTACCGTTTCTGGTTGTCTTGCTGCAATGTTTAAAAAAAAGGTAGTAATAACATTTAAATCTCAATGTCTTTCCACATTAGAACAGTGGAAATCAGAACCCAGATAAGCATTCTGGATTGCTGGTGTCAGGTTTCAATCTGATTCCATTTTTCCCAGGACAGCAGTAGTATTTCAGAGCATGTTTCCCATTCCCACTGCAACGAAACAAGAGCTCCTGTATCTTCCCGGCTCTCAACGATAGAAGGAGCCTCGACTCACTCCCAGTTAAACTCTTTAGAAAACCTTAGGAAAAGTGAGAGGAAGTGGCAGGGACTCCAGGACATCGAGTTACACCTTTCTTCAGGGTACATCTTAGGCACACAGGCAAAAAGTGACTGTAAAGGCACCACCATCGTAGAGATCCACCTGCCTTCCCTGGGGTGAAAAACTCCTTCATGCCTACATGCAATTCATTAAAAGTGTTCCTAATGTAAGCTCTGTTTTGCATCTTAGAACCAATGCTTGCTGGGCCAATGCTGTGGCCCAGCGGGTAAAGCTGCTGCCTGCGATGCTGGCATCCCATATGGGCACCGGTTCAAGTCCCGGCTGCTCCACTTCTGATCCAGCTCCCTGCTAATGAGCTTAGAAAAGCAGCGGATGATTGCCCAAGTGCTTTGCCCCTGCCACCCACATAAGAGACCTGGAAGAAGCTCCTAGCTCCTGGCTTTGGCTCGGCCCAGCTCCAGCCATTTCAGACATTTGGGGAGTGAATCAGCAGATGGAAAATCTCTCTCTCTCTTTTTCTCTCGCTGTAACTTTGCCTTTCAAATAAATTAATCAAATTAAAAAGAAAAACAGTGCTTTTACAACAACTTACACAGCTGTCCCTCAGCATCTGTGATGGACTGGCTCCAACACCCCCCAGACACCAAACCCCACAAATGCTCAAGTCCTTTACATAGAGTCCGCATCTGCACAGAATTGACACACACCCTCTCACGTATTTTAAATCATCTCTAGATTAATACCCAATGCAAAGTAAATGCTATATAAGGAGTTGCTGTATTTTTCAGGAAATGATGAGGGAAAAGTCTGCACATGTTTGGACATAACATTTTTTAGAAGTACTTTGAATCCATGAATGTGGAATCTGCAGACCCAGATGGCTGGCCGCATGCACACAGGCACCACAGGAACACACACGCCTGCCCCTGGTTTTGTGGGAAATGGAATCTCACCACGTCTGATCCCAGGGTGTCCCAGTCACCAACATGCTACAGAATGCTGCACCAGGTTCCTCGCCACACCTCGTCTTTGTCAGGACTGAAGGGAAATTCTCCAAAATGTTATGATCTCACCTCTCCCTGAAAATTGGGGTGGATTTCCTGCCTTCATTTACCTCATTGTATCTAATATCTTTTAAACCCATAGTCTTTAGAGGGAAGGGAAGCTGATGAATCCTTTGTGCACCAACTGCAGGCCCTCCCAACTGCAGGGTGAAAGCACCTGCCAATTTATTCACAGGACACTTGTAAGGCTTCATTTTTTTTTTATTTTTTAATGGGTGCTCCTTCTGTTGTTTGTTCCTTTATATTATTTTATTGAGTCTCTGGAAAGATTTGAGAACCATGCCTTTCTTAATTTTTCACCAAAGGAACTACACCTCCTGGACATTTCACAGTGCAAAAACGCTAATTAGGTCCAGAACGGTCTGAGCAGCAGACTGCATTCAAAAGAGCAGCCAAGCTGGCGCTAGCTTTTCTATCCATTTACAACACCAGCTCCCACTAAAGTGCATTAGTGGGATCGTAATGCTCTTACAAATGAATACATTTTTACGTTGTGTATGAGAACCACCGACACATAGCTCCCTCCCTCAGATTTCCGTAATGAAATACGCACTTCAACGGTGCTCTGAGAGGACACACGGCCATTTGAGTTCTTCCTGCCTCAGCGGCCTGCCAACCATCAAGTAGCACTGCGCATACGTCGGGCCACAGGGGGAAATGGGGACACTCAGTAAATGGCTTTCCACACAGCCTGGTTGTATCGCCTGTACTTGATTCTCAAAACACACCATCACGCCACTGCGACAAACTTTACAAGATGAGAAATCTAGCAAGAAACACTGTTAGTTAAGGAAAATACTTTCATTTCAAAAATGAAATAAAACTTGGATTTCTTTTTTCATACGTGGTTTGAATTACTGATTACCATCCTGAGTCATTTAATGATGTCCATGTTCTGAGAAATGCATCAACAGCTGAATGATGTAGTCTGTGAACAACATCGAATGTATTCACACAGACGGAGATGGTGCAGGTCATCCATGCACCGTGGCCTCCCCATGTTCTTGGGAGATGCAGTAAACACGAAACACATGAGGCTGCTGCCGGCCTGACCCCACAGATGCTTCTACAGTCAGATTTATTTTTTTTTTAAGATTTTATTTGAGAGGCAGAGTTACAGACAGAAAGAGAGGGAGATAGAGAGAAAGATCTTCCATCTACTGGTTCACTCCCCAAATGGCCACAATAGCCAGAGTTTGACCCATAAATGACAGTGATGATACAGGGATTAAGAGAGAGAGTAACAAGGACTATTTTGATACCTGTGAAAAAGTATAGCTTTATTTGAAGATAGTTGTAAATTTATACGGCAAACTCTATGGTGAAAAAAAAAAAAACTAAAGGAAAAAAGATGGTATAGCTTATACCTTAAGAAAAAGCAAGGTGTAAATGCTCAATTAGACCAAAAGAGGCAGAAGAAAATTCAGATACAAATGGAAACGGAAGAACTAACAAAGGCTACATACATAAAATGTTTTTTTTTAAAGGCATTATTAACCCAATTATATCAATCATGTCTAAGGTCTAAATATACCAATGAGTCAGAGTATACTGACAAACAAAACTCAACTCTGCTGTCTATAAGAAACTTACTACAAAGGCATCCATAGATTAAAAGTAAGTGGACGGGTAAGCTATGACAACACTATTGAAGAGTGGAAGTAACTAAATCCATTTCACACAGAGCCAAATTCAAAGCAAGGGAAGCAATCAAAGATAAAAAGGGACATCTATTGAGATAATTATATGGTTTTTCTTCTACAGTTTGTCAATGTGGTGTATCACGTTGATTGATTTGCAAACATGCACCATCCCTGCATACCAGGGATAAATCCCACTTGGTCTGGGTGGCTGATCTTTCTGATGTGTTGTTGTATTCTATTGGCCAGAATTTTATTGAGGATTTCTGCATCTATGTTCATCAGGGATATTGGTCTGTAATCTTCTTTCAATGCTGCATCTTTTTCAGGCTTAGGAATTAAGGTGATGCTGGCTTCATAGAAAGACTTTGGGAGGATTCCCTCTTTTTCGATTGTTCTGAATAGTTTGAGAAGAATTGGAGTTAGTTCTTCTTTAAATGTCTGGTAGAATTCAGCAGTGAATCCATCTGGTCCTGGGCTTCTCTTTGTTGGGAGGGCCTACTTCATACTATTGGTTGAACTCTGTAATTAACACACAATTATTCTTAGGTGTTTTAATTTTACTGAAAAGTGATCTCAGTTAAATATAAGAGTAGTAATAAGAGAAGGAGGAGAAATACAATTTGGGACATGCTCAAGCTGACTTGCCCCAAAGGGTAGAGTTAGAAATGTGCCAGGGGATTCCAATTCAATCCCATCAAGGTGGCATGTACCAATGCCATCTCACTAGTCCAAGTGATCAATTTCAGTTCACAGTTGATCATAATGATAGATCTAAGAGTCAAAGAGATCACATAAACAAGACTAGTGTCTGCTAATACTATCTGATAGAATTAAGAAGGAGAGAACGGTCTAACATGGGAATCAGGATACACAGCAGACTCATAGAATGGCAGATGCCCTAAACAGCACTCTGGCCTCAGAATTAGCCCTTAAGGCATTCAGATATGGCTGAAGAGCCCATGAGAGTATTTTAGGCATGGAAAGCCAAGACACTCTGGCAAAAAAAAAAAAAAAAAAAAAAAAAAAAAAAAAAAAAAAAAAAAAAAACTAAATGAAAGATCTCTGTGAGATCCCAGTAGAAAGAACGGGCCATCAAAGAAGGAGGTACCTTTCTCTGAAGGGAGGAGAGAACTTCCACTTTGACTATGACCTTGTCTAAATAAAATCAGAGTCAGTGAACTCAAAATGCTTCCACAGCCTTGGCAACTCATGTCAAGAGCCTAGGGTGATTACTGACACCATAAACAAGAGTGTCAATTTGCTAAGTCAACAACAGGAGTCACTGTGCACTTATTCCTCATGTAGGATCTCTGTCCTTAATGTGTTGTACAATGTGAATTAACGTTATGACTAGTACTCAAACAGTATTTTACACTTTGTGTTTCGGTGTGGGTGCAAACTGTTGAAATCCTTACTTAATTCATGCTAAATTGATCTTCTGTATATAAAGATAATTGAAAATGAATCTTGATGCAAATGGAATAGGAGAGGGAGTGGGAGATGGGAGGGGTGCGGGTGGGAGGGAAGTTATGGGGGGGAAATGCCATTGTAATCCATAAACTGTACTTTGGAAATTTATATTTATTAAATAAATTTTTTTAAAATGGGGATTAAATAATACTCTTTTAAAATATTTATTTATTTGTTTCACAGGCAGAGAGACAGAGCAAATGTATCTACTGGCTCACTCACCCAGATGCCTACAATGGCCAGAACTGGACCAGGCAAAAGCCGAGAGCAGGAAACCCAACCTAGCTCTCCCAAATTGATGGCAAGGGCCCAAGTCCTTGAATAGTCACTTGCTGCCTCTCAGTGTGCACATTAGCAGGAAGCTGGAATCAGGAATGCATCCAGGGGCCAGTGCTGTGGTGTAGCTGGTTAATGCCCTGGTCTGAAGCGCTGGCATCCCATATGGGCGCTGGTTCAAGTCCCGGCTACTCCACTTCTGATCCAGCTCTCTGCTGTGGCCTGGGAAAGCAGCAGAATATGGCCCAAGACCTTGGGCCCCTGCACCTACATGGGAGACCTGGAAGAAGATCCTGGCTCCTGGCTTCAGAGCAGCTCAGCTCCGGCCATTGTGGCCAATTGGGGAGTGAACCAGCAGATGGAAGACCTTTCTCTCTCTCTCTCTCTCTCTCTGTCTCTGTCTCTCTATCTCTCTCTGCCTCTCCTCTCTCTGTGTAACTCTGATTTTCAAATAAATAAATAAATCTTTAAAAAAAAAAATGGAGCGCAGCCAGGACTCTAAGGTAAGCACTCTGATAGAGGATGTGGGAAGTTGGTCCCACACACATTTCTAAACACTATATCAATCAAAGTAAAAAATTCCTGAGAGAAATTGTAAAATGTCTTGAACTAAATGAAAATGAAAATAGAACTTAACCAAAAATTTCAGATGCAGCAAAAGCAGTGTGCATGGTTCTTGAAAATTTATAGCATTCAATGCATATTTTAGACTTAAAAATATGCTTGCTGTCATATCCCCCAGTTACATGCTAGAAACAATACTCACTGCAACAGGGTGGAGAGGCAGGGGCCTCATAAGAGGTAGTCAGGTCGCGAGGGCTTTGCTCTCAGCATTAAGGTCATTATCATGGGAGTAGGCCAGGTATTTTCAGAGTGGGCTTCTTAAAAAGCCAGGTTCAGCTCCCTGTTTCCTGCTCCTTTACTCTTATACCCTTGCCTTTCCAACTTCCACCATGGGATAACACAGCATGAAGTTCCGACCAGACGTTGGCACCTTGATTGAATTTCCCAGCTCTGGAACTTTGAGACTAAAACTTTTCTTTACATGTTGCCCGGCTTATAGTATTCTGTTACAGCAACACCAAATGGATTAAGAAAGACCTAAAAGCGATCATTTAAACTTCCATCATAATAAATCAGAAAAGGACAAATTCAAACACAAGTAGAATAGATGATGAAAATTAAAGCAAAAAAAAAAAAAAAAGCCAATGCAATGAATAACCAAAAAAAAATCAATAAAGAAAAAAAGCAAAAGAAGGTTCATTGAAAAGACCAATAAACTCAAGCCTGGCTTAAGAAAAAATGAAAAAAGTATAAATTATTAAGAATAAAATACAAGGGTGGGCATAACAGCCTAATTCAGTTTCTACAAACATGATGCCCACAGATTTGATCACCTTAGATGAACCAATTTCAAGAAAGAAAAAATCTGCTAAAACTCCCAAGAATAGATGGAGTTTGCCTTTATCTGTTAGAGAAATTAAATAAACACTAAATAATCTTTCAAAGCAATAGCACCTTTTCCATCTAAGTTCGGGGTGAATTCTACAAAATTTTTAAAGAAGAAATTATACCAATCTTCTAAAATCTTTCAGAATATAGAAGCATAACTACTTTTTAACCCATTAACTCATTTCAATTCTGTGACTATTTTGACAATATTTATTTCACAGTTATCATAAGTTGTATGTTTATTATTCAATTTAAGTCTTTATACATGCATAGAATGATGGGATATAAGGGTTAAATTTAATACCAATATTACCATAATTCCCAAAAAAGATATTACAAGAATATCTCTCCTGAACATAGACGCAAAAATTCGTAATAAGATATTAGCAAACTGAATCTAATAATGTGTAAAAATAACTATACACCATGACCAAGTGGGATTTATCTCAGGTGACTGAGGGTTACACAACATTAAAAATTCATGAATGTAATCCATCACATCAATAAGCTGAAGGGGGAAAAATCATGATTAATCAATAGATTAAGAAAGAATACTCAAGAGTATCCAACACTCATTCATGATAAAAATCCTCAGCAAACTAGGAAAAGAGGATGGTTCCTCAACCTCATAGTGAACATCTATAGGAAACCTACAGCTCACATTATAATAAATGGTGACAACTCACAGCTTTCATACTAAGATCATTCTCCTATCCATCACCCCTTCTCAACATCATACTGAAATTCCAAGTGAACAAGAAAAGAAGATAAGTATTATGATTCAGAATGAAGAAATGCAGCTGCCATTTTTTGCAGGTGGCATTATTATTTATATATAAAATCGGAAAGCATCAACAAAAGACTCCTGGAATTAATATGCTATCACAGTGAAGTTGCAGGATACAAGGTTACATGGTTAATGTACAAAGTCCATCACTTCTTCATATACACAAGGAACAAGTGGAAATAAAAAGAAAGGTGATCAAGATGGAAAAATATATTATTATAATTTACAGTAGCACCCCAAATATGACATAGGTAGAGATCTATATATAAGATGCACATGAGGAAAACTACAAAACTGGGGACTGAAATCAAAGCATTAGTAAACAAGTGTAGTGATATTTCATGCTCACGGAAAGGAAGATTGAATACTGCTAAGATGACAGTTCTTCCCAAGTCGAGTTGTAGATTCAATGAAGTTCCACTGAAAATTCCAGAAAGCTATTTTGTAAATATCAAAAACTGATTCTACAGTTTATGTGAAGAGGCAAAAATAGTCACATTAACCATCCCAATATCAAAACAGAAGATGAAAGTAGAAGGACTGGCACCGACCTCACAATTTACTGTACAGCTACTGTAATCAAGACAGTGTGGTATTGGCAAAACCACAAAAAATAGATCAATGGAACCATCCACATAAATCTAAGTCAACTGATCTCTGACAAAGGAACAAAACACAATAGAAAAAAAGTGTTTTCAACAAATGATGCTGGAACAACTACAGGCAGAAAAAAAAAAAAGGGGGTGGGGAGGTATTTGGCACAGAGAAAAAATGGCACTGGGATGCCTGGGTTTGAGTCCAATTCTAGCTTCCTGTAATGTAGATGCCAGGAGACAGCAGGTGATGGCTCGAGTAAGCACTGGGTTCTCTAACACTCATGTGGGAGACGCGGATGAATTTCATGCTCCTGGCTTTGGCTTTGGCCTGGCTTCATCCTGGCTGCTGAGGGTATTAAGGGAGAGAAGCAATGGATGGAAGATATCTCTCTCTCTCTCTCTCTCTCTCTCTCTCTCTCTCTCTCTCTCTCTCTCCCCCCTGTGTGTGTGTGTGTGTGTGTGCGTCTCCCCCACCACCACACATCTTTCAAATAAAATTAGTAAAAATAAATAGATAAGACAAATATACATACATCTTACACAACTCAAAATGGATCACAGACCTCAACAGAAAACAGATAACTACAAAACTCCTAGAACATAACACAGGAGAAAATCTAGATGAATTTGGGCATGGTGATGGCTTTTTACTACAACATGAAAGGAACAATTCATGAAATAAAGAATTAATAAGCTGGACCTCATTAAAATAAAAAAATCTCTGCTCTGCAAAAAAAAAAAAATCAGGACAATAAAAAGACAAACTATATACTGGGAGATCTTATGTGCAAAAGATGTATCTGATAAAGTGCTGGTACCCAAGGTATATACTGAACTCTTAATTTAAAATAATAATAATAATGATAATGAATGTACCAAAGACCTTAACAAACACCCCATAAAGGAAAATGAAATGTGAAAGAAGTACACGAAAAGATGTTTATGGGCCACCACTGTAGCAAAGCAGGTAAAGCCACTGGCTGCAGTGCTGGCATCCTATATGGGTGCCGGTTCATGTCCTGGATTCTCCACTTCCAATCCAGCTCTCTACTAAGGCACCTGGGAAAGCAGCAGAAGATAATACAAGTGCTTGGGCCCCTGCACCCATGTGGGAGACCTAGAAGAAGCTCCTGTCTTCAGATTGGTCCAGTTCCAGCCACTGTAGTCATTTGAGGAGTGAACCAACAGATAGAAGATTCTCTCTCTTTATCTCTTTCTCTCTCTTCCTCTCCCTTTCTCTAACTTTGCCTTTCAAGTAATAAATAAATAAACCTTTTTTAAAAAATGAGATTATTCACATGCGATAGAATGAACAAAAGCCACAACACTGACAACAACAAATGCTGGTAGGGTGTGGAGCTCCTGGAACCCTCACTTACTCATGGTAAGAACATAGACGGGAATTTCCAATTTGGAAGAGAGTTTTGTAGTTCCCCACAAAACTAAACATATTCTCTCGCCACATGCTGCAGTGTCTCGCTCCTTGGTATCTACCCAGAGGAGCTGAGAATATGTCTGTTCAAAAACTTGCACATGGATATGTATATCAGCTTTATGCATAACTGCTAAAACTTGGAAGTAATCAAAATTATCTTTCAGTTAGTGAATGGACACAAAAATTGTTGTACATCTGGATCATGAAATATTAATCACTGCTAAAAAGAAATGAGCTATCAACCCATAAAAGGACATGGAAAGGGGGCCAGCGCTGTGTCACAGAGGGTTAAAGCCTTGACCTGAAGTGTCAGCATCCCATTTGGGCGCCAGTTCGTGTCCCGGTTGCTCCTCTTCTGATCCAGCTCTCTGCTATGGCCTGGGAAACCAGCAGAAGATGGCCCAAGTCCTTGGGCCCCTGCACCCATGTGGGAGACATGGAAGAAACTCCTGGCTCCTGGCTTCAGAGCAGCGCAGCTCTGGCTGTTGCAACCACATGGGAAGTGAACTAGCAGATGGAAGACCTCTCTCTCTGTCTCCACCTCTCTCTGTAACTCTGTCTTTCAAATAAATAAAATAAATCTTTAAAAAAAAAAAAAAGAACATGGAAGAACCTTTAACGTGTTTTGGTAAATGAAAGCATCCAATCTGAAAAGGCATCACATTGTATGATCTCAATGGTACACACTCACAAAGGCACATGATGGAGATGGTAAAAGGACATGTGGTTGGCAGGTATGGGTTGCAGGGAGGGAGGAATAACGGTGCACAGAGGATCTGGGGGCATGAAACTACCTTGTACTGTATTGAAATAGCAGCTACAGGTCATCATGCACTTGCATTAACTCAATATGCAACAGCAAGAGAGAACTCTAATGTAAACTATAGACTGAGGGTGACAATGACACACCAGTGTAGGTTCTTCAGTTGAAACAAAGGTACCACCTAGGAGGGGGGACATGGATAATGAGAGTGGCCACACTCACTTAGAGGCAAGTTATAAGGGATATTACCAAACCTTCCTCTCAATTTCACTGTCAATCTACAATTCTCTAAATCTAGTCTTTTTAAAAAATTAAAAGATAAAAAGATTTGCTTTGTTAATTTGTCACTATTTTTAACCTGTTTTCCCTTAACCTTTAACTCAAGCAAAAAATCAAAATAAATGAATGAACAAAATGATCTATAAGTCCTTCCATTTACTGTAGAGAGCTGCCTTACTTTCTCAGGATGCTGCACTTGAAATCCACAGAAAATGTTCCTTATGCAAACAATTCCAGCCACTTTATGTCAGAGACTTGAATTACTGATGTGCTCTCTTAATTGTCAAAGGTGGGGTATTATGTCTACAGTTTCCCAGATATGTTATATCCTAAGACCTTTTTGCAACATTTCATAATATATTCAGGAAGGAACTTCGGGAAACAACGATGTAACCATTCCTAGCTCAGAGCAGCTATGAAAAGTAGCTTTGTCACTCTCTTTCTGCAGACTGTGCTCAAGTCTCTGGCTACCTCTCTCTTCCTTGTCTTTACCTTGTTCCTTCCTCTCTAAGTATCTTTCTTTTCCTCAGTCTACTTTTCTCATGATCTGCCTTTTTCTGCATATTTATCTCACTTGTACTCTCTCTGCCCTAACCCCTTCCATGGCTTGTCTATCACTCAGTTTCTCTCTCTCTCTCTCTCTCTCTCTCTCTCTCTGCCTCTCTCTCTCTCTCTCTAACACACACACACAAAAGTGCCATACAAAAACCTAGCAATCTGTTTCATGACAACCATACTGTGTATTAATAACCAGCCCATTTTTAACAAGTGAGACTTTGGTTAAATATCCTAAGAATTTATTTTCAATTCAATAAAGAAAGGTGAGTTTCTTTATTTTTGTTTTAGTCATTTGTGTTACTGTTCCCAGGAATCTCTCTTAAGTAAAAGCTTCAACATCCTGCTTATTAAGTCCTAGAGTGAATTAAGCCACTAACTCCCTCTAATATGAAAATGATCTATTAGTCTAATGGAAGAAAATATGCTAAGTTGAGAGATCAGGCAAATCACATCTATTCAAAGGTAATTAAAACATCAAATCAGGCATGAACTTACATTTTAGAGAAAGACATTTTAGAAGACAATGACATTTTAAAATGTGTATTTAGTACTGAAATATGAGTATATTTAAAATTTAAAATATGACTGCTATGGCACATAAATAGTGTACATAATGAACAATGAATTGGAATATTTACATATTTCACTGTTGACACTCAAACACCAAAGCATGTGCCAAATAAAATGTATGAAAATCAAGTAATCTAATTACAAGTTAAGGGCGCTGATTTGAAATGGATAAGCAGCTCAAAAAATTCTCTCCTGCACAAAATCAATGAGAACTTTGGCAAAAGATTTTCAAAGCATGAAACAATTTGGGGGCTATGTAGCAAATGTAACCAGCAAATACAACCTTGAACTTCGGTGATTATAGCAGAATCGTGGGTTTTTTACTTCCCTTGTTTTCTCCTCACTGCCTCCCTTGATTTGGAGTGGCCTTGAAAACCAGAGCCCAGGTGCCAGCCCTGTGGCGAAGCAGGTAAAGCCACTGATTGCAGGGCCAGCATCCCATATGGGTGCCGGTTCAAGTCCCAACTGCTCCACTTCTGACCCAGCTCTCTGCTGTGGCCTGGGAAAGCAGTAGAAGATGAACCAAGTGCTTGAGTCCCTGCATCCATGTGGGAGACCTGGAAGAAGCTCCTGGTTCCTGGCCTCTGATCGACCCAGCTCTGGCTGTTGTGGCCATTTGCGGACTGAACCAGCAGATAGAAGACCTTTGTTTCTGTCTTTCCCTCTGTCTGTACCTGAGGCTTAGCTGCCACTGAACTATCTACATACAGTGGCCTATTATATACTAGCTAAGCTGCTGCCACAGCCTAGACCCTATGGGGCCAAGCTTCTGGGATTCCTCCCAGAAATGGATGCACTCTGCTCTCCAGACCTGAGCTGAAGCTGTGGTCATAACTCAGGAAAACAGTGCCTGGGCACGGCCATTCCATCTATATGCCACCCCCAACCCCAACCCCAGCTGCTCAGGACCTGACCTTGGTGCTTCGGTGGAGCTGCCCCACTGACCCCTCCAAATCACTGCTGCACCATGGTCCTTGGGGCTACAGCTGAAGCTGTGCGGTGACTCCCAGGGAAATGACACCTTCACCGAGCTGTTCAGCTGTGTACATGCAAGGGCTGAGTGTGCAGGTACCATGTGTCCCTGAGAAACAAAGCACTGACTTAGCTGAGACACTTCTCCTATAGGCAAACAACCCTACTACACTACCTCTCTGCAACAAGACCAGACCCTCAGAGACTGAGCTGCTACGACATCCCCCTCCCAGGGAATACAGCTGTCACTGGAATACTCCCTGTGTACCAAGTACCAAGTAACAACTGGGCACTGCATTCCAGGGTCCTTGCATGAGTGCCTGACATCAGGGGGACCATATTCCACCCTTCCAGGGTCCAGAGTCACCACTACATGATGCCTTACCTCTCAGAGCCTGAAGAAGCTAAAACAAGGCTGTAAGAGCCATGATCACGTAAAAGTATTTACACATTAAACCCACAGAAATCAATACAAGGACACAGGAAACATGAGAAAGCAAAGAAACATGAACCTGAAAGGGAAAGCAGTAACTCTCCCAGAGATAGAAAGTTATCAACTGCCTATAAAGGGATCCAAAATAACAATTTTAAGCAAACTTAGCAAAATACAACTGAATGCTCTTAGAAATAGTTAGTTCA